>NC_138194.1:41115918-41470656 GCF_964194105.1 Spermophilus citellus | reverse complement strand
CACTCCATTTCTGGCAGGAAAAGATTTAATTATAATAATTACTATGTGTAAAAGTACATCATCTAAAAATGTGACTTGATAAAATAGTTTGTAAATATTAGATGTTATAAATGAGGAAAATAATGAACTGAGTTCATATATAAATGTCTTGGGAAGACTGACTGTGGCTTGGTGGTAAAGCATGTGCCTCCCATGCACAAGACCCTGTTTTCAATCCCAGCACCAAAAACCAAATAAACAAACTGTATATATGTATACATATATCATTTATTTATATCTTAGTTATATATATAACTATATATAGCTTAACTATATATATATATGTGAGTGTGTTTATATAGTTTGTTTATAAACACACATACACACATATATATGTCTTAATTAATCAGTAAGTGATATATAAATATGTGACATTATTATTATGCTTATCATGCATTTACAATAGGACCTCATTCTTTCACATTCAGCATTTGCAAAATAGGTCTCCTGAAGATCTTTATTTATTCTCCCTGGGTACTGGAAATCAAACCCAGGGCCTTATGCATGCTAACAAGCTCTACCACTGAGCCATATTAGCAGTTCTTTTTAGATCTTTGTATTTTATTATTAACTTAATAAGACATGTCCATTAACTCTGAGTGGTGAAAATAATTTTTAAAGGAGAAAATAAAAGCACATTTTCTCCAATATCCAATAAAAAACAACTTTCTACGACAGGTTACAGAGGAAGTCCCTATAAGGCCACATCAGGGTATATGGCCACAGTCTCAGTGGCTGCAGATCCTTACAGAGTTCCTGAAGAGGGGATGGCTATAAAGGGGGGAGGAATGTGAGGAGGAGGAAGAGTGGAGAAAAAGGAGAAGAAAAAGAGGAAGAGAAAGAGAAGAAAGAGGAAAAGGAATAGGAGAAAGGGGAGGAGGGAACACACATGAAGAGGAAGAAGTAAGAGAGAAAGAATAAAAAGAAAACTTCTACTGAGAAGTACTCTGTGTCCTAGTCATTCTAAGTGTCTGATTGCGTTTTTGTTAATTTGGTCTTTACAACAACCAATCGGTTTGGTAAATATTATCTCCATTTTAAAGATGAGGAAACTGAAGCCCAGTCAGTAAAGGACCATGTCACCATCCCAACACGAGTGCTAGAGCTTGGCATCCACCCAGCCAGACTGACTGTGGAGCCTGGGTTTGCAACTGCTTCACTGAAGTGGTACCTCCTGTCCTAAGGTTAGAGTGAGACATCTAGAGGTACCTCCAAATCCAGAGGGAGTCTATGGAACTACAATGTGTCAGGGGTGGGGGACAGGAAAGACTTCCTAGAAGGAGGGTATGAGTAGAGTTTGCAGAGTTAGCCAGGGGAAGAAAGAAGGGGGCATTCGCATCAGACAGGGTGGCCTGTGTGAATTCACCATGGCTTAAAACAGCAAGACACATGCAGGTTCAAGAGAGGAAAGATTTCAGAAAGGAAAGTGTTCCATGGATCTAGCAACTTGAAGATCATTGTTGATTTTAAGAGTGATAAGTGTCTAAGAAATATGTAGTGGGACTTGGAGGCTAAATAGGGGTGAAGACACTACAACCTGAGTGAGCTAACCTTTCAAAGATTTGATTGACAGTGGAAGAAGAGAGAAGAGAAGGCTTTAGTGCAATTTGGGTTCTCACATATGTATTTACAAGAATAAAAGAGATACCTGCAAGAGTGTACGTTGAGCAACAAGAGCTCCAGGAGACCTAATACCGAAGAAGGAGGGGATAGAATGTGACTAATGGATCCAGTTTGAAAGTTGCTAGGGAAGAAAAAACAGAGACAAGAACAGAGGCCAAAGGTTTCTACAAAGTGGGGAGGGATGCAGATGACTCCTCTACTAGGATCCAAGAACATCAAGAGAGGATGTATAGTGGGTGCAGACAGGTTTAGATCATGTTGGGAAGGAAGTATTCATGCGTATCTTTGGAAAATGATGAGGAGGACAGTAAGTTTGAAAAAAGATAAAAATGTGCACTTACCTCTGAGGGAAATGGGAGAGGAGGAAGATGCTATTGCATAATTGTATCCTAAAAAGGTTTTATTTTTTTCCTCTCTCTCTCAAGTCCCATAGAATAGAAAATTTAATCACAGATAAAGCTAGAAATATCTTTTATAGTGCCAAAACATAATGTTTCTGATTTTTCAGAAGAAAAATCAGATGGTACCTACATAAAAGAATGATTAACAGTTACATTATAACTTTAAATTTAGTAGAAATATATATGTATCTACATATATGAAATATGCATATTTATATATTTATTTCTTTTTTCTTCTTCTTTTATTTATTTTTTTATTGCTTCTGTTGATCCCTCTACCATAATGGTGAAACTCCACAGACATCAACTGGGTTATCAAAGGTAAGGCGGGTTTAGTGTCTAATTCACCAATATACCATTTAAATGGAGCAAAAGAATGAGAAGAGCCAGACAGCACTTTGGAGTACAAGCAAAGTCTCAGAATGCCAATGCTCAATGCATGAGGCAGGCAGACTCATGCTCCCTCCTTTTTTAAATGCCACATACCACAAGCCAACTGCGAAGGTCTTAGAAGTGAGCAAGTTTACAAAGCTTCATCTGGAATATTCTCTCAGGGTACCTGTTCCCCCTGGAATATTAATGTTCAGAAACAAAGGTGCTCTTTTCTTAATTAATTGCTTAATT
The DNA here is from genome assembly GCF_964194105.1 of Spermophilus citellus. Taxonomy (NCBI): domain Eukaryota; kingdom Metazoa; phylum Chordata; class Mammalia; order Rodentia; family Sciuridae; genus Spermophilus; species Spermophilus citellus. The sequence goes on along the minus strand of NC_138194.1, from coordinate 41,467,969 downwards.
ATCAAGTTCCAGTGGCAGCTGGCTTTAGTTATGTTTTAATTAAAAGAGTAGCACATTTACAAGCAAAAGGTATTCAGAATTTATAGGGCAACAATTGCAGAAAGAATAAAACTCATTAATTTTAGAGTTACGAGATAGCCAAAATTCCATACACCTTTTTTGGTCACAATAATGCCCTGAGTTATTAAACTAGGGTAGTGTTCTCAAAGGCTAAATTGAAGGGAATCCTGAACAAGAAATTATCTGTGAACGTCATCCAGGTAAGTAGGTTATCAACTGAGTGTGTGGCCATGAGAAGCCATAGAATATTGATCTACATCCAGTCATTGAGTAGCTTAGATTATTGACTCTGTCATGGGGTGATCCAATTACTGACAGATTTGCCTAACAAGACAAATCTGAATACATTATGAATTTAAAAGAAATTCCAATTGTTTTAAATCTTCTAAATGGGGTAGGGAGGAAGAGCATGAGAAGAAGACTACCACTAAATAGGGAAGAGAGGTGGGAGGGATGGGAGGGAGAAGGGGAATTGCACAGAAGATGGAAGGAGATCTTCATCCTTATACAAAATACATGTATGATGATGTGAGGGAAAAAAAAAGAAATGTGTCACATTAGATTGGGTAGAGAGAGGTGATGGGAGGGGAGGGGAGGGGAAGAGGGGATAGGAAGGGCAGCAGAATAAAACAGACACTAGTATTGCTGTATGTATAAACGTGGCTGTATAACCAATGTGATTCTGCAACCTGAACACTTGGAAAAATGAGAAATTATACCCCATTTGATTCAAATGTATGATATGTCAAGATCATTGTATTGTCATGAGCAACTAATAAAAAAAATCTTCTATTTTTGTAAGTCTTTTTGTAACACCTTCTGACAGAATATTACATAACACTCCTATAATTTTATGAAGTCAACAAAAAATGATAAACAAATATAAAGTTAAAATTACATCAAGGAAATCATTAAGTACTTGAAAGACCTAGGCATACTCTCATTTTCTCAAGTTCATCCTTTTCTATCAGCCTCCCTGGAACAAGTAGATTACACATTATAGATGTTCAGGTAAAAATGTTTATTGAATTGAAATTCACTGTCGTTCAAGGATCTTTTTGTTTTCCTTAATTTACAACTATACCAAAAAATAGGTCAACATTCAAACCAAAAAAGAACTAAGATAATACCAATTTGGATTGCTTCCTTCCTTGATCATCAATGTCTTCTGATATAGACATAAAAAAATAATTTTGCAACAATGACCCTCAATATATTGCTCTGCAGGTAAAAACAGTGCTGAATCTCTTTTTCTTTTTAGCATTGAGGGGTGTTTTATCATTGCTGGGCTCCAGTAGATTTACAATATCACCAAAAGACATTGGAAGGGTTCCCACTGAAAAGGAAGAACTGAGGAAACTGCCTTCTGTAGAACATATTAAAAATTAACAATTTTAGAGAATTACACAAATATGCTTATAAATAGCAAATTACATGATAATAAATTAAGAAATTGTTTTTTTAGTATCTTGCTCTGAACATAGCCATATAGGTGCATACCACAGAAATTTGAAACTAATCTTGGTAGACTGAGATACTATCTTCTCCAGCTAAAATGTCTTAATGTTTGGAAACATGACAAAGCATGCCTGTCATTCACCACTCATATTTCTAATTCTGCCGTTATTACACTGCAGCTATTTAAAGTGCCATAAGTTTAGTAATATTTTTAAATATCACAAATTCTATTACTGGATAATAAGGGATAATAGTAATTTCATTTTCTTTTCACATTTTTATTAATAGTTCCAAAACAATTTTTTTAAATTAATTATATTTGGCATTATTTAATATTGTTGTCAAACTCAAATACTTGCATTTAAAATACCAGCTGAAAGTAATTAAGCTAATTTACACTAAATACGAGACAGGACTTAAAAATAATTTTATAAATAAAGTATTCTCCTATATTATAGCTCTCTTTGGCATGGTTAAGAAGTTTATATTTAACTGAAAAGTTTAAAAGGAAAATTCCTCCCCCTGCCAACACACCAATATTTATTTCCTTTTCTATAGTGCTGGGGATCGAACCCAGGACTTCACACACGGTAGGCAAGTGCTCTTTCACCGAACTATACCTCCAGCCCTGTGTGGTCTTTTTAATGGAACTCATAGAGCTATACAATGACAAAAAGTTGAATTTCTAAACTAAAGTTTCCTGTATTCAGGTACAACTCCTATAACTGATATTGGTAAACATGTAAACCTCTATCAATGCTTTGTTTATTACTTTCCAAAGAGTTAAAACATCTCAGATATCAATCAGCATGATATGAACTTTTAGATTCTATAACCATTATTACATCTGCATCTTTTTAAATATACCTTTCCTTTTTTTTTTAGCTTTTTTTTCCCCATGGCTGAGGACTGAACCCAGGGGCTTGTGCATGCTAGGCAAGCGCTCTGCCACTGAGCTAAAACCCCAACCCCTAAATATACCTTTCCTATACCTAAAAACTATCAGGAAAACCTCAAAACAAAACAAAACCTCAAAAACAAAATAAAATTAAAAACAACATATATTAATTATATATATATATATATATATATATATATATATATATATATATATATTATGGTAAAAATATGTGTGTGTGTGTGTATATATATCTTGTAAAACCACCCTAATACATAGCTTAAAACCAAATAGATATTGGAATTCAAGGGGTGTTGGGATCATGGTCATTGTATTTAGAGTCTGATTTATTTTGATTCGAGCACATAAAATAGAAGGTCTTTATCTTAGTTTTTCTATCCCAGAATTCTAGTGCTTATGACATTATTGGATAGTATCCCAGAAAATTAAATATAAATCCCTGAGCTAGAAAAGAGTGTTCATGTTCTTCATAAATCTATTTAATGGAAATTGAGAGTCTTCCCTTGGACAGATTTGGAAAACCTGACTTAAACAATATTAAGAGTGCCATCTAGAAATGACATGACATAAAGAGCTCAGTACTCCGTCTGCCCTACAGTGGACCCCAAAGCACACTCCTGAATTGGAACCAAATTCTCTTTACAAGGCTCTTCATCTAAATAACTTAAGTCTAGAACAAGTTATAGATATTGTTATGCAAAGATAAAGCATTAATTTTCAAAATTGATAAAACATTCTCCTGTTTTCACACTGTCCTTGATATTTATATATTTTGAGTTTTTGTTAAAGCTTGCATTGTCCAGATAATAATTTCAGGCATTTAATCCATGGCAATAAGCACCATCTAAAAACAAATAAACTTAGCAAGCACTTAATTTCTCAGTGGTTAATTTCTCTAACAACGAATTCATCTGCAAAGACACTGTATATCCATTCTCTAAACAAACATCTGTTGAACTTCAACTGAAGAGAAGCAAAATCTTGTGTTCTCTGCTAACTTTGCTGCCCAAATACTTATATGATGGGTGCTTCAGAAATATATATGGATCAATTAAGTAGTAAAAATACTTCCTACATCAAGGACATGAATTTACATTTCTCAGCAAAGAGTTGAATATTTGGATAATAGGGGAAAAAAGAACCAGGTAAATGGGGCTGGGGCTGTAGTTCAGTGGCAGAACGCTCACCTAGAAGGCGTGAGACACTGGGTTCGATCCTCAGCACCACATAAAAAAATAAACGAATAAAATAAAGGCATTCTGACCATCTACAACTACAAAAAAAAAAAAAAAAAAGAACGAGGTAAAGAGTGAAGCTTATTCCTGTTCAGAAAACTGGTTGGTGAAGCAGTAAGTACTGAATGAGCGTTCATTTCCCATGCGGATATCCAGATGGATCTAGACAAAAACTGACTCCAGAAGCATGAACCTAATTGTTGAGACATTGTTTATGATGAAGTGAGAATGGAATGAAATAGTATATAAAAACAGTGCAATGTCCAAGTAATAAGATATAGCAGATGACTTCTGGATGTTATGAGATTGAAGTCAGAAGAAAAAAATCAAGGTGAACTGGAATTTTGGAAAGCTTTAGAAGATGTGGCCTTTGAGTCTGTGCCTAAAGGAAGCAAACATTGAGTCTTGTGTGAACACTAGAGTATGGAAAAGACAGGGGACACGAGAATGTGCAGCAGCCAATGAGAGCATGGGTGGCACCCAGGCTTCTAGAAACAGAGGGATGGGACTATGTGGAGGTCACACAAGGTGAAAGACTCCCACAAGAAAAAACGAGGAACCCATCAGAGGAATGAAAAAAAAATTAAGTTGTGACTAAGGAAAATGAGTCTGCCTGCCAGTCTGTAACCTGTACGCAAAGCTCAAGGCACGTATGCAGATAAAGAATCTTGTGGTGGCACAGCCATGAGAAGATACCCATGTGAACGGAATGCAGTCATAATACAATATGACAAATTGACATTTATTAATAGGAGGCAGAAAAGGGTTCAAAGAAGATACCCAGATTTTTAACCTGAAGGTCAAGAACAAAGATGTTAATGACGGATATGAGGAAAGGAAACAATTGATTGATTTGTTTGGGGATATGGTAGCCTAAAAACATCTGGGATGGATTCAGAACATGCCATCTCCTAAATCTGGGACTGAGGAATGCTGAAGATTTTAAGCTGAAGGGAGTTGAGAGACAGCAGACATAGAAGGGACTCTCTGACCTTCCCCTGAAGCAGGTCACCAGGTTCTCAAGGGACAGATTTTCACCCATACCCAAAGGAAAAGAGCATCCTTAGTTACCACTGCAGACAAAGGAGTCCAGAGAGATCTGAACAGAGAGGCTTTGCTGTTCCCTTTGGTTCACTACACCAAGCACAACCCTTTGTCTTATCACATTTTCCCACCACTCTCCATCTTTCATCAAATCTAGTATGAAAGCGCTCAGGTCTTCATTTCTTTATGAAGGTGTGTGTGCCATGTAAAACTCATATTAAACACACTTGCAAGTTTTTCTGTCATTAATGTGTCTTTTGTTACAGAATCCCAGCCAAGAACATAAAAGGGTAGAAGGAAACAAATGTTTCCTCCCTTCTGTCTGTAGACTGAAATGAAAGATGTCAGTCTGCCCACAGAGTCAGAGTTACAACTTGGACAGCAGGTGTGCCCACCAAAGTAGTAAGGGCAAAGAAAGGATGGTCATGGTGGAAGGGTGGAGTCCATGAAGGAGTTATGAAGGGTCCGCGCAAAGGGTCGAGAAGCAAGGACCAAGAGAGAATAAGACTCTGTAAACCAAAGGAGAAGGATCTTCCAAAGTCAGGAAGATTCTTCCACTGAACAATGTGCATCCAAGACAATCCAGTTAAGGACAAAAATGGCTTTAGATGGAAGAGCTCAGAGACGTCGCTGAGACAGCAAAGTGGTAAGAGGGTTGAAAAAGTAATGAAAGTAATGCTGCAAATAGTTGATTAGGAAAGGTTAGTGAAGAAGTGAAAATAACAGTTATTTATCCATGCAAACTAAAGTACACTACCCCCCAAATGATGCAAGGAGGCTCTAGGTATATGGAAATGTGAAACAGACAAAGATGAGATGAGAGAAGGTCTTTTCGTGACACTTAACTCTGACTTGCTTAAATGCTAAACCTGAAATTTCACACTGGTGATATTAGAGTCAAATGAAACATAATTACCTGTTTTTTTTTTAAAGAATTCATAATAATGCTGAAGAGGTTACCTTGATATTTTAAACTTCTATGTTTCTGGCCTTTTCCTGCATGCAAATTTCTATTCTTCAGAGGAGTAAAAATACACAATGTGATTAATACAAAGGTTATTTTTCACAATGGTGATTTTTAAACATTAGAATCGTTCGTTGTTGTTAAAACTACATTGTCTCAGGTATGTTTTAAGTGAAAAGATACTCTCTCTGCTAAGTATGAGAGCAGAAGAGTATCTTTTCACTTAAAGATACTCTTTAGCGCCCAAAATGCCAGCCCCACATTTAATAACCTTCTGCTTTGTACTATTATCTAATTGTACAACACGTGATCCTCCAAATATTTAAATTCAGGGAAAAAATCTAGTCAAAAACCTATGACACAATGAATCGGTCATTTGTTAAGCATCCTACAATTTCACATGGCCTTATCTCTCATTATAACTTATCCCTCACACAAACCACAAAATCAATATAGGTCAAGCCTTCCTAATCCAAAAATCTGAAATCCCACATATTCCAAAATACAAAACTTTTGAGCACCAACATGATGTCACAAGTCCAGTGGCTCAAAATATGGAAACTTCATTACATGCACAAAATTATTTAAAATATGTATCAAGTTACTTTTCAAGCTATGTCATGTGATATATATTAAATAAACAAATTTCATGTTTAGACTTTGGTGTCCTATCCTCAAGATATTTCATTATCTATATGCAAATATTTCAAAATCTGGAAAAAAATCTGAAATCTGAATCATTTTGGTTCCCAAGCATTTCAGATAAGGAATACTGAACCTGTTGAATTGTCTAATTTAAGCAATAATATCGAAGGCAGAAAGAGTCAGAAAGGACTGGATCACATAGCTCCTGTACTCCCTGTGTTCCTGGCAGTGTTCTGGCTCACAGTATCAGAATTCCATTGACTGAACAAGCATCTGTGCTCTGTGATGAAAATCCCTGAGAAAAACTGCTGTAGTCAAAATAACCACTTTCCTTAAATTATGAATGTTTCTTCCATTTGTTAAAGTCCATAACCATGGGAGTCCATGATCTTTGCTCCACCAATGAATGCTCTACTCCTTAAACTGTTTCAGATACTCCATGTCTACTCAGGGATACCAGCTTCCTCCTTCCTCTGTAAGTATGTTGGGAAATACCCCAGCTATTCTTGAGAGTGCATATAAGTTCAGAGTGTTTTCTTCAGTGATTTTTTTCATCATAAAATCTCTGTAGCAATGAGGCCATTTGCTTCTAACATGGGACATGACCTGGGGAGGCGCAAAATTTGTTTGTTATCCAAGAATGTGTGTCTCTTTGCTCTGACCACAGGTCTCTGAGGTCCCTCTTGTAAGGATTTCCTGAGTGACACTGGATAGATCCATGCAGACACTTGCTATTATTCTGGCACAGTAATCTGCTACTGCACCAATTCCTTCCCAGTGGGAGTCAGAAGGTTCCAGATAGCCTTAATGAAAGACTAAGACTTTTTCAGACTCAGGGCCTAACCAACTGACATTTTATTTACATGGTTAATACAGAATGAAGTTCAATACTTATTGATTTGTGCTTGTTTGCTAAGGGCTATGATGTAGAAAATGTGCTATTAAAAGGGGAAAATTTATTTATTGGACTATAAAGAATAGAAGCAATTGAAAGACTAGCAAGACTATATATGGAACAATCATTTTTGCCCCTTAATAATGGTAAGACAAATGTTAAACATAATAAGTAGCAATTCGTAGCTTCCAGTGCGGGCATTGGCCACACTTGGGAATGCTTGTACCATTTCGGGGAGAAGATGAATCAGCTTTGGAGAAAAAAAACATAAGGAAAGAAAAGAAAAAAAGTAAATGGAGCTAAAAAATGTTATCTACATCAACAACTAAATTGTAAAGCATATTAATAATGTCACTAAAAGGCATTAAGCTCAGTTCTATTTGTGCTACATCCCAAGCTCAGGACAAAAAGAGTCTAATGGACCAGTTTGTTTATGATGACAGAGCAGAGATGGCAAGTAAGTGGCTTGAGCAGTCTGTGTCCCCATAGGTCTATGGAAACATCTGTCAGTCATCTATCATCTGAGAACCTGCAGCCCAGAATTCACCTGTGGATTACTGGAAATTACAAACTTTCTATGCTGTATCTGACAGTACACGTGGACAGTTATTAAATGGGAAGGATTTAATTCTGTGCAGAAAGGCAGTTTGGAAGTTCATTCAATATCGGAGAACAAATGAGTTAAAAGACAGCATAACTGTAGATACTGCCCCTACACACAGACTCCTGTAAATCCCTAAGCTACACACACTTATTTGCTTGAGGTTTTTTATATTTCTGTCACAGTGCAATAGAAGAGGGGCTCTGTGTGTTCACCGTGGCTTTAAGTTTCAGGTTTTGATTTTGTGCTCAGAGCATCATTCAGGATCTCTGAAAAGTGGAATTGAAAAACCGTCTTTACATGATATCTAAGAAAAACAGAATAAAATGCGTGCGAGGCTATTGATCATGATACTTGGGAAAGCTCTAATAACTGGCTTGTCAGCTAGTGTGAAGCCCTAGCTCTTGTAGCATCATGTCTAAAGCAACAGTGAGGCAGTGGATAAAATTGAGGCAAAGAAATAATAGGGAACTGTGTCCTGTTTTTAATAATAAAAAAAACCAGATAAGTGACAATGGAGTTATTTGAAGGAAAAAAAACAAAAAATACTGCATAGCAGATTTTACCTGGCTATTATATTATACATTTAGCAAAAATTGTGTATGCATATATTTTTCCATTTCCCCACAATGCAAATTAGATCATAAAATATTTATAAAGGGAAGAAAAAATAAAATTGTTTTACCTTGAGCCATAGTAATCAAAAGATTTGTTTTAATTTAGTTCTCTGACCAGAATAGTTCCAGTCAACTAAGCAGTGATTTAATTCATTCTTACTATCTGAGAATGGCTTTCTGAAACTACAACATCATTTTAAGAGCAGTTTCAATCTTTTTCAATTAATTATTTTTTGTTATTGTGTGAACTTAGGGGCACTTTTCCATTGAGCTACATTCCCAGTTCTTTTTATTTTTTTTATTTTGAGACAGGGTCTCATAAAGTTGTTCAGGCTGGCTTTGAACTTGTTCTCTTCCTGCCTCAGCCTCCCTAGTCACTGGGTTTGCAGGCATGTGACACTACATTGGGCTTCAATTTTTCTTATTTTTAATGTCACTCCATAGGACACAGCTAGTGATTTTGGGGTATTTGTTCAATTTTATTTCCTAAAACTTTTTATTTTGTTTGGCTTTGTTTTAATTTTAAGAAGGGCTTATTTTTTTTCTTTCTTTAAAAAAAATCGTATCTATTTTATCTCTCTATATATAATTTTACATAATATATATAAATGTATATATGTGTGTGTGTGTGTGTGTTTTGTTATGTTTGTGTGTGTGAGTGTGTGTGTGTGTGTGTGTGTGTGTGTGTGTGTGTGGAGGGGTACTACAGATGGAATCCAGGGATGCTCTACCACTGAGCTACATCCCTAGTCTTTTTTTATATTATTTTGAGATAGGGACTTGCTAAATTGCCAAGGCTGGTTATGAATTTGCAGTTCCTCTCTCCTCTCCTCTCCACTCCTCTTCTTTTTTTTTTCTTTTTCTTTATTTCAAATTAGAGGGGCACCACTATTGCGTTAAAGATTACTTTTAAAGAAAATCTTCCAGACAGACAACTGGGGAAATCAAAGTATTACTCTTCAGTGCGTCCATCTGGCCACTGAGGGCCAAACTGTTCATGAGGGCTTGGCTTTGAGGTCACGAAGTAGAAGGTTTCCTTGTGCCCAACTGCACTGTGAAAATTACTTTGGATCTAACAATGGTGGGAAGCTTTCAAATCGTGTTATTGAGCAGAGTAACTATCTTAACATGCATTTATGGACATGAATTTTATTTAATTGATTGGTGTCCATATGTCCTTATATGTCTACTCTTCACACATGTTAAGCATGCATTTTTTAAGTGCCTTCTACATGTGGGCAGCATGCTGATTGCTGCAGAAGAGGTACAAGGAAGACATGAATATTGTCTTGATGGAAAAGGAAGCTAATATCCTTACTTTCCCTGTGCCCTACCCTAGAATATATGTTTGTTACAAAAAGACCATTCCCAAACAGTACGTGGAGAATTTGTATGATTTCTGACAGCTAGGTGATAAAACAGCTTTTAAGTTTTCTTTTCTTATATCTTCACTTGTGTATCTCCACCCTTAAGAAATTGTGTGATTTCTCTATCCATGAATGAGAGGAGAGCTATGTTCCTCATCTCTCCCTGTTCTTTATAATGAAATCAGAGAAGAAAAGCACCTCATATTTATACATTTTCATTTCTACCTGCCCCACCCCCTTCATCACATTTTTTTTTTAAAGAATTCAGTCTGTCAGGTATTTCCACTAGACTTCTGCATTTCTGGACACTTCTGTTGCTGTAGATGGGGGTGGGGTAGGGAAAGCTGGCTCCAGTGAAGGACAGGCTTTCCTTTGTACCTCAATGGACAATCAACAGACTAACCCTGGAAAGGAATTCCAAGTCTAGTTGTCTTAATAGGCTAAAATTAGAAGTGGGGGAAGGGCAGAGGGAAGAAGGAAAGGAAGGGGGGGGGGGGAGGGCTTCCAGGAGAGGCTACATAAAAGCACTTTGTAATTCTTCCTCTTGGAACCTACACCTCATCATAATGTTTATTTAAGAGTTCAAATCCCTATTTAAATGCTAGCTCTCTATTTTAAATAATTTTAAATTCTATATGTAATGGGAGGAAGGGGACGTTAACAATCCAAATGGTCCTCTTATCAACAATTCAAGTGATATTTTAAGGGTTATTCAAATACCTCTAGTTATTAGACAGGTTTACTGGAAAAAATAAAATAAAAATGAGTGCCTCAACATTTCAGTTTTGAAATCAACACAATAAGGAACACGTATGGAGATGAAATATATTTGCAATAAGAGTGCTTTGAAGTAAACGCTATTAAGAAAGCTTACAGAACGATTATATTTTATTTCGGTAGGGAAAAAACAGTTGAACTCTGCTCTTGTCTTCTGTTTGAACATTATGTCTCGCTGTCCCTCCTCCTCCTGTAATAAATATTCTCTTGCCAGTCCTGCTACTGACAATAATGTAGGTGAACTCTGCACCATGTAAATTTGTCATTATTAATGACCATGGGAGAGAGAAACAATAACTCACTCTTTTAAGAACTAAGAGGCTAAAATGCAGTACAAGTTTCCATTTGTGTGTGTGTGTGTCTGTGTGTGTATGTGTTTCTTTTTTCTGGAAGAATATGTGCGCTTACCCTTTTTATATTCACAAACACTCTTCAGTAGAAAAATAGAAAAACCCTCAAGTTTTTAACTTCAACTTAGAAATACTGTTCGTACAAAGGACACTTGTTGCTATATGAATGCTAATTTTTATCACAGTACTATACTAGAATGTTTTAGATGTCGCAATACATATAATCCTTTTATACTCGGGTTATAAAAAATTTTTATGGTAGGAAACATTACGTTTCTTTACCCACAGGCTTAAATAACTTTCCATATGACTAAACTACAAAATGTTCTTACTAAAATACTTATTCCATTCACCAGGTTTACAAAAGTATACATTTATTTTAGAATAGACCTTTCAGGTATTTGTACTTGAATTATGAAAGAAGCTTTAAAATATTATGTTTTTATTATCAAACTATAAACCAAATCCATAGAGATACAGAGATAAAGAAAAACGTAGATAGGTGTTTTTGCAAAAATAAAGATGCTTTTCTCACATCTTAAGAAAAAAGAAGGGATAACTGTGTTTACATTGTGCTGCAAAAGAGCCACAAAAGTCTACATTAGTCATTTTTTAACAGAGGGACAGGTACCATTCTGGTAAAATGAAAATGTACCAATTCATGCAAATATGTTATTTCCAACTAATTCTTGGGTAATAGTGTTTCTGTCCATTTCTCAACTTTACACTACCTGTTATTAACATCTTTTACTTCTCAGCACTAACGCTGATGAAATGTTGTCACGAGTGTTATTTTGACTTACTAGAAATAGACTTTCCAGAAGATAAAGTTTAAGACTTCCATAGATTGGGAGGGCTTGTTTAAAGCCACTGAAATGCTCTGCTGAGTCTCTCTTGTCCTCCCACCGGCTTTGTATGTTGCTTTACAGTTTCATTGACATGTGAAATTCTAGAAATGTCAGCTATGGGCAAGGGTACAGTTTACGCCGTTATTAGTAGCTCTCTTAGGAAGTGTTAAGAAATATGAGGGGAAACAATTTTGTCTTTCAACAGTGTTCTAGAATATTTTAAAACATCCACACATTTTAAACCATTCTCTATTCAAATCCCAAACTAAACTACCATTTTCCAAATGTAGTAGAGTGGATAAGTATAACTGGACATGTCAATGTGTATTCTGAGGTGGTAAATCCAAATCCTAAGTCTGCTTAAATGATAAGACATGCCAAATAAAAAGGGAACAAACCGAAGAAATAAAAAAAATAGTCAGAAAGGGGTCCTACATATCTGCCTGAAAAATCTAAAGCAACCTCCGAATACTGAACTGTAACATTTAGCAAAACAGCCCTTTGACTTCAGAAGAATTCTACCAAACTTTCAGGAAAGCAATCCCCTCTATTTTCATGTGTGGTTCAATGAATGAATGAACCATAACTATTCATATGATCATATGAATAGTCATATTCCAGTTTTTAGCTACCAGCAACTAATGGCTGTATTCAATTTCTAAATTCATGTACATTTACTTTCAAGGAAAGTTGGATCCAGTCAAACACATTGGACAGATTTTTGTTTAATTATGACACCAAATTGCCAATTTGAAATTGTCATTTTCAATTTCATTTTTGGTTCAAATGTAAATATGCAAAAGAGTGATAGTAGGTTTTCTGATGGAGGGTCTCTTTTGTAATTAAAAGTTCCTGGTGTTTTTCTTATTATTGTAGTAAGCAAAGGAAGGGTGTGAGGCTTAGGAGAAAGAGGAGAGCTGTTTTTCTTGAAACCTTTTTTTTCCTGAGTCTCCTATCATAGATTTTCAGAGTTAATCAAACCATCCCACCAAATCCCATAGAGTGCAAAACCTTGTTTGACTCTTGAGTTGTGGTGATCTGCAGGGAGCACATTCTTCCACTCCAAAAATCCATCCCCATTTCTACCCACTAGCCAACTGTCCCTACCCAGATGAAGAATCAGGCTAAATAGGTATGTTTCTGTTTCTTTCTGTCCTTATTTTTGCTAAATAGACTCCCACCATGGATATTATAAAGGCCAATATCATAGAGCCTATCCCTTAGTTCCACTTAAAAATTTTAAGTCACTAAGACTAAAAAGGAAGTTATCAATAAAGATTTAAGGGACATAAAATCATTCAGTTCAACAAACTGCTCAGAATCAAATTAGCCTGAAACACTTTAGCCTTAAAACTGCAAAAACATTGTGATACTAAATATTCAATATTATCAGTCAGGCAAATTGGCCCAGGTCAAATGAACAAATCTAAAAAATGAGATTGCTAAATTTCTCGGCTTGATAGCTTCATAATAAATAATGTGCTTCGACTCAGTCTGTACATTAAGTCTTTTATGTGGCCTTAAGGCACTCTCTGATGGCTATGCCCATTACAATGTAGCCATAGAAACTGACACATTTATTTCATGGATTAGTGTGCCATTGAAAATATTAATATGATGCAGTAAATGGGGATTTAATCTAATCTACTGATGGTAGGATGAAGTTAGTAAAAGGTTGAGCACCCTTACGGAGAAAGAAAGATTATATCTTCAGAGAGACGCTTGTTATTGGTTACACAGATCAACTAAACAGCCTATGACATATTATGCACTTTTTACCTTTAAGCAGACTTTGTCAAACTCAGCATGCAAAGCTTTCTGCAGGCTGAAGAAGGCTTTGAAAATGAAATATATATTTTTAAAGATGTCAATACCTAAGCTGAGGTGGCTTTTATCTGTGAGGATAAACAGAAGAGCAATCCTCTCACAACACACTTTGTGAAGCAGGGCACCTAGGGTGAAGCTGGTGTGCCCAAGACCATTTTTGTAAATTTCATTTTGTTTTGATTTGAAGAAATCAGCTTAGCCCTTCAGCTCTGCCAAGGGTTAAAATCAGAATTAGTTCATCAAAGAAAGCCAAGATTGTTTCAAATGTTTAGAGAAAACCCAGCTAATCAATTTCACCATTAAGTTTGTTAATTTCTATCTTGAAATCTGATATGGACAAATATTCCTTTAATTGTGAGACAGATCATCTGACTTTGGTGTCTCCTAATAATTCATAGGACTCCGGCTCTGGGCCCCCTTTTCTCTGCAGCAAACTACATAAATTTCAAAGATATATTCTGACAGATGAAACACTATTGAAAAGCAAAGTACAACACTTTGTCCTTGAAATGTTAACATGTAATGCCATAAAGTATTCAAATAATAATTTACTCAATCTTTCAGGGTAATTAATTAAAATGCTTGAGATGTTGGAGAAAATCACCTTGAGCTTATAAAACTGGAGAGCCCCCCCCTTCTCTCTCTGCATGCAAGCTGCCCCAGTAGACCTACCACATGCTTTCCCAGTTATGGGGTTTGATTTCAGAAGATAATAAATAGCCAGGATCTAATTTTGCCATGTCACAACCGATTATGTTTCACAAGAAAAGGTGGAGTGCTCACCTACCAGATGAAGGTGAAACATAAAACCACTTTTATTTATGTCATGTGTCCAAATTCAACTCAACCTGGCCCAGGGTACTGTGAGCTTGTGGACTTTCACTGTCATGCGAATTTATGTACCTCAAGAAAGTGTCAAATATAAACATAAATTTAATCAAAGCGATGGAAACCTTTATTATATAAAAAACACTTTTTGACATCTAATATAAATTATTTTAATGTGTGTTTTACTACTTTTCAGAAGGTCACAAAAAAAAGAATAAGACATTAAACAGATACAGGCTGGCTCTATCTTAATTCAGGTGATGATTAGCAGTCTAATTTAGACCCAAACTTTTTTTCCCCCATGAGTTGGAAGACCAAACCCAGGACCTTCGGCATGCTAAGTACACACTCTACCACCGAGCTACATCCCCAGCCCCAAGACTTATTTTTAAATATGTTTGTAAAGTTTTTTTTTTCCGCAAAAGTTCATTTTAGCCTGCCATGGTAATCAATTTTGCAATATTATACTCTGTATACATCTACAAAGATATATAGGTAGAATGTGCAGGAAAATTTATCGTAGGAATTTTCTGTATTTCTCTATTTCTAATGGGAGCATTTTCAGGCCAAAAAAAATTTTTGAACCTCCAAGTGAAATGAAAGACTTTAGATATTTTCTGAGTGAATTAGGCCAAAAACATGTTTCTAGATCATGAATGTAATTGTTCCAGCATTACGTTTTGGGTACAGAATCAAAGGCAAAGTTTGGACATCATAGTTCCTGTTTCGGTTCATGTCAGGAGAATAAAACAGAAGGCTGATAACAATAGATTAACAAGCCCCGGGTATTACTCAGCCGTTCCCCTTAGTTGGATAGGCTTTGGACAGAATTTTAATGACTAAAAAAATTGCATATGATGAATAAGGATGTCATTTTCAATTAACATGAACAAAGGATCATTCCCATATTTGGCAAATGAGGTAGCTGTGGTGTAAGAAAAGCTGGAGCATTCGCAGACAATGCATCACCGCTTGCAAATCAAAACAAACTGATGACATTTGGGTAGGCTTGCACAGTGACATGGCTACACATTTTTTTTAGCAGGTGCTTATTAGCCACAAGTTATAGATCACATTAATGGCTTTTTATTAGCTCAAATGAATGCTGATTGTAGTATTATTAACAGTTAGTGAAATGTTATACTTAAAACGTCAATGGACTGTAAACTTTGATAGCATCCAAGTTTACTTATGATAAAGTTAAGTATAGGCCTACAAAAGAATTTATAATAGTATTCCATGACAAATTGGAAATCAAGATCTTAATAAAGCTTAACCTCTTTGAACTCACTTTGCAAAAAGCCTGCTAAGAGAGCTCCATGTTGATCATAGCAGCATACATAATTAGGGCTGAGCCTATGTGCCTTTCACATAGCATGCCCGTGACGTAAGCTTACATGCTTTCTGACATAGAGAGCGTGTTCAGAGCTGTATGACAGAAGCTTTTATCTTTTGGTCTTTTCCGGTTTATATCTTCTCACTTTAGGGGCATGTATGAAGTTCAGTTGGTTATAGGACCACCATACTGACCTCTTTGGGCTCTCTAATATTTAGGAGGATACAAAGAGAGTTCCTCCAAATCTGTCAAGTAGCACCTATTTTGTTAACGTTGTTGTTGGATAGAAGTGACTTTCCAGATTGAGTAACGATGGAGTTCCATTCACTTCTTGACCACTAAAGGACTTAGGGAGGCAAAACCAACCCAACTTATTAATGAACATTTGGCCAGAAGTTCTGTGGCCAAGGCTGCCATGCCCTCTGGGAACTTCCTGCTTTTTGGCCATCATTCTCTAGGGATAACCCATCATATTGAAGTCCCATCTCCCCTAGCCCAGAGTCAATATGCCGGCCACTGATGTGGTCCATTACTTTCTGTGGTACTGTGACTAGATATGAAGTTGTTTTTCCCCAAGCATGTTCTGTTGAATTACTCAAAGTTAAAGAATTAACACTACTGAAGGTCTTCTCAGAGTCTTTTAAAAACTCATGTATGATGAGTCTCTAAGGAGAAAATACTGTATGTAGAAATGTCCTGATGTATTTGACCTAGGAAAACATTTCGGAAGAAGCACCTATTAAACATTTTACTAGACAAACATATTTGCAACAGTCTTAAAAATTCTGCTGCTGCTAATGAAATTAAATTTATTATCCGCAACGTGGCCCTATGATTCTCTAAGTTTTGCTTAAATCTAATAGCCCTTGGTAGAATTCATTATGTGTTTCCAATGCAGGATATGACCAGACATCATCGAGATATGGATATTGTGCACGTATTATAGGTCCTTGGTGTATTTCTAATTAAATTTAGAAGAAAAGAGAAAACCAGAAAATGGCACCTGTTTATTAGCACCTGGTAGCAATAGAAGCATCTCCAAAGGACCGAGGGGCCCAGGAACATAGACTTGAGAACTTTCCTCCAGGTCCATAGTTCACATCAGTCACCTTCTACATCTGTCCTCACTACCTTCTGGCTGGAAAGCATCAATGTCTTTTCATCTACTGAAGGGACTTACACTTTAGCTCCCCTGGATTCTGAACTTGTCTCCACCAACTTTGATTTCATCAGGTTTCCACATTTTTCTCTGGTGGTGGTACCCCCTGAAAGTCAGTACACCCATGACTATCTAATCCAAAAATAAGCACTCAGGCTGTCTCCCCCAGCTACCTCTCCATCCTTTTCCTTGCCTTCTCAAATGAGTATACTGGCAGAGCTATCCATACTGCTGACCTCAACAGCCTGCATTTTCTCTCAGTCCATGCATAGTCCACCATGCTCTGACTTCAGAAGCATTGTATTGAAACCGGTCACCTTCACTGGCAACTCAAGTTGCCAATGATGTCCACACTGGCAAATTCTATGGCCACTTTTCTATCTTTATCTTAAAATAGTCACTGTTGATAACATATTTTCTGGAACTCTCTGTTCTCTTGGCTTCCATGCCACTACTCTGTGATCATTGCTGCTTATTTCTTTGGGGGGATCTTTTTCTTTCTTCACACCCTTAAAATTTGGGCTATGCCATGATTCTATTTCTGGCCTATTATTTTTTGTTCCCAAGAAGTTCTTGCACAGTACTGAGAGACAGATCTATCAGTCTTAAGAGTGGTAGTCTTAGCTCAGTTTTCAGCTTAACAGCCCAGGCATGAAACTTTCCTTATCTGTAAAATGGGTTTCAAAAGAGCACATCTCTCATCAGGTTGTCATAGGAATTAAATGAGGTGATGCATGTAGAGTAAACAGCACAGAATTTCGTATATACCTAATACATGATATCAGTATTGCTGTCGTATTGGAAATAATTTTCTTTCCCTGTGACTACAATCCAACCAATCATCCACATCTGATTTT
Organism: Spermophilus citellus; assembly: GCF_964194105.1. Classification (NCBI taxonomy): domain Eukaryota; kingdom Metazoa; phylum Chordata; class Mammalia; order Rodentia; family Sciuridae; genus Spermophilus; species Spermophilus citellus. Next base: position 41,450,182 of record NC_138194.1, on the reverse strand, counting down.
CCCTCCTGCATTAACTGTAGTTCTTCCCAGTGAGCTCTACCATGCGAGCTCAAGGCTGCCACTCCATTCTCCTTTCATTTTTACTTCACTCTTGTGATTTTCAAAATATGTTCTGAGAAGTTCTAGGATTCCTTTTTGTCTATAATCTGTATTTATTCAGTTTCAAGATAACGATTTTTCTTAAACGATTAAAAATGGTCAGTCAGATTCCTCATTGGTATTCCTTTTTTCCATCATGTCTCGAAGTCCATTCACTCTCCTGAAGACCAAGATCAGAGTAATCTCTCTAAAATCTCTTGACACCTTATTTTCATAATATAACCACTGATTGTTGGTTATAAACATCACAAATGCCAATCTCTTTAATATAACTTATGAGTAAAGACTCTAACCCTACCCATCCCTCTCTGTTTTTCTAGCAAAACCAAACTGCAAAGGAGCTCCCCGAAAGGCACATGGTGATTCACACACCACTCCTTTGCTTATTCTGGTCCCTTGACGGGGAATAAGCTTCCCACCTTTATCCTGGCTAGTTCTTACTGATTCTTCCATTTCCATTATCCCTCATCTTCATGATGTCTTCTTTAAAATCCAGGCTGAATTGGGTTCTCCTTTTGTGTACCCTACCTTAGAACCTTCCATGATATATTATAATGATCTACTGTGTGTCTCTCTGCCATACTACACTGTGAACCTTTCCAGATAACAACTCTGTTCTCTTAATCTTTAACCTCTCAAGCCTGGTGCATCAAAATAATAACAAATGCATAAAAATAGTTGTTGCTTAAACACAAACTACTGTACTGTGTAGAAGCAGCAAGACATAGTGGAAATGTATGAGACAGAACTGGCAAAATGGTGGTGGTGAGGTAGACACCCAGACCAACAGGCAAGCACTGTCTAGAAGTGGAACTGAAGGTTTCACCTGAGCCTAGCAAGAAAATGCCCCAGGACCTTTTATTTCTATTTCTCCATGGACACAGGATAAGGCACAGCAGAACATGGGGAGCTGAGACTTCTCTGTCCTTCCTGTGCACGCAGACTCTGCTGTGACACCTTCTTGTTTGTTGTGCCTGAGCTTCCTCTGTCCAGGACAGTGTCCACATTATTAAGAAGTGCTGAAGTATAACGTATGTGGACACGTGTATACAACTACAGAGTTCTTGAACAAACCATGTCTTATCCTAATAGTCATTAAAACCAAGCACACGTATGTGCTCAGTTAACAGCGATGAACATTTTTTGTTGCATTTTGTTATATTTAGACACAACCTAAATGCCAAAGTGCATTACTTTCATTTGAAATAGTTCAGTTTCTAGAAAAGCTTTTGACCCAAGGTTTGCAAATATTGATACTTTGATAAATGTTTTTCTTTAGCCTGGCAAAATAATTCAATATGCACAACTATCTCTATACTTTCATCATGAGCAAACACTCTATGGAAAATATCTGTGAAGGGTTTTCTTTCTCTTGTACAGTATGAACTTTTCTGCTCTGGTTCATTCACAACTACAGCCTGTGGGCTTGAATATACAGTCTTGCTTCTGCATATGTGGTCATGATTCAATAGTAAAGTTACTTGGTAGCCTGAGTGTATAGCTACAAAATCCTAATTTTTCCCTAGTAATTCAATCTTTTAAAAATAACCCAGGAGGGCTGGGGGCGATGATGCATGCCTGTAATCACATAGGCTTGGGAAGCTGAGGTGGGAGAATCATGTGTTCAAAGCCAACCTCAGCAATGGAGAGGTGCTAAGCAACTCGGTGAGACCCTGTTTCTAAATCATATACAAAATAGGGCTGGAGATGTGGCTCAGTAGTTGAGTGTCCCTGAGTTTAATCCCCAGTACCAATAAATAAATAAATAACCCAGGAGGAATCAATTATAGACTTGATCAACTTTTATTGATAGCTGGTGTTGATAACAAGGTTTCCTGCAGAGACTGTCACATCATTTACATGTGCCTATCGGCCTGTCATACTAAACAAGACAAATATTCACTTGTAACATTAAAATATCAAAAGGGTAGCACAGCATTAACATAAATCAGCAAACTAAGGATTTTCAGTTATTATTCACTGAAAAACTATGATAGAAAAGAAGATGATTCAACTTTAGTTAAAAATTATATATTTTATAGACTGTAACATTCAATATATATTATGTGCATTTCTAATAATAACAAATATTTATATTTAAATTAAAATAATAAAAATCAGGAAAAGATGCACATTAAACTATTAGCAGAAATGATTTCTATAGATGGAATTAAAGGGAAATTAGAAATGTTTTGACTTTATTTTAACAATTTATGTACACTTTAAAACACTATTAAATGTATTAATAAGTATTGTAATATTACATAATTATAACATTAAATCAGTATACATTCTACCATTACAAGTAGTATTGTTATATATAATAACATGTTGTATATTGTATAATATGCAGTAATATTATTTATAATAGCATATAATATATTAACTATATATTACTACATATTACTATTCCAATAATAATATATTACAATTCTATAACTATTGGGTTTGAAAGATTTATAATAATAACTTGGGGTTCATTATTTTCATATTTAACTGGAAGTAATAATAGTTGATTTCAAAAGAGCTTAGAATTAAAATATTTAAGAAACACAAATGAATAATTAGGGGTATGGAAGACCTTCCAAAGTGGTCCAGACTATACTTTTAACAGGCTTGGCATTTCTGAAGAATGAGCCACATTTTTTAAGGTTATCTAAATATAAGGGCAATACCACAGAGGTTTACATTTCCACAGACAACTCTAAAAATCTGCATACATTTCAAATGTATGCAAAAATACACTGAAAACTATAAGGGCAATATCAATTAAAGGATAGTTGCTCGTTATCAAACTACCAATAAAGGAACAAATTGAATGGTAATGTCTGTTTGACACTCTTCTTATCACCTGGTGAACTACACTAACAGGGCTTCAACAATGACTTCAATTAGTTGAATTTTTAACACTATGAGCACTCCTAATAATATTAGTGGTCATTTAAACAACTTTATTTTCAGTATGGTTCCTAAAGAAAGGACATTCAACCAACCTTTTTGTCTTACTGAGGTCACTGTATTTGGTAAATGGCACACTAGTATCATTATTCAAAATTTAGTGACACTTGCATTTCTTTTATAGTACTCCACTATCTTCTTATGTGATCTTTGTATAAATGTCTTATGCACCCTAATATGTTCTAATAGTACACTTTTTGGAATGTCCAATCAAGTTTGTGTCTTCCATGGTTCTGTTGATTTTGTTAAATAAAGTGATTGTGGTCACTTATTTTAGGATATAACTTGACCCTGTAACTACACACATTAAAAAATTTTTTTGTATAATGATGACCATCTCCTTCCACTATCCTTGCTATTCCCCTCCTACCTTCCTTTTCCTCCCACCCTTATTCCCTATCTAGAGGTAATTTTCCACCCGTGCTCTCCCTCCCTACCCCACTTTGAGTCACCCCCCTTATATCAGAGAAAACATTTGGCATTGTTTTTTTGGGGGGATTGGCTAACTTCACTTAGCATTATCTTCTCTAATGCCATCCATTTCCCTGCAGATGTGAATTTGGGGTCAACATACCTTATATACAAACAGAGATATGATAAATTGTAGTATAAAGGTGTATTAAGAATTGTAATGCAAAAAAAAAAATAAGAGCTCATGTATAATGGCATAATTTGGCATGAACATACTCTATATACAGAGTTACATAAAATTGTGCTGTGAATGGATAATTATGAATGTAATGCACTCCACTATTGTCATGTATGTCAGAAATTAAAAAAATGTTTTAAAAAATTGTTTTTTTTTGTTTTCCATAGAAATTTCAGAGATACATTCTTCCCACATTCCAATACGCTAAAAATTGTACTTCAATTTTTAAATTTTTTGTTCAATACTGGAGATTGAACTCAAGGGTGCTTTACCACTAATGTACAGCCCTAGCTCTTTTTAACTTTAATTTTTAAAATTCTGAGACAGGGTCTCACTAAATTGCCAAGGCTGGTCTTGAACTTGTGATCCTCCTGCCTCAGCCTCGTGAGTAACTGGGATTAAGGTATGCACCACCATGCCCAGCTATGCTCAAAATTTCCAACAATCATTTCAACCGGATTTTTTGCATTATCAATGTTGACTTTATATGCCTTTAGTTCTTCCAACAATGCCCCATAAGAAAAATTCTATTAATTTTTTTTATAAAAAGATCCTTCACATTCTTCGAAAACAAAAGTTTTATAATGTGAAATAAATTATCATTTCCTTGGGCCGATGACTTCAAGTGTTTAGGCAGGCATGCTGGAACCTCCTGCAAGAATTCAGCAGAACGGATGGACTGTAGGATAGCATTTGTGGAGACGTATTTGTATCAGCTCATTCATTTAGCACGTCCTCATTCCTCACTTTCTTACCACATGATTTTAAAATACCTACTCTGGACCTTAGTTTCCTTGGCCATAAAATAAAGACCCAAACATCTCATCAGCCATCCCACCGTGTTACTACACATTTCAAATGTATGCAAAAATACACTGAAAACTATAAGGGCAATACCAATTAAAGGATAATTGCTCGTTATCAAGCTACCAATAAAGAAACAAAATGAATGGAATGGTAATGTGTCTTTCACACTCTTATTATCACCTGGTGAACTACACTAACAGGGCTTCTACAATGACTTCAATTAGTTGAATTTTTAACACTTATCAGCACTTCCAATAATATTAATGGCCATTTGAACAGCTTTTGCTCCACCCTGAATATGCAAGGAATTACCAACACATCTGAACTTCTTTCACTGTGGCAATTCACCTTTTACTAACCTCAACCCCAATGTAAAAGTGATAACCAATACAGACAATGCATATCTCCACTGTCAACGTCAACTCCTCTCCCTTTCTATGCAATACATGTAATTAAACTGTGTTCAATAAAATCCAGATTATCCTGTCACTCCTAAAACCTAGTGATGCACAAGCAAGTCTGTAATTTAGTTAAAAGATTAAAACTCAACCCAGAAACCCACAACAAAGATACTTTGGTTCTTGCTTTACAGACAATGGTTATAAAATTATTTCTGGTAGTTTTGGAAAAAAATAGAAAGACAGCTAGGGGTACCGAGTTGCATGGGAGGAGAGGCGTTCTGTAGACTTCTACAGATTTGTGAACAGGTCTAGGGGAAACTACAGGGTAAGCATAGCCAAGAAATAGATGAAGTGTACTCATGTAATCTCTCCCAGTGAAAGGCCTCCTGTTCCTTCCAACCTTGTGCCCAAATGATGTGTCCTGTGTATAGAACAATAAAGGCATCTTTTTTTTATCCAGTATCTCTGGAATCCTAGGATATCAGCTTATTAATGTGATAAGTTAATCTTGGTAAGTGTATTAAAGGAATAAGCTGAAGAGCAATCTCAGGCGAGATGCACATTTTTCTCTGGCCAACTGTAGACAAGACTATGGCTTTGTTCAGGGGTTTACTGGTGATGGAGGGTATCCAGGGCTATATGTAGGGAGCACTAGATCAGGAAGTCTGCTGTCCCTGAAGTGACTCCATCTCTGGGTGGGTTTTGAGCACTACTCTGAGATCATAACCTTGGCAGGCTCGTGATGTTCTGGTGTGATCTTACCAACGATGCCACCATCTTCCAAACCAATCCAGGGACTCTGAGAAACATTACTAATGAATCTCAGAAGAGTTGAGGTTTACAGACAGCACAGTTTCTCAGGCAGGGTTTGTGCAGTTAGAGTAAAGTTTTCAGGGTCATCAGCACCAATGGCAACAACTAATATTCATGGACTGTTTCTGTGCCATGTAGCTTGGAAGGCACCTTACACAGTTGTTAATCACTTAATCCTCACCATAAATCTTATAATTAAAATGTTATCATTATTTTCAATTTGAAAATGGGAGACATAGGCACATAGAAGAAACTACCCCCAAGTTTGCCCTGATGCCTCAACTTCTTCATGCACAGGGTTCTTTCTTATTTGTGGCATAGTCCTTTCAAGAGATGCTGGAAAAAAATCCTCCCTTATCTCAACTCAAAAATTAGCACTCAAGTGATTATTACTGTGTCCTTGACTAAAGAGCTGAATGGGGTTGTATAGAAATCCTCCAGTGGTTTTTGTTTGTTTGTTTTGGAATTGACAAATTAAAAGTTTTAAAATATGTAAGCATTATGGATTTTGAATATAGGATGTTACCCCATGCCATAAACAAAGGTTATCTTTAGTACTACTTCAACAAATGGCTGTCAAACTGTTTGTCTAACCACATTACTTTTTTAATCATTTCATATTGTTTTCCAATTCTTTGTGGTGGGTCTCTAAATTTTGATGAAAGCATAACATTCATTTTTGCCTTAACAGAGATAAACTACTTATGGTACTATCTGGTCAGAGAAGCACTGAAGGGAGGAAGTCATATGGAACAGTTTACCCAAATATGATCTTGTTGCAGCTAAGGTAAAGGACCTAAGAGGAACAATATAAACCAAAGTCAAAGAAAAAGGACAGCTATTGGAACATCTGAAAATATGGCCTCTTGATCATCTGAGGGCATGTGGCAGCTGGATTCAACAGCCTAGAGAATAAGCTAAGTAATAGCAGCTATGAAAATTACTTTTTCTATTTCCTGTCACTTTGTTTATAAGGCACTGAAAGATGAATATAGTGTAATTCAGTGTTAGAAATTCTAGACTATTTGCTTGTACATATGAACCAAAAAGATTAAGAACTGACTCAAAATCTAGAGCCAAGAATATATTTTCTCTTTCATGCTATTCTCTCTGCACTTTTTAGTTTTTCTAATATTCTTTTTTTTTCCCAAAGCAAAAAACTTTTTTAAGTCAGGAACACTGCCTCCGTGAATCCTGCTGGTATCATGCTTGAGCAAGATAAAGCAGGCAGATAGAAGGCAGGTCCATTTTGAGAATCAGCAAACTCTTCACTTAAAATAGCGCCTTTCAAGTTGCCTGAATCAAAAATGCTAGGATTTATTATAGCTATACAAGAATACTAATAATAAAGATAATAGATCTGCAAGTGAGGTAGGAATCTGCTTTAACCAAGATGCTTGGATCTGGTGCTTAGCTTTCTCCTTTAGGACTTCCTAAATTCTGAATCCTTCCCAGCTCTCTGGGATCTCTGGCCAGCTATCTTACTTGACTTCTGATTCCCAAACTCCTTTTCCAACTTAGGATCCATGACTTGCCCTACTAGTACAATAACACATTAGAGAAATGCTTTATCATTTGTCGCTTCAATAATCTCAAGTTGCCCTTTAACCAAAAATGGTTCTGACACACCTTAATTCCAAAAAAGTCAAGTTTTCTATTATGATGTTATGATGCAACTAGTCAAAATCATTTTCAGTGTCTGCTCTAAGTTAAGTTTTGGTCTTTGGAAGCGTACTCCACTGTGCCTTTTAGTCATTACAGTGATTGAATTATGATGGATGTGATGGTGTCTCTCTGCAATAAATGACAACAGCATTAGGCTTTAAATTTGGTGTCTGAAATAGAGATGATTCTCTAGTTGCTTTTAGTCTCGGAACCTCTTAATATGATGGAGTTTTCTGTTTAACAATGCAATGGTTCCCCCTCCCCTTGGGCTGGAAAGAATCTGAGAGATGATCAAATCCCTTGTTTTTGAGATAAGAAAGATGAGAATTAAGTCCCTTGCCCCACATCTTCTTTAGCTCTATAATTATTGTTTACATCCTGGGATTCCATCTCCATTTCTTTCTACCCCATGATACTGAAAATAGGACTATTTAATAAATCAAGTTCATTTTCACCACTAATCAGAAGTATATAAGATGTTAGGTGGAAGACAGATACCCAATCACTTGGTACCAAATAAATTAACAATTATGTTGTTTCAAAAAGTATATTCATACATTTAAGCACTCCAAAAACAATTGAGGTACATCATCAATTATCTGCCCATTTCTGGACATTTGACTTTATAGTCTTATAAGAATACACATACCCATAGGGTATAGTAGCATTTGGCTCAAATCTCTAATTTTTCAAAGGGAAAGCTAGAAGTATATATTAGGATTTGACAGCAGGAAACCCATAAGGTGATTACAATTTAACTATTTCCTATTATTTAAATTTTAAATGTCATAACTTTATAAGAGATGGCCTAATATGTAGTTGTTCCAACGTAAGTACAGTTTGGGAGAGAAATAAAAAGGTAAAGAAAAAAATTCATTAAGGAGGGTAACAGACTGCACCATATGGCTCTCAAAGTCAACCAAACCTCCTTTTTGGAAGACTCTCAAAGACCCTAAGAACTGGCTTTTCTTAAAGGAGAATATTTTTCTTTGTAATGTAAAAGAAAGGGTCTTGATTTTTGTTATTAAATGTAAATATATTCCATATTTGAATATATGGTATTCCAGTTTCCATTTAAAGACATGGAGTAGAGTCGTATCTTTTTTCCCATAAAATGCAATTATGGAGAATAGAGGAGCTTTTGAGCAAATTATTTGAAGTAGAAAATCTTAAACAACCTCTTTCAGGGAAAAGGGGCCCTAACAAGGGAGGTGACATCATAATTCTCAGGTTGCTACAGACACAAACACACTCTATTAATATTGTTGTTTTCATTTGTTTTCCTCTTTGACAAAGATCACAAATAAAGATCCAACATCCTAAAACACACGGGGCTAATTCTGCATGCTGTTATAATGAAGTCCTTTGAATTATTATAAATGCTTGAACATTAAAAATTCATCAGCAAGAAGAGAGAGGTGCTTTCTATTTGTGGTGTGCTGAATTTAAACACAACCCGCTAAGAATGGCTGATTGTCCCGAGGAAGCACTGCTGACAGCCATCAGCAGGTCTGTGCAAATGGTGTATGGAGAAGGTAATAAGAGCTTCAGGAGTATATTTCAGCCCATATAATAAAGTAATTGTGGAAGTATAATTGCAGTCTGGTTCCATACCATATTAGGCTAAGGAACGAGAGAGATGGTATGAAAACATGAGATTCACAGAATTATTTTATGAGCCATTTCTGCAATGACTGTCTCCCAGGCTATGCAGAATTTGTCAAGAAAAATAATTTTAAAATGCACAGTGGTGTTTACCTTTTGAAATCTATTATGATGAACCTGAACAGAATGAACAGTGATTATTTTGCCATTCGACTAACATTCTGAACTTCTGAATGGCTTCAAATATAAAAATGGTATTGAATAATATTAAGCCACTGATTTCAGCCCATGAAAACATTAAAGGGAAAGCTGAGTATAAACCCCTTTGTTTATATTTGAATGATGCCTAGTTCAAATTGCCAGAGGTTTAAATATTTGCACGATTAGAATTTCAATTTTTAAAAATTCATTCCTCTGGCTACTTCACAAACAATCACTTTTGGCTCAGGTTACCAAGCTACGAGCATCCCACAGGCTATCAGTTCCTCTCATGGCAAGACTTGAGAAAGGACAGGAATGCAGGTTCTACTCTCAAGGTATCACCTAGACTACAGGAAAGGAATGAGGGTAGAGTAGGTAAACGCACAAATGAATGCACAGAGATTCCAAGCTTCACAGCAGTAGTATTTAGTTAGAGTGTCCAAGTTGTCCCCTTCCTCCTTGGTTCACTCAACTCCTGTTAACAGTGCATTTTGTATCACACCTAAGATTATTAGTTCTGTTAAGTGCACAAATAGATCCCCCACCCATGATTTTAGCCCAATTCCTGGCACACAGAACATATTGAATGAATAAATTAACCAATACCAACACACACTGCATGTTTTGGTAAATAACAAGCTACATATATGATGGTCCCATAAGATTTTATCACCCAGTGATATTGTAGCTGTCTTAGTATGTGTACACACTATGAGGTTTGCAGATGAAATCGCCTAACAAGGCATTTTCCAGAGCGTGCCCATTGGCAGCTGATGCAGAACCTCATTTACAAATGTCATGCTGTGGAAACTGAGTCCATCACAAACCTGTGCCACATGCTCCAAAACCCACAGAAAAAAAAAATAGGCCCTTGAGTCAGATATAAGGAATCTGCTTCTCTTTGTTATTAATTTTTGTTCCATTTTTATGAGATCTTGTGAATAAAAATGCGTCAATGGCAGGCATACCCTGTGTGCATCGACCTGCTGCCATTTCAGTTGAAACTTCAAAATACTTTAAGTAAGAGAAAACGATCTTGATTTGGGTAAACATACAACTTAAAATGCTCACCTGCCAAAAGTGAGTTTCTAGAATTAACAAAAAAAAAATAATTGTTGTCACTAAGAGGGAACATCCACTATTTGCCTGTGCCTGACTGGTTATGATGAACTCATTTTAAAAATCAATCAAGAGCCGGATGTGGTGGTGTATGCCTACAATCCCAGAAGTTTGGGAGACTGAGGCAGGATGATTCAGAGTTTAAAACCAGCCTCAGTAACTTAGGGAGATTCTAAACAACTCAGTGAGGCCCTATCTCTAAATAAAATATAAAATGGGGCTGGGGATGTGGTTTAATGGTTAAGCACCCCTGGGTTCAATTCTTAGTACCCCCCCACGAAAAAAAAAGATCAAATATTAAATGAGGTAAAGAAGGAGGGAACTAACACAAACTAACAAACACCTTGATTTAAGGGTGTGTTATGAACAAAAAGTAGGTTAGCATTTGTTGAGAAATCCTCCATTCACACACCTAGAATCTAGCCTAACCAGAGCTACTCCTGTTCCAAGACAGAGGGTCTCGTGAACTTTACCCTAATGATGGTGAAGACAGGAGAGGATGCTGCCCAGAAACAGAAGACCCCTGTAGAAAAGAGAAGATGCAGGTGGGAGAGAGAGAGCTCTAATGAAAAGGCTGCTAAAAAAGATTCCAAAGGAATCTTGAAAGTAATGTCAATCATCACACAAATTACCTCTGCCTGTGGTGAAAGGGAGGGAAGGAGGGAATATTCCAAGTGTTGACCATGTGTTGTGTTGCAGGACCCATCCTGCCCCACACCTTTCCCTACCTCATCTCCAAATCATTACCATAATTGTTTGATTTCTTCAAGATACTTTCGATTTCTCAGACTTCTCAAATTCTTGCCAAGTTCAAGTTGTACACTTGAGTAACTTCATCTATCATCAAGCATTTTCAATTTGCACCAGTAACTCTCCCAACTACACACAGGATTTCCTTTTCATCACTTCTCCCTGAAAAACCTAGCATCACTTGTACCCATGGCACTAGCAACCACTGAGCCCCTAGCTAGTATTCCAGTTTAGATTAAGATCAAGTATATTTTGTTAAAAGTTTCCTATCAAAGAAGGATAACAAGTGAAAGTCAAGAAAAAGAATTAGGGTGCTTAAAATACTCCATTTTGTGTAGGAGAGAAGACCTAATATAAGAAACTCCTTCAAGGCCTCTCTTTCATTTTTAACAGTAAAGACAAAAGACCATTATGCTATCTCATGCTTCTCAAATTCATATCCCTAGGAGCAAAACAATATTGCAAAGGAGCAGAACTACAGAACAGCATAACCCATCCCATCTTCTTAGAACATACAGTTGCCTCAATTCTATGTGATAGAAAGTATCCAATTTATTTTAAAACAGACACGGATGTGTTATAGAGTATAACATAAAAGCCACATTCTCCATCTCCTGGTCTGTTTGGCACTGCTGGAAATAGAACCCAGAGCCTCATTCATACCAGGCAAGTGCTCTACCACTGAATTACATCCCCAGCCCCAAATCCACATATTTTTAAAAAATAAAACATTAGCCTTTTAAGACCTATGTAGATTTTAGAGTTACTTCCTGGTATCTCCTCTAGCCCCTTGGAGGTAGAAGTTCCCTCCCATTCATTCGAGCACTTCAGTGGAAAAATTTGAGAACTTGACCAAGTAGTACTAGAAGATTTCAAGGGAACTTCAAAAGTTCAATAGAGATTTCTGAATATGTTTGGATAATTTAAATATATACCCTAAATTTCCTAATAATATGTATATTTATCACTGAGCAAGAAATTTTGGGAAAGTCATTACCATTAATTTCAGTGAATATCACACCACAATTAAAACAGATAAGAAATTAATTTAGCAGATATATTATAAAGATTACTCATTGACCACTAATATTGATGTTGATAATGGGCTTATCAATCAGATAATTCTCATAATTATAATTCTCATAATAATTCTCATGTAGATGACAACTCTAGTGTACTTTAAGAAGTTAAATTTTAATGTAACTCAAGATCTTTTTGCTAAACCTCTAAAAGGTAATCATTCATCTATTATTGGAAAAAATCATCAAAAAATAGGTCAATACCAAATTATTCATCTTAATATGTGTTTCCTTTGGAGAAGTCTTCTCTGGTACTTTTGTGGTGGGGAGGGTGATTTACTGGAGATTGAACCCAGGGGTGCTCTACCACTGAGCTACATCCCCAGCCCTCTCTTATTATTTGCTTTGAGACAGTAAGTTGCCAAGCCTGGCCTCAAGGTTGAGATCCTCCTGCCTCAGTCTCTGAGTAGCTGGGATAACAGGCAAGTACCATTGCATAGGCTCTGGTATGTTTTCAACAGGGACAAACATTAGCCCACTGATAACAGGCAATCTCAATTCCGCCCCACTTTCCGCGATCCATTCCGTGTAAGTACAAAGGTCATCTTTCTATAATGTAGGCCTTTTCCTGCAATACTGGCTACTTCTATCAGGTCCCCTCATTCCTAACTGGTCTTAGTTTTCTCTCTGTGTTGCTTATACCAGGGAGTCCCTCCTACTTCACTGGGTCCCACTTCCCTCTAAAGATGCTCAATCCTACCTCAGGCACCTTCAACCCACCATATCAGACTCTTCCTCACATAGCCCATAAGGTCACATCTTCATGTATATTTCCTCACTCTGTCTTCCTCAGCCTTTCACACTAGATGTTTTGCAGTTTTTCACTAGAGGAAAACTTTTTTATGCATGAATGATTAGTGTTGGTTGGTACATCTCTTAGAGAATCAGAATTCTGTCACTCTCTGCATTTCCTTTTTTTTTGTTTTGTTTTGTTTTTGTTTGTTTGTTTGTTTTGTTTTGCTTTGTTTTGTTCCTACTGGGAGGGACCAAGAGCCAAATTTCAATGTTTAATGATAGCTTCATTAATATGAAGGAGAAGAAGTGTGTTTTTGTCTGTTTCTTCGCTATAATATTTTACATTAATACTAATAGCCCTCGAGTGCTTCTCCTGCTTTTGTTTGTTATATTTTTTGATTTGTTTTTTGGTACTAGGGAACCAATGCTAGGGTAGGTGGTCCACCATTGAACTATATTCCTATCTCCTGTATTTCTTAGTTTAAGTTGTTTCATTTCATGCTGAAAAGAAGTAAAAAATCTAAAAAATAATTTCCAAAATTAGATGTAACTTTATTTCCCTTTCTTTGCTGCCCAGTTTTTAAGGCCTACCAAAATACCATCTCCTTCAGGAAGCATCGGGGATTGCTCCAATTCCAATTCACCACTTTTGCTTTTGCATCCCCAGCACTTTGACCACAGACATTGTAGCATGTCAGTTTTGCTGCAGCTGCATTATGGGTTATTTCTAGTCCTCTCCTGATTAGCCACAGGGAGTCTGGGGCCAAATCTGACTCCTTTCTCTGTCTCTCCCAGCTCCGCTTCACATTCAGAGTAAGGAATTGCCTCCAGTGGATGTTTAGTAACTGCTTCTCAGTTTCTAAAAATGAATTAAGTATGCCTTATTAACAATGCCTGAGGCTTCTTAACAAGTGTATTCCAAATTAAAAAAAAAAAAAAGAAAAAAAGTCTACTTAGGCTAAAATATTCTCATTTCATCCTTGTGCAAATATTTGTATGGGAACTGCATCAGAGCTACCTAGGAAATAAGAAGTTATAATGGAAACAGTGACACAGCCCTAAGTGAGGCAACCGAAATAGGAACTACTTTAATACTTTTACTGAAATGTTCTCTGCTTGATAAAGTTCATTACCAGAATATCATCTTTAAAAGTGAAACGCATTCAGCTGAGCACTTTTTTCATTTTGTAAATAGATTTCTTCCTTGCCTGAGCTCTCAGTAGAAAGTACAAAATAGTCTTCCATAACATTAGAAAAATGTCACCCCATACAGAAAGCTGAATTTTTAAAATCAAATAGTTTTTTTCCTGCTTTAGCATTTTAAAGGTACAGTAGTAGTGTCTTCATTATAGCCATCACCCCATTCTGCATACCATATTAAGGCTGAATCTTCAGGGTGCAATTTGGTATGTTCTAAATTGTGTTGAGATAACATATTAGAGCCCAGAACAAGGTTAAATCCCCAGGGGACATCCTTAAGCTATCAAGTCACTATCCTTTCAACATTACCCTCCTTATAATTATGGTTATATTTAAAATGACCCTGGCACTAATCTTTTTCTCACCTATTCAAAATGAAACAGAAAAGTACTTAAGTGATAAATTTACAATCCAAGTGCCAAAGTTTCCTATCACATCAAATGAAAAATTATACATAGCATATGCATTATGAAAATGTTTTTTGGTTTTAGATTAATAAGTTCTTCATTTGTCTGGGGTTAATGTAGCCAATGTTACTGACAAAGAAAGTTTCACTCCACTTTGAAGTCTCAAGTGTATTGGATTTTAGACATTTCAATAGGGTAAATGGAGTATAACCACCATTGTATCTTGATAAAGAAATGATAAGTAGAAATACATCTTTGACCTTTTACATCATCAACTGAAAAGCCATTTTTCTAAGGAATTAACATTCATATATTTGTTATGTCACTTTATAGTGAACATTGTTATTGCTATTTTTATAAACATTCAGATACAATGTTATGAACCTTCCACCTCCTAGAAATGCACCCCCCACACACCCTCCTAAGGTCTTTTCTGAAGTTTGCAAGTTATAGAGAGGCAGTTGACCTCAGTAAATTTTTCCACTGGCTTACATTTCTTTTCTTTCTTTTCAAAGTACCCTTTGGGGGATGGGGGGAGAAAGATAAACACACTTCCTATAGCAAGTGCCATAAGAAAAATATGTTCTGGCAGACTTTTCCCAACTTGTAAAAGAAAAAAAAAATTTACATCATCCAAGTATATTATAAGTACAGAGAGTAAAAGAAAGAAATCTCTAAATAGATTTTTGTTCCACTTTCAAACTCTGAAGCTGAGGGAACACAAGTGTTTCACTTCAGAAATGAATAACGAACGACTTTGGTACACATACACCTTTCTCTTTTTGGAAAAATTGCACATAAAAGAGCATTTTTTGGCTCGGCTGACCTGCAGAGATATGGAGCTAAGCAGAGTCATGAATTCACTCACTCTGATATGCACACATGATACGCAATTAAAATCTCCATTCACATTCCGGCCGGGTTGTCAATCATGAGGAAAGCCTTTTTGACAACATTCAGTGAAGCGTACCAACTAACCGCTCCACAGGAACTTAAACAGTAACAGCTTTTCTTACTAGCATGAACGATTTTTTTTTTTTTAACCAAGATCGGGTTCAGTTTCTAAGAAATCATTATGCTCTGAATTTTAGGATCTTTCATTAAAAATGAAAATGTGTCAAAAAGATTTTGTCTGGCAAGCTATGTGATGTCATACCTAGAGAATAGGAGGTATGTAAAAAAGTCTAGCCTTTTCAACTGGGGGAATCTGTTAAACTTTTTTTTTTTTCCTGTTTAGAACAATGAACAATGATCTTATAAAGCAGTTTGCTGGGGGAAATGTACCATTTCTAATTCATTCTGAAGTTTTTTTTCACTTGAATTTTAACTTTTAAAATAGTCTCTAAACTCACATGAAAAGTGACCAGCCAGTTTATCAACCAATGGGAAAGTGACTTTTTTAATCATGAGAAGAATACATAGCATGTTAGAAATATTGCATGCATCAATCCTTTCAATTTATGGAGCTCTATAGAAAATATTATGCACATAAATTCTTCCCAGAAGGTACTCTGCTCATAACTTAGTTTCTGTAGAACATCTAATCAAAGACTGTGCCCTTCCTAATAGCATATTAGTGTGCTTTAAGGCCATAAATCCATAAAAACAGGGCCCAGTAAAATTGAATACAGGATGCTTGTTAATCTGCTGCTGTGTCTGTTTTGAGCAACTAACCTTGGATTACAAATTCGAAACAAGTTAATACTATCAGATATTGGAATATTTGTCTTCTTACTTATCATGCTTTGTAACTGAGAGAGCAGATGCATCCTGACCATTAACAGTCATGACAAATTGCCTTGCTAATGATCGTTACACACTGAAAGTGCCATAACTGATTAAACTACAATTTCCCACTACCAGATACAGAGAGAGTTAGGGACTTCAGCAGTGGGTGACTCTGATATTCTGCCAACAGACCTTCGGGGCACAGTGCGATATTTAGAAAAACACTCCAAACTCCACATGAACAT
This sequence comes from Spermophilus citellus, assembly GCF_964194105.1. Classification (NCBI taxonomy): domain Eukaryota; kingdom Metazoa; phylum Chordata; class Mammalia; order Rodentia; family Sciuridae; genus Spermophilus; species Spermophilus citellus. The sequence goes on along the minus strand of NC_138194.1, from coordinate 41,433,721 downwards.
ATTCTGAAAGCCTATGTGTATACAACAGGTTTTTAAAGCACATTAGGTAAAACAGCTTAGGTTGTAGCTGTGAGCCATGAAAAAGAGACGTGTTTTAACTATTTGGTAGCCTTGCAAATATGAGTTAAAGAATATTCACTGATGTGGGTTTTTCTCTCTCTCCCTCCTTTCCTTTCCCCGCCCCCAAAACATTGCGTGTGCTTTGCATTTCACATAAAATCTTTCTTTTGTCAGTTCCTTTGTTGGTGCAAAATTGGCAGCAGTTCAAATTCAAAGTACTCCTATTCATTTACTGACCGATGTCATTGTAGTTCACATCAGCCAGAGAGCTAAGCTCTAAAAAACATAAAAGACTTGCTTCACCACTGACGAATAATGTGTACATTTTTACAGAGCTTAAACCTTAATGCTTTCCCTGAAACTAACAATACAGTATATCTTATCATTCCTTTTTCACAAGCAGGCAGCTGCTGAAACGCTTGCCACTTCAAAATATCAATTGCTTGCCAGAGTTGTCCTCAACACACCCTGTCAAACTCATGTATATTGTGCAATGAAAATGGTGCAGGACTGAAAGCTAGAAATTGTGTCAAATTCTGCTGTAAGGATATGATGTGCAAAGAACAATGTATGACAACCGTAGAGACTACAAACAATGGCACCGGAGCCAGGGACTTCATAGATCACAACTGCGCCTGTACATATTTTATTGTAGGCATTATATATTTAAAGCATGACAAATGTACCATTGTACATAATGTGCTGCGCACACAGAAGCTCCTCCTACTAGTTCGCCTTTTGCATTTCTCCTGATGATGGGAACATAGTTGAGTTTCATTTTTTTTCCTCCTCTTAAAACATTTGAGGTTCCCAAATCATAAAGAACACACACACACACACACACACACACACACACACACACACACACACACGGTTATCAAAATGAGTAACAGAAAACAGAAGACAGTAATACAAGATGAGAAAATGAGATCTTGTTCACTTTTGGCTTCTCTCTAAGGACACAAAAGCAAGGATTATCTTAGATAAGCACCAACTGAGGGTATGAAGACAACGACACTATCATTATGCCTATAAACTGTTGTCTACCTAATTTTAATGCAGATAAGTGCTGGCTTATTGATTTGCACGATTTTCCAGCAAAATGGAAATCCCATGTGAATATGTTCTTTGTGTGCAGAAAATATGGCTTAAGAAGCTTTTACTATTATTGCTTTCCTATGCCAAAAGAACAATTAAGAAAATAATATTTCACTGTATCAGGTCTATAAACCAATGCTGATTAATTTCTCTTTACATTTTTTTAAACATTCCTCCCCACTCCCTGATTTACTCTGTGTACTTGAAATGGTTCTGGGTACTGAAAAGTTGTTTTACTCCTAAACATTCCTTAAATAATATGTAAAACCTAAAAATATCCTTACTTTGGAACCCACATACTTAATTATAAAGGGGCTCATGGCACAGCAACCCGACCCTAATTCAGTCAATCACTGTGGAAATGGAAACCTGTTTATGGGAGAAGATTAGTATGAATATATATTAATCTCTTCTATGACCTAGCTTAGGTTACAAAACCTTTATCACACAAGTAGCTTGGAGTGGAATTAACTGGCTGGAGGCTAAGGAAAATGAACAGATATGCTGTTAAGGTGTTAATAAATATTTTGGAAAGAGAATAGGTGGTTTAGGTGCTTAGGGGTTCTGACCTTTGCTGTGTTGATTAGTGGGACAATGATGCATTATTAACACACAGCAGCTGTACCTGAACTACAGCCATGAATATAATAGCCTTTTATAGCCATCAGGGGAGTGAGGTAGGAGGCCTTTATTAACCACTACACATGATTAGCACATTATGTGAACTTTAGTAGGCAAATTATCTCTTATTGAAATATAATGTTGGTTATAGCTAATTGTAAACATGATTCTTCAAAACTTCTCTGTGAAAAAAAAATTCAAATTTTTTTTACTGCCGTTCAGCTCAACATTGGCTGGCCATAGGCAAGGAAAACATGTTCCATTGTGGGATATACTTCTAAAGGCCAAATTTCAAAAGGGACGATGTTGCAGAAGCCTGACTTTAAAATTGTTCAACAGGACAGATTCAGTGATATCAGATGCATGCAAACTTTCTCTCCCTAATGAAGTAAAAGTGTTCATGAAGTAGGAAAGCTACTTTGGGATCTTCTTTTCTTCTTTTTTTATTTCTTTAAGCAATTCTGAAAAGATTAGTTTTGCAGGAAAATTTTTTGAGAGTTACCTTGAAAAATAACAGCATAATTTATTTCAAAAAAAGCTTAATTTGGGGAGAGGAAAGATTATCCCATTAGCCTTAGTAGCTGAACAGAGCTCTGAGAGTCCATTATGAACAGTCTTTTATACCCTAGCAGAAAGTCATTAACATAAAATAAATCATTAGCTTTGATATTAAGCTTCTACTATCTGCAGGTTTCTATGATTAATGTTCATGACTGCATCTGCCAAATGATAAAATATACTTTTTGTTGAAAGGTTATCCTGCCTCTTTATTATTAACATTTCTCTTTATACAATTGTTACTGGCATTTTAGGTGGAGGGGTACTGGCATCAAAAGGAAGCACTGGCTTTGACATTGGTATGAAGATGCTTGTGCATAAAACACTTTATCCATCAATGTTAAAATTAACTCATTTCATTGAGTTAAAAATACTTGCGGAAATCAGGTATTGCACAGGTATTCTTTCAATGTAATTGGACTTTATTTAGACCCAATTGGCCCATCTGCTAATTAATCTGGCACATTTCTCTGACCCATATATCAGAGGAAGGTGCAGAGAGACGATATTGCTTCCCCAAAGTCAGGAACTACAAGAGGGTACTTCCTTCTGTAGCAGTTATTCTCAACTTTTATCTTGTCTTCTTACAGTGCAAAATAGGCAACTGCCCCCATCAATAGCATCTCTCTCATTAGGTGGCTGGACCCTGAATGTGCAGAAGGGAAAAGAGCCCCCCTGGGGGGCTTATCAACATCTGAGGGAGGCAGATTACAGGCTGTACCTACACGTGTCCCATTTTCCCAAATCCGCCTCTGACCCTCCAGAAACGTTCTCTCTTTCACTCCCTTCCCAAAAGAATCACTGCTCTACAACTTTTGAGAATGCTTTTATTCCACTAGGGTAGCAGGAAGGAAGAAATGGAATGAGAGTACAGTGTTCTACTAAGGCCTATCATTCTTTGAATTTTTGAACATCTTTCCCCACAGGCTTGTGAAATTATATACTTCTGTTGATTCCTTAGTTCTCATGAGATTTTTTTTTTTTCATACACATAAAAATTATTTTTTTTCCTACTGGATACATAGAAGATTGAGACAAAGATGGATTAAAAGTTTTAGTGTCAGTAACTTTTACCAGTCACAGATCAAAGTCAGGCTTCTTGAGAGAATGGGAAACAGAAAGGGAACGAATCACATCCTCTGATGCAGCTTTATTTGGTCCAGAGGGTAAGTCAACTCAGGGGCAGCAGGCAAAGGGGCACCAGGTCTTTATCTCAAGTCATTAACAAAATGGTGACTTTTATTGAGCAGAGCAGATGGTTTTATTCCAAAAAGACCCGGTTCTTTAGTCTCATTAGATTATAATATGTTAAAGTCCTGCCATTTGAAAAGCATTGTTTCTTGAGAAACATGGTTAAGTTTCTTCAAAGGGAGTGAGTGGTCATAGGGTATTCCTAGTAACCTAGATGATTTCCCACTGCTGTTATACCCATTGATGGATTCTGCTATTGACAATAAAATCTCATATGTGTTCATGGCAGAAGTAGATTGGGAAGTGAGAAAGAGAAACACATGCACAGAGCACATATATCCACAAAAGTATGCATTAGCCCTCCTGTATGCACACACAGAGAGACCCATAATTTCTCTGGCTGAGTTACCCCCTGAGAATGGCACCCAAGGTATCAATCAAAAGTCGGTTTGTCCAGAAGCTGATTTCATTTCTACTATGAATGTGATATAATAACTTGTAAGTCCACACGGTAACTCAAAATACATTATATTTTCTTGACCACTGGTAAAGCTTCTTACCTACCAACCATGGCCCTCATTTAATTAGGAGTTCTTTCAAGACAATTTCATAAGAAGCCATGAAAAATGAAAAACAATAAACACTTGGCCAAAGCAGAATGATTTAAAACAGGTAAGTGAAAATGGAAAAATGAAAAAAAAAACATTAATGGTACCACTGGTTCCATGACATTTGGTACTCTAAATAGAAATCAGTGATTTTTTTCATGAGTAAAAGGAAATTACCTTTTCAAAGTTAACTTCAAACTTTTTCATCAAGTAAGGCAACTTGCCATAGATCAAGCTAAACAGGTCTGGGAAAATACTGCTACCTTCCACCATGAAAGAGCTGAGTTTCTTTCTGTTATGACCCTCCCTCTTGTCTTCCCCCTGCACCATCCACTGCCACGCACAGAGCAATGTAATGTTCCCATTTTCAAAATGAACGCTGTAGGGAGAAACATGTTATAACCAGGAAAAGCTCATTCAGGTTAATGTGAATTCTGTATCTCAAAGTATTATGGAAGAACTGCTATAATTAACAGTCTGTTGGCACTTCCATTATAAACCACATTTCTAAGCAGTTTATAACTCAACTGTTTTTAATGAGAAATTGCTCTTCAAGATAAAACTTGGCAGAAGGGGTTTAAAACAAAAATTCTCAAATGCATGAGGATAGATGTAAGCTGTATCGCTTTGGCACTCTGGGATTCCTAGTGGGCAGTCCACACAACACAAATCACTCTCAACCAAGGGAGGCCACAGGCTACTGATTCTGAAAAGTACACGTGCAGAGAAGATCAATTGAAAATATATCAACAACTCCAAAGTGGATGTCGATGAAAGATCAAAAGGGCATCCATAAATTAGCTGGTAAAATTAATACCTCATGGAAACATTCAATTTAAACAAACAAGGGAGCATTCCTGTGGTTAGATGCTTCAAACAGAAGCTTCTTGCAGGCAAGAACCATGATTAGGATCGTCAGGGCCACTGTATATATTAACTATGTTGTGCTACAGTCTTTTTTTGGTCCTAAAAGTACAAATTTTATATTCTTGGATTTGGTTGCAAACAATATTAGTTCTAGTCTAAACAATGAATAATATGTTTAAAATGCAATCATTAATAGCACTTACTCAATTCAAGATAATTAAATTTTTATTGACATAAAATAATTATCCTCAGAAATCATAAGATTCACACTCAGAGTTGAACTATAGAGTTATAAGTGATCTAAATTTGGTTAGTTCAATAAATTCTGCGTGGCCTACTTTGCCCATTTTAGTTATCTACATACGTACACATAAGCATGCTAACACTTCTGCTCTCTATAAGTGTAATCCATCTCACTGTATGCCCACCAAGGACCATAAGCACCACAGCATGCCATTTGGGAGACCAATCAAAGCTTTCTCACTGAGGACAGACTTCAAGGAGCTCATCTCTGAGCTCCCAATAGACTGCACAGGTTTGGAGTAGAGTAGTGGGAGAGTAAGATAGCTTAGAAATATCAACCATGGCTATTTTTCCTCTCAGTACCGTATCCAAGTTTTCTTAGTCTATTATTATAGACTCAATGTCTTTCATTCAGATGAGGGAAGGGGAAAGGAGAATAACATAATTCAGGATTTCAAAAAGTGGATATAGGCCTCAGAGCTGGTAGATTCCAATATACCAGAAAACAGAGCCAGAATTCTGGTGGAATAATGGATTTTCAAACCTATGATAATAAGGATGGTGGTGAACTGGAAGGGGAAGAAAGCAGACAAGACAAACATCAGGGTGAGTTAAAGGCAGAGGGAAGAGAGTTCATATTAGAAAGCACAGACTTCCTAGTTCAGAGGAAGCATGGTGGAGAGGGGATGTGACTCAGTGGTAGAGCACTTGAACACACACACACACACACACACACACACACACACACACACACAATTGGGGAGAGTGGTGGGGTGGGTTGGCCCTGGAGCAGAGGTACCTGGGAAGGGGCTATGGAGTCAGGAGGTAAGAGACCTGCAATTGATGGCTGGTTTTAATTAGGGAAGGAAAGACCACTATTTGAGAAATATCTCCAGGATCTTTTCAACTTTTCTTTTCCATGTTTTAACAAAAGGTTGGGAAGCATTAGAATAAATCATCCTTCACAGGTAATGGACCCTTCTCCAGTTTTCCAGGCTATCCCTTTTGAATTAAGTCTCTCTCTCTCTCTCTCTCTCTCTCTCTCTCTCTTCTCTCTCTCTCTCTCTCTCACACACACACACACAAAAAACAAACAAAAAAAAAAAAAACAGTAAGACTACTAGAAATAGCCCTACATGGCAAAACCAACCTTGAGGACTCAGTTTGGTACCCAGGAAGGCACTGTTAAAATTTCCCAACTTCCTCCAATTCCAAACACCTTACTGCTTTTTCTTTTCTCAATTCCTCTGCAATCCCAACATTTAAAAATAAAAACATCTACACTACACATTCAATTAGACATTTAAATATTAGTGAATTTTTCTACCAAACCAAACTATTAAATTCTCCTTATTATTATCATTCAGTAATTTTAAAAATATATGCTAAGTTGTAAGAATACTGAACTGCATATTATGTTATAAATAATATCAGATCCCTTCAGAGTTCGTAACTATAACTTTCTTTGTAGAGACATTTAAAACTGGATTTTGTGACACTGAAATATCCCACAAAGTCAAGATAGCTACATTTGAGGTTTTTGTGTCATATCTGATTTAGTGGCCAGGGCCATATGATTTCTTGGTTTATGCTTTTTCTGACTTACAACTACATTTAAAACATATTTAAAGACCTCAAAACTTGTGGAAGCTTCCAGCTAATAAAATTCCCAGCGGAGTTTTAATTATACAAATGATGTATGAAGTATCCACTATGAATTTCCCAAAGTCCTAGAAGTTATGAATTAGGACAGAGAATTAATCAAGCATGATGCTCTAAATTGCCTAAGACCCGCCCCTTTCTCCCCTCCTTCCTCCCACCCTCCTCCTCTTTCTTACATTTATTAATCAAAATACGAATCGTGACTCCATCTTGGTATGCTTGCAAGTCTTGTATTTTAGATGTGATGAGTTTTGCCACATTAAAGTACAATGTATGATACAGTACACATAGAAAAATAACCTCAAAGGAGATTTTGTAGAGACTATAATCAATCTTGTCGTTCTCAAAAGTCATCACATGTCTAATGTTTGCCCTAACATTCAAGAGCAGAGTTTATCACAATGGGAACTTCCCCCTGCATTTATATGGAAAGAGTATACACAGACCTCTCTCATTCTCAATACAAAAGCCCAATATGCTAAATGCCTATTATTCTTTACTTTGTATGTAACTAGTATTAAACATGGGTTTATGTTTTGGACTTCTTCACTTTTAAATCCACCAAAGAAAGACTCAATACATGATTCTACAAAAGCACCCACTGAAAACAGTAAAGCCCATTATTTCTCCTCCCACTGTTGGCCGAGGTCAGCATCCCTGTCATTAGCCATGTCATAACATAATTGTATTACTGCTCCTTATGTGGGCAGATACTGAGCAATAACTGAACATATCACATCATTGTAAAAATGAAAAAGTGCCACATCTTTTTTTCCTATTTTAGCATAAAATCAGTGAAAACAATCTTTAGAAATGACACTGCACTAAGAAACTGAAAGGAGCTGTTATTACTCTGTAGGTATATATTTAAACTGATGATTTGACATCTTCAACTAGAACAAAAAATAAGGCTATATTTTAGCACTGAACTCCAATTGTGAGCTCATTTAATCCAATTTCTTTTGGTAACATTCAGTTCAATTAAGGGATACAATGTTACTTAAAATAGTCTAATTAGATGAAATTCCACTCTGGTACCCATCTTTCAATGTCTAAAATATAACTGTGCTTTCAGCTGCAAGAAGTGAATATTGTTCCCTCCAACGTAAAATTCCGTCCAGTCTCTGAGCTACACTGCTATTTCAAAGGCTGACCTATATACAACATCATGCCATCAGTTCTGTTTGTATAAGGGATGCCTCGTACACTTGCTATAACCAACATCACTTGCATTGTTCCTGCAGTAGGCTATGTGAAAACGAAGGCCAGTTTGCATAGTGATATATTCATAATGTAATGTGCTCTTACAATCGAGCCCTGGATTAAACTGTTTGCAAACTGCCTCCTACAGAGTTTATTAACTGAAAAATGTAAGTAGTGTTTTGGCAATCTATAGAGCCACAGTGCTGGAAAGTGTCTGTGGAGGAAAACAATCACATTTTAGTTTAGAAAAGCTTCAGGAAGAGGATATTCATTTTCTCGATTAGGGTCTCTACTGACATGGAAAAAAAATGTCACTGGGAAACTATAGTTAAAATTGCATGACACTAAAGCACAGAAAGATATTGGTTCCACTGGGATTTAGCCCACCAACTTTAAATAGTAAAGTGTTGACAGGTTTAAAATGAAGATAATTAGTAATTTACAATCTTATCATCCTATTAAAAACAAATAACCTGACAAAGTGACTATTATTTGTAATAAACTTCATGTTCCTTACACCTCAGAAAGACGAAAGGTTTACTTTTCAGTCCTGTCTCTAGTCTTGTCTCTATTGGTAAGTCTGATCCAACTTTTTTTAAAAAAATGTAGATATTGATTTCTTTCTTTGCCTCTTCTGAACTTCTGCCTTTCTTCCATATCTCTGCAAATCTACTTAAGTCATCACAAAAAAGAAGAAGAAGAAGAAGAAAAAGAAAGAAAGAAAAAAGAATGCTAGATGACTAAAATCTAAGCAACCAAAATAGTGGAGGTAGAGAGAAATTTCATACCAGTGTTAATCATGATGGAGTAGAAAACACAAGTGCCTGAGCTTTGTAGGGCCTTGAAACCTACTCAGTACATTTAATACAATCAGGGGTCAGTGACAAATATATCTGATGGACTGCTACACAGGAATGGACAGGAGAAGGTGTCCTTGGAGAAACATTTCCATGAAGTCTTTTCCTACCATTAGAAATGTGTCTTATGACTTTGCATTTTTAAAAATCCATTATTCCCTGGGTAAGTTAAATAGAAGACTTGCAACTAGTCTATAGAAAGGATGGCTAATTTGCATTTAAAAAGAACAGTTTGCTTCTTATACACAGGGTGACTTAAAAGGAACTTCAATGAGCTAGTAAAGAAATTCTGAAGACTTTGGAAATTAATTTATTCAATTCACAGCACAACCCACTAAAATTATTTAAAGCACTTAATTGGAAAATGATTTAATATATTGAAGTAATTCCTGATTTTCCAAAGCATTTAACTTTTAAATTAAATCTGACCCTACTATCACAAGAATGGGGAGTGAAATGTGTATCCAAGTCATTACCTTCTTTTTGAAGCCTAAAATCACTGATAAATTTAATAAGATTTGTCCAGTTTTATTGCCAGAATGGTTCTGATCTTTTGGTTTTGGTAACTACTATGGAACAAATACGTCTTTAATCTTCAAGACAGAACTGCTACTTTATTGTTTCTTATTTAATACTATCATTCGTATTGTAAGCAAAATAAAAATAAAACATAAAATACCTAACTGTAAAGGCAAAACAGATTTCAGAGTAAAAGAACTATGTTACCAGCAAATAATGAAACTTCATCACACAAACTCCTCTGCACTTGTCAAAGTTCCCAATACCTTTCGACTTGCCCCTTAGCGAAAGGATTCCCACTGTAAAGTCTCTGTCTTCACAAGATAGATTTTCCTCTTTTCTAACTTTTCTAAACATCAGCATACAAACAGCATAGCCCTTTTGATAAGTCTTATACCGTACACAGCATGGAGGAGCTTCTCCACAGGGTGATGCCTGAGGTTCACTTTACTCTCAGCTGTGTGTGTGTGTGTGTGTGTGTGTGTGTGTGTGTGTGTGTGTCACAGATTGACCAAGACTCAGAGCCAGGAGTCAGTCGCATGGTGGGGAGCCCAGGGTTTGAGAATACCGCCTGCTAAACACCTCTGGATCTCCTTAAAAACCGTTTTGGTGAGGATTTGCCACCAGGCAAATGTTGGGAGTTCTATTTTTCTCCTGAAATTCACGAAGGAGGTCTACATATAATAAGTGCCTGCAGGGGCTGTAAGAGTCAGGCGGGTTTATCTCCAAGCAAGAATTGGGCGTTTAAATGGTCCGCCCGGAGACTAAAGAACTCAGTTCTCCCCGCGAACCTTCATCCCGTGGGACTGCTTAGACACGTCCAACAAGCCGTGGGCCAGAAAGGCTATGGCTCTTCGGCTCCCCTTGGGGTCAGGTCCCTGCGCGTCCTCCCGCTCCGGGATGAGAGTGCCAGCAGCCGGAAAATAAACCCTTCCCTACGTTCCCCAGACCTAGCCTTCGTCTTAGCTGAGCTCCACAGGAACCCCGCCTGTGCCCCCATTCCGGGTCACCAGCATGGTACACCTTGTCCGAGTCCCCTGGGACGTGGCACCCAGGGTCGGTGGGCTGCACGTGCAGCCCAACCCGGAACCCTACTTCAATCCGACGCTGAGTATGGGAGCTTTGGACTTGAACGCAACGCGCTCTTCCAGCTTCCAACAAACTTGCAATTTCCGCGCGCACCCTGGAAAGGGGAGCTGTCCTCCAAACCGTGACCTGGCTAGCCGGCTATACCTTGATCTGCTCAGGCCAGCACCCGAATTCGGGGCTTGGCTGCTGGAATCGGTTTGGGAAACAAGAATTGTAGAACAATTTCCAAGGTAGGGGGCAGGGACCCTTCCTGGGTTCCTGTACCCCAACTCCCGGCGTCTGCCCTGGCAACTAATCCCGGGCTGAGAAACGATGCCACGAGCCCCCCGCTACCCAGGAGAGGGAGGAAGGAAGAAGGAAGAACTGGGAAATAAACTAAATTCTCTTACTCTACCTTGGTCCCTAAACCCCAGACACACCCCCAAAGTATTCCGTGGCTTCCCTCTTATTTTTTTTAACGCCGCCTCGGCAAACCTAAACATGGATCCCTAATCGCTAACAGCAGGAAGGAAAGAATCCGAACAAATCGTGTCACTTTCCGCACAATCGCGGTGTTTGGCAAACCCCTGGAGCTGCTCCACAATATTTACTATCCTAGCGCACGCAGGGCTGCAGCGAGCTGCAAGCCGAGCGCTCCCGGGACGGGTCTCCAGCAAGCCGGCCCCGTCCGGCAAGTCGTCCCAAGGCGGCTCGGCCGCCGCCGCCGCCCCCCTCCCGAGATCAAGCAGCAGAACACAGTGGAAACAAAAGCAGAGCGTTCACCTTGTTGCAATAGTAGGGGTCCAGGCAGGGAGAAGGTCCCAGACAGGGAGCGTCGGGCGCAGCGGCGGGCTGGGCTGGAGGTGGATAAAATCTTACGTCCATTTCACTCTCACATCAAGCAACTCCTTTTCTTTTCCTTTTTTTTTTTTTTTCTTTTTTAAAAAAAAGTGCTCAGCAAAACAAGCTTAGACGGAAAAGAAAGAGGTGTCTGGGCTCAGGAGTAAAAGAAACACCTTCCTTCCCTCACATCCGTTTGTGGTTTGTTTAAGAAGAAGAGGAGAAAAAAAAAAAGAAAAAAAAAAAGAGGGGGGAAAAGCGCTCAACTCTCCCCCAAGCCGCGGCGCGCACCCGTCGGCGCCGAGCGCGCAGCCTGCTCCACCGCCGCCTCTCCGCCCCGCCGCCGCCTCTCGGCCGCCGCCGCCGCTGCTGGGCAGGTAACTTCATGCGCTCATTGTCCCCCCGCCCGCCCCCCCATCCCCGCCTCCCGCGCCCCTCGCCGACCGGCACACGCGCTCGGGCTCTAGGTACTGGGCGTTTTGTTGGAGACTCGTTGCTCTGCTTTTAGTTTATTTTCTCCACCTTGGAAGCCCTGGATTGGCGAGTGGGGGGAGATCTAGAGGGGACCGGACGGGAGGGGGGGCGAGTGCCCCAGGTCGGGCGGGGTGGTGAGCACTACGGGACGCGGGCTGCTCGGGGTCCAATGGCTGCTGCTGGAGACTGGGGGCTGGAAGAGGGAGGAGCAGAGGAGAAGGAAGAGGAAAGTACTGCCCGGCCAGGGAAGAAGCGGCGGGACCCCAGGGAGCAGCTGCAGTGCACTAGCCGCGCTCCGCAGGGCAGTGCGTCTCACACAAAGGGGCTGGCGAGCCGGAGCACTAGCGGCCTCGGGGCACCGCGGGGATCCCACAGCGAGGGGGCGCTGTGGCGCACCCCACCCCGCAGCCCCGCCCCCGGGCCCGCCCCGGCCCCACCCCGCTTCCACCTCCCCCTCTGCCACCACTCTGCAACTGTCCCCACCCCTTTATCTGCGCCCCCCCACCTACCCCTCAGCGACTGTCCCAGCCCCTGTCACTGCTGTACTATCTTCTACTCCGTGTCCGTGGTGGGGATGACTTTTCTGCGCAACGTTGCTCCTGGGGATCATGAACCCGCTGGGAGCGCGACCCCTTTGCGCGTTGTGAGTGGGCCACTGTCCAAGGGACCCGATCCGAACCCTCCTGTCTAGGAATAGATGGGCTTATGAAAGTGGCTCCTCTTCTTTCTCGCTCCGCCTGCTGCCCGCACCTCTCTTTTATCTCTACCCCACTGGAGGTTTTGTGAAGGCTGAGGCTGCCTTTGGGGACTCACAAAAGACCACAGGGGTGATTCGAAGGGTAAATAAGGAAACGATTATCAGCACACTATCCGGCTAGAGGGAAAACCTGTGGGTTTGTTAGTTGCTACTCATGGGACTCTTCTCTTTTTGTAGCCGGATAGTGCTCTTGGCAGTCAGGAGTCAGCCTTCCCATTTCTCCAGTTGGTAAAGTGGAATAAGGATATATCACCAACCATGTTTTCTTGCTTCGTGTCCCCAAGCCAGAGACTTGCAACTCTGTTTCCTGGTGTTTGAAATAGTTTGGGGTCTCTTGGCCACTCACTGTTTAGCACATCTTTTTAAGGGGGTGGGGGATGGGGTAGGTTGTCCTGGGTGGGAAGTTCAAATAGTAGTGGGCAATTATTATCTTCCCAGGGTGGAGCAGCCCTTCCCTAAGAACACAAGACCCTGCAAAGGAGCCCAGAAATTCTTCATCATTTGTTTGTTTCTGGGGCCAAGGAAAATATTGAGAACATTTTGCTGCCCCACACACCCTTCCAGGACATGTTGATTGCCAGCTGCTCTGTGCAACTTTTCTCCAGCTATGTCTCTTATGTTCTTGAAAAAGAGTACCAGTCAAATTCAAGCAAAGACCGAAAAGGAAAGCAAGAAAAAACTATGAAAACATTATAATAAATGATAAAATTAATGTCTTTGGTCCTCTCTTTGCAGTCTGTGTCCATCCTCTGAATCATTGTTTTCTTTCTTCCTATTATCATTGTTTTAGACATAGCAAAACTACAACATTTCCCCTACCTTCAAGATTAACAAGGTGGAGCTGGGGATGTGGCTCAAAGCAGTAGCACGCTTGCCTGGCATGCGCAGAGCGCTGGGTTCATCCTCAGCACCATATAAAAATAAAGATGTTGTGTCCACCGAAAACTAAAAAAATAAATAAATATTAAAAAATTCTCTCTCATATAAGATGGTGTGAGGAAGAAAAAAAAAGAGAGAAAAAAGTGTCATAGTAGAGTGGGTAGAGAGAGGTAATGGGAGGGGAAGGGAGGGGAGGGGGAATAGGAAGGGTAGCAGAATACAATAGACACTAATATGGCTGTATGTATAAACGTGGCTGTAAAACCAATGTGATACTGCAATCTGTACACGTGGAAAAATAAGAATTCATACCCCACTTGAATCAAATGTATGATATGTCAAGATCATTGTAATGTTTTGAGCAACTAATAAAAAAAATGAAAAAAAATTCTCTCTCTCAAATAAATAAATAAAGATTAACAAGGTGGAGGTTGGGATGGGAAGATGAAGCAATAAGGGTAAAAAAAAAAAAAAAGTCCTCTCCACATTCACAAACCCTTTGAGGCACAAAATAAGAGGTAAAAAAAAAAATGTGGTTATCCTCCTAATAAAGGTCTTTATAATAAAATTTATATGGAATTTTATGGTTTATAAGCAACAGCTTTCAAAATTCAACTGTAGATGCTAAAATGTGCCTATATGTATCTCCTTCCACAATAACAATAGACCCTTTATGGTTTAATTGGAATGTATCAAAGCTTCAGGTTCTGTCATCAGTCCCACATTCATCACCAACACATTCCATCATTTAGAAAGTTGATTTTTAAAATTTTCCTAGGACCTGTAACTGATTTCTGTTTGATGGCCCTGGGAACATCAGGAAGATGAAATAATATGGTTCAGGGCTAGAACAATATCACTGTCAACATCCTGACACCTGGCAGATAATGGTATCTTCTGCACATCATATCCACCACTCCACTTGATGGAAAACTCCAATTCATAGGGCCTGCTGTTCCTCTACTTAACACTCAAGGGCCTGGTTTCTTCTCTATAACAAGTGTGCAGTCCAAGGGATATGTTTTTGTGCCTTGCATGGTGGGAATTTGAGCAGTTGAGGTGAAAAAAAAAGAAAGAAAGAAGCTTTTAATTCCACTTATGCAGAGAGGAGATCATGAAGGTCATCATGGTATAGTAATAATAACAATACTACTTGAAACAATAATAAAACTTAATGCCCTACCTATGCCCTTTTGAATGGATATATTTTATTTAAAAAAAAAAAAACTTGGGGAAATTTGAATAGTTAAACCCCTGAGTGAATTCTAAGAATTAAAATAGTAGACAGACGTTGTGTTACTTTTCAATTTATAGGACATTCAACTCCATATCATAGCCAAGTTTACTCATTTAGTTGCCCATTCACTCATTAGTATATTATTCAACAAAGATATAGAAAGCCACACAAACTAAAAATGCTATGTATGGTGTAAAAGTTAGGAATATGAAAACAAATTACTTAAAATGGTTCCTACTCAAGTTGAGTTTATAGTCTTCTAGACCAGTCTTTTGCAATCCTGTCTAGTCTGCTGAGTCATCTTAGCCATTTGAAAAAGTACCCTGTAGATTCTGATTCCATTCATTTAGGGCAGGATCTGACCAGAGGAATTTTTTAAAAATTGCCTGTGATTCTTAATGATCAGGAAAGATTGAAAGCCACAGATCAATAAGAAATGAGAAAACAAGCACAAAGGAAATATTGAAAGCATTAAACTTTATTCAGTAATCTGGATTGTCATTTTGTGTTGATCCTCACAAGGGCACATCAAGGATAACTATGGAGTTTGGTCATTTAACCAGTTTCTCTAAATAAACATGCATGAGTTATTGTATATGTCCAGGTTAAAATTCATTTATCTGAACTAGGAACTTCACATACTCCAATTAGTAAAATGTGTCCATGAACAAAATGTGTCCTTATTAATATTGATGTTATAATATCAATACCTACAATTCGGGAAATGTCTACCATGTTTTAGACCTGGTCTCATTTTTTATATTTAATTTCATTATCTCATTTAGCTCTATTAATTATATTGCCTAGCCTAACCAATAATTATAAGCCACATTCAGAATTTGATGTTGCTGCCTCAAAATTACTCATGTTCATTTTAATTACAGTTTAATAAGTTGTTGTGTTTTCAAATTTGTGATTTTCACTGACCACATTTCATGTTTACTGATTCTTTCTGTTATGTAGGTAAATCCTAAATCTTGTAGTAATGTCTCCAAATCACATATATGGAATGTGTCCTCTCAACAGCTTATCCTACCTGTGATTTGTAAGAGTCTTATAGAAATCTTTCAACAGAAAACGGCACTTCCGGTTGGTCATTTTTTGTTAGATTTTGGAGTTAGTTTTTCTTCGGTGGGAAGAACCCTGTATTGGTTGATGGTGAGAATGAAACACACAGAGGGACTGATTTTGAAGTGCCAAATACTGAAAGTAAAAGCGCAATGCATTGCATAACTAAGTTAAAATCTAGTCCTTTTACTGGCCTCCTCTGTCAGGTTTTTCATCAATGGTTATATACAATCTTTGTGTAGAAGAAAGCCTCATTCTTTTTAAATTCCATTCATTTGGCACCTCCTATGGGCCATCCTGCATTTTAAGGCATATGCATGAGTATTCATTCACATTTACCTTCCCAATCAGGAGACAGGGAAAGTAGCTCTGTTGGTTTCCTTAGAACCTCATCAATACTGTGTCCTACACATTTTAAAGATTCAAAAAATACATCATTAATTGTTGTAATGAGAAACATTTACATTTTGTCAATTTATCAGTTAGAACTTACAATGGTCCAGGATTATTGAACATTTTTCTGAACTAATTTAAATGTAACATCGAATGCTACACAATAAGTAATATCCTGCCATGGAAGAACACAGGGTAGCAAAGTTTATTTCCTGCGGAGACTAGTGAGAAATGACTAGATTGTAAGTCTTTCAACCAGAAAATAAAGGATTTCAGAATGATAGGGAAAGTTTGAAGGAAATGATACCGGGTCCATAGATACCTCACATGGTACTAAATGACTCATAAAATGCAGTATTTTTTACATAATATGGGAAGTGTGCCATGCTTGTACATCTCACCATTGAGTGTGGTACAGTACTTTGATCTTCAACAACATACAACATTTGTGGCATAGTAGCTGTAATAGGACTATTCAGCTATTTTACAGGGCAATAATCCAGTCCTCTCTCATCAGGATAAACTGTGAGGACAAATCCTTTCAAAATCAGAATTAGGTCCTTGTAGAAAAGTGAGGCTACAATTATCCCTTAAATAGGAGCAGCTGCAACATAGTATGGGCCTGGTGCTGGCAGCAAAGTGTTTTTCCAATGCAATTAAATGGATTTTTTTAATGCAAACTAATATTCTATAAAAAGTCAATTGGAAGGTGAGTAGGTGTTGAATTGCTGAGATGAAAGGAACAATCATTTTGCTTACCTGAGTTAATATTCTTGCCTGAGTAAATGCTATGTTGGTGAAAATGGATAATCAAGGCTTATGCTTTTCCATGAAGTGGGGCCCAAAATGGAACTAGAGTAATACAAAGGAAAGATAATTCCGGTTTATTTGCACACTCTACATCTTATTTTGAAATATATTTGTAGCTATGTTTTGTTATTGTTGTGTTTCCAAAAGGCATGATGAGTCAACAGCAATGTTTCCATTTAAACAGGGAAGATAACTTGCAGGGCTCATGTTAGTGCCTCCGCATGACAAAGAGGGATTGGAACTTGGGAACTTAGGTCCCCCCCCCCTTTTTACACTGAGATGATTAAAGAATTGAAAAATAAGACCTTTGAGAAAGATTAAAGGACAGGACTAGAAAGGACAATACTGAGAGGCAATGTAATGTCTTCAAATCCTGTGTGTCAAATGTTCTTTCACAAGCATGGGCAGAACACCTCCGCTAAAGATAGGGCATGAACGAGTGTTTGTAATACCAGAGGATGGAGGATTTAGCCACACATGAAAAGAATTTCACAAGTGATCAGTGAGATCTTGCATTTATTGGGACTCTCTATAGAATGATTTTAAAATCTCCACAACCAATGAGAGTTCATCAAATCACTTGTGCACCCGTTGACACCTTTCTTGAAATATGCTTTTCTTATGTAAGATGGAGTCAACAGTAGGTTTGAACATATTCATACATTTTAGATGACATACAGTGAAGTTCATCTAGACAATGAGCCAAAGAATCTCTTGTGATCTTTGAAGTCTACAAATGCTCCCCCCGCTTTTTTTTTTAACAGCAATTCTTGACTATATTCAGGGACTTACCAATAAGACAAAACAAAAACAAGCAAACATTCAACTTTGCAGGCAAAATTTAAGATGTGACATAAAACTAAGAATTACAATAATTTACACATCTTAGAATGTTATTTTTGTAAAAAAAATACATATATTCACAAAACATTAAATTGCATACCTATTTAATAATTTTAAATATTAAGCCAACCCTTTGTAGCTACCTATATCTCCAGTCTCATATTTTTCCCACTTCATAATTTCTTTCATTCAGTCCCAATATCAGCTAAAATCTAAAGTTATAATCAGTTATAATCTAAATCAGTTATAATATCAGTTATAATCTAAAATTACAGCAAATTTCTTGGGCAAAGAGTAAGACCCTTAATGAAATTTGGAAATTTAACTTCAAGTTGGATTATGATATATTAGCAAGAAATCCTAGAGGTAACTTCTAATCTGAGCTAACAAAAGTTTCTTTCTAGAATGCATTGATCCAACTCAATGAATATTCATGTTTTGTGGTGGAAATATTACTGCGTTTGATTATGGGACTGCCTCAAATCCTGCATTAATTGAGGTTTTTATAATAAACCATATCACCATTCAAAAACTTCAAACAATATGAATTTTAAACTCCTTTGCCCTATAGGATATCAAATAAGTAATTATAGACCTACACTTGTAGTAACCCAAATTAACCATAATTTTAATTTTTATTTATTTTAATTTTATTTTTGGGGGGTAACCAGGGTTGAATTTAGGGGCACTCAACCACTAAGCCACATCCCAGCCCTATTTTGTATTTTATTTAGAGACAAGTTCTCACTGAATTTCTTAGTGCCTCGCTGTTGCTGAGGCTGGCTTTGAACTCTCAATCCTCCTGCTTCAGCCTCCTGAGCCACTGGGATTACAAGTGTGTGTCACCCCACCCATAATGATTTTTACTTTTTAAGCATTTCCATTAGGGGATAATTTATCTACAATAAAATCCACTGGTAATAAGTAAGTGCACAAATTTGGTAAGTTCTAATTAATGTGTATATTCATAAACCACTGTCACAATCACAACACAAAGATGTGAAACATTTGCCTGTAACTGTTTGTAGGTAATACTGTTTCCCTCTCTTGATCCCAGAAACTACTAGGTTTATTTTTCAAAATATCATATACATCTGATCATTCTGTCTTGAGTGTTACATGTCTGATTTCTTTCCCTTAGGGTAATACATTTGACATCCGTCCATGTTAGGTCTATGAGTAGTTTGCTCCTTTACATTACACAAATTTGTTTTGAATATTACACAAATTTGTTTTGAATATTACACAAATTTGTTTATCTATCTACTCACTGGTTGATAGCCATTTGGATCATTTCTTATTTTAACTCTTATGAATAAAGCTGCAATGAAGATTCAAGAGCAGATAATTGAAATTCTTCATGTTTGAAATTAGAATATCTTCTTTGATGATGAGTTTGTTAAAAGCTTCTGACTTTCGAAAGTTCAGTTGTTTTCCACTTATCATTTAGCTATATGAATACTTGATATAAACATTGGGTTGCAAGTTCTTTATGAGATTCTACCAAAAGAAAAAAAAAACCTACCAGACTAAGTTAGTTTAGAGAAAATATAGGATGCAAGATTAGTATGTTAATCTAATTGTTTTTGTACATACCAGCACAAACAATTGGGTATTTTAAAGGATATTGCTCATAATAAGCATAAAAATAGAATACCTGCACATAAATTCTGCAAAAAATATATAAGGCCTCTGCATTAAAAATGATGAAACAATGCTGAGAGAAATTAAAGAAGACCAAAATAAATGGGATATACTATGTTCATGGTATGAGGACCTCAGTATAATACGATATCTTTCTGCCTAAATAATGTATAGAGCCAATGAACTCTCAATAAAAATAATAACCATATTTTAATTAAAAATAAGTTCATTTAAAATATTTTTATGGAAATTCAAAAGACCAAAACAATCTGGAAAAGACTGAAATAATAACACAACTTGATTTAAGACTTACTATAAAACTGCAATAATGAAGACTAAATGGTATTGGCTTGAGGATTAACACAATCCAATTGAACAGAATAAAAGTCTAGAAATAGAGACACAAATAATGGTCAACTAATTTTCAACAAAGCTGCCCCAGTAATACAATGGTAAATTTATAAATTTTTCAACAAATTCTGCTGAAAAAATTCATGTGCAATATTACATTAAATATAAAAATCATCCAAGCACAGTCCTGTATATAAGCTCAAACTATAAACCTGGTACAAGAAAATATAGGATCAAATCATTGTGCTGGGATAGACAAGGCTTCCTTGAATTTTAGAATAGTTAAAACTTTTTAGTTGGGCATGGTGGTGCATGCCTGTAATTCCAGGGATTTTGGAGGCTGAGGAAGGAGGATACAAGATCAAGGCAATTTAGTGAGACCCTGTCAAGACAAAATATAAATAAATAAAAAGGACTGAGAATGTAACTCAATGGTAAAGCACCTCTGCGTTCAACTGACAGTATCAAAAAACAAAAAAACAAGCCAGGCGCAATAGTGCACACCTGTAATCCCAGCAGCTCAGGAGGCTGAAACAGGAGGATTGAAAGTTCAGAGCCATCCTTAGCACTTTAGAGAGGCCATAAGCAACTCACTAAAACCCTGTCTCTAAATAAAATGCAAAAAAGGACTGGGGGTGGGTGTGGGGCTGGGGTTGTGGCTCAGTGGTAGAGCTCTCACTCAGCACGCATGAGGCACTGGGTTCCATCCTCAGCACCACATCAAATTGAAATAAAGATATCATGTGCCCACCTACAACTAAAAAATATTTTTTTAAAAAAGGACTGGGGATGTGGCTCAGTGGCTAAGTGCCCCTGAGTTCAATCCTGGTACCAAAACAAAACAAAACAAAAAGCAAAAACACGACCCTACAATTTACTTTTCAGAGGACACTGTAAAAATATACTCCTCAGATGAGGAGAAAACACATCTAACAAGGGACCATCATGCTGATGTTTTTAATAGTCCTCTGCCTTGTTTCTTCTCATTCCTCAGCCATAAGTGCTGTTGCCAGGGATCTGAAATAAGAGCCCCTGTTTCTCTTATGGACCCTCCAGCTCTCATATTTAGGGCTGCTAGTAGCATCTCTCATACTGCACCTCCCTGTGCAATGTGCATGTCTGTTTTCTGTGATAACTACTTAGCACATTGAGGGCAAAGTCAGGGTTCCTGCTGCTCTACTGAGCTCTTGGCTTGAAGAACACTCACATTTTCCATAAATTGCCAACGTCCCCTTCCTCAACAAAAGCAGCTTTGATATTGCTCTCCTTCCAAATAGAGCTCGGGACGCTTCCATCCTGTTGTTGCTAAATTTCTTGAAATGATTCCCTCTCTGTTCTTCATCGCACCCATTTCTTCTCCAACTCACTCACAGCAGTCTGGCAGTTTGCTTTTGGACTATGTTCTGTTAAAACTGTTCTAAGATTCCCATTGAATTTATCTTTCAGTTTCACTAGGCACTCTTTTACTCCTCCCCTGATGTGACTTTTTTGGAGCTTTAGAAGTGGGTTCCCATAAAATTGTGAGGCTTCTGAGCTCAAGGATTCAGTCTTACCTATGTTGGTGCATAGACAGCCTAGAAGCACTCACATAAAGAGAAAAAGCAGGTGGAGAACCTAGCCCAATGAGAAACGGAAATCAAGGAGCAAAGCGTCTAGATACCAAAGGAGGAAAATGTTCCAGAAGGGAGTGTCTGACACACATCTGTCCCCTCACACAGCTGGTTACCCATTCAACAAGTGATACTTGAGTGTCCACTCTGTGCTGAACATGCAGTGGTTCCAAGTCTACCAAAGCTTTTCTACACCCTCTCCTATATGGTCATCTGCTTCCAAAACTTGGACTCTAATTCATATTTTGTTCCCTCTAAAATCTATGTCTCTTTCCTATTTTCTGAGTTCCACTTGCCTATTTTCAGCTGTCTACAGCTATACATGGCTGTATTTCTGCCTACCTTCAAACTCAGTGCGCACGCACACACACACACACATACTTTTGATAAATGCAATACTTACATAAATCTTTTCCTCCTGGAATACTTATCTCATTTAAAAGCCATGTTTGACACTTGCTGTGATGATTAATCATGGTTCTCACCATTATCTGGACTATTGCTCTAGCTTTTCATTGGGTCTTCACCCTTGCAATTCAGATCTGGGCATCCATGGAGACTGTCAAAACTAGAGACCTTATGAACTCACCACTGCCTTGATCTACAACAGCTTTCTGATACCCAAACACATCCAACCATTGACTTCCCTGTGAATTCCTGCATGTCTTTTCCTGATTAGGAACATTTTCAGCTACTGTTCCCTTTGTCTAAGGAACCTGTATTCACATGACAACTCTTATTCCCTTCAGAACCAAATCAAACATTAATTCAGTGAAACCTTGTCAGTTCCTTCCCCTCCAAACACACCGTGTATTTCATTCTGTGTTGTAATGACTTGCTTGCAAACCTTCTTCTTCATTCAAGATTATATCTCAATCTCCTTTGTTCCCCCAACATCTGGAATTGAAATGAGTATAAAAGACCAGCTTTAAAAAGGTAAATATTTTCTGATGTTGATGTGACCAGCTTCTATTAGGTGTTATTTGGGAACAGTTTTATATATTTTATGGTGAATACAGTACTTTAAAAAAGACTTAGCCACATCCTTAGCAGTGGTTTATCTCTCCCTCAGAGAAAAACCAGAATGAGTTTTTTAATAAAATGATTGAAAAGGTACACTGAATCTCCAATTTAATTATTTCAATTCCTGCAAAAAGGTCTTTGAGTGAGGCTGCTGCTTGGTAAAATGTGATAAACTTCCAACACATTCTTAAAAATTGTAAATTAATTTATAAATTTCCATTCAGAGTTTAAGCTGCTATTTTCACATATGAAAACTCATAAAGTTGCTTCCTATTGATTTAGTATATTTGCATCTGAAGTTTAAGCTAGTATTTAATCTCTTTCTATATGCTTCCAGAGGCACTTGGTACAGATCAGGGAATATTGGCTATTTTTATTGCCCTTGGAATTAGGTTAGAACTACACACCCAGAGTTCTAAACCCTGACTTAGGTTCTAGTCTTATTCCTTTCTTTCTTTTTTTTTTTTTGTCTGTGTATCTGTGTTGATCATTTCACATTATTTTGACATGCTTTGGCTTTTTCTTGTCCTGTTGTTCACAGGCAATGTCCTGTCTTCCAGGTCCTCCTGACATGATCTACTAGCCTCTGTTTTCATCTTAACCTCATTGCCTTCTGGAAATCTCTCCTGGTCTGCCTAGGGGAACCTGAGCTTTCAACCCTCTCATTTCCTGGGCACCTGTTGGTGATGCTTTGATGGGACTTCACCTGTTTTACTTCATTCTAGAGTTATATGTATTTAATCCCATCTCCCCGTTCAGCTTTCCCAAAGTTTGGGGGGGAAATATTGCCACATCAAGTTCATCTCTGAGGGTTCTACAATACCCAGAACAATTTCTTGAACATAACAAGTCCTCAAGAATTATTTATTTATTATATGTTTTAACTGAGTTAAAATATATTCAAGCAACATTCTCTCCACTATTTGTTGACAGAATAATTTTAACAAGTCGGTAATTATAGCAAGCCGTAGAGCCAGGATTTGAACACATACAATTCACAGCACTTTGAACCCTTGGACTTTGTTTTCTTGATTTTAGGCAAAATATGTATTGCAAAGTTGTTGCTCAGATCATGTAATTTAGTTCTGGTTGCAAAACCAGAAATTCTCCCATAAGACTGAACATGTTTGACCTGTCAGGGTCTTGTAGGTGTTAGGCAAGTGCTCTACTACTGCGCCACCTCAGGTCTCCAAAATATGTTTTTATTGGTGACCTTGATTTCAAGAAGTAGGATCATATCATAACACTTTTTAATAAATTCATTAAGATCATGTCATCTTTTGCCTAGCTTCATTTTTTTAGAATCTGCAGAAACAGATGTAAAGACAAATGATAAAATAAGTCTTACTATAAACTGTGGGATGAAGAGTCCCCAGTTTGAAGACCTGGAATATTGTGAATTTCTCAATAGTTCAGATGTGGCCAAGGTGTATTTGAAGCTAAGGATGTAGGATTTGGAATAAGCCTACCTTAGAGCTTGTGTTTAAGTTAGCTTAGAGCATTTTATTACTGTGAAAAAAAAATACTTGATTAGGACAACTCAGAGGAAGAAAAGTTTACTTTGGCTCATGGTTCCAGAGTTTCCTTCAGTCCTTGGTGGGCCAAGTCCATTGCTCTGGGCCCATGTGGGACAGAAGATAATGGCCGAAGGGCTTGATGGAGAGATGCTGCTCTGTTTGTGGTGGCCATGAGGTCGAGAGAGAAAGGAGAAAAGACCCCAGGGAATATGTAATATTTAGTTCATATAGGGGACAGGAAGGAGAGAGAAATAGAGAAGGAGAAGGAGAGAGAAAGGAGCCACAGGAAGAATAAAACTTTCAGAGCATGTCCCCAGTGATCCACCTTCTCCAGCCATACCTCACCTGCACACAGTTACATTCAAACAGTCAGTCCATTCAAACTAGGATGGTCTGATAAGGTTCTAGCCTTTGGAATCCAATTATCTCACCTTTGAATATTCCTTCATTAACACAGGAGCTTTGAGGGGACATCTCAAAAGCTTATTCTGGGCCTTTGGACTTCAATAAGTAGGAAGAAGTAAAAAACTACAATTAGAAATTAGGGTTGTGTTTTTTTATTATTATTATTTTAATTTTTCCCTTTTGTAGTGCTGGAATTGAAGCCAAGGCTTCTACGTATTAGATAACTGAATGTAACTTGAATAAGTTATTAGCTAACTAAGACTCATCCCACACTGATACACACCCCGCCCCTCACTTTATGTTCAAGATTCTTCAGAAATACCACTGTCTTTGTGAAGGTGTTCCTGGTCTCCTTGAGCCAGCTTGAGTGCTTCCTTTTCTACAGCTGTTTTCATAGTTTTTGTGGTAATAGTCATTTATGTGTACCCTTCTCAACCAACCCAGAGACGAATCTTGTAGAGGACACTAATTCTGACTTGGTTATCATAGCATCTCCTGCAGTAACTAGCATCACTCTATAACAGTTAGAAACTCATTAAGAACTAGAAAAATGTAAAGCATCTATAAATCAAACTATCCCCTAAAACTAAGTCAAAACACAAATGACACACGAGGAGGAAATCTTTGTAACTTGTATAAAAATGCAATAGGATCCATAACATACAAATAATTTCTTCAAAATAAAAATAACAAAATTATCTTAAAAATGGGAAAATGGCACTGTCAATTTACTGAATGGGAAATGCAAATAAATGAATAATGAATAGCATGTGAAGAAATTCTAATACTCATGCAAAATTAAAGAAATATAAGTGAAAATCACCCTCCCCATATTTTTTAAAACATTACAGGCAAAGACTAAAAAAAGATTTATTTCCAGTGCTCCCTACCTGCCTCCCAAAAAAAGGCAGAAGGTGAGATTTATGTACAATGGGTAATGTAAAGTAATACGAAAGAGTTTGAAATCATATATTTTATGTGTAAGTAAGTGTATTCTCTTAGTATGTGAAGGCTTCTATAACAAAGTGCCATTGGTGTAGTGGCTTAAACAACAAAAGTTTATTTTCCTACAAGTCTGCAGGCTACATGTCTGACATC
Source organism: Spermophilus citellus (assembly GCF_964194105.1). NCBI lineage: Eukaryota > Metazoa > Chordata > Mammalia > Rodentia > Sciuridae > Spermophilus > Spermophilus citellus. The sequence goes on along the minus strand of NC_138194.1, from coordinate 41,408,217 downwards.
AAAGTGTCTGCAGGAGACCTCTCTCCTTGATTTATAGATGGCTACCTTTTCTCTGTGTCCTGACATGGTCTTCCTCTGTGTACATATGTATCCTAATCTCTTCCTATAAGGTTATCAGTAATATTGAATTTAGGACCATTTTTATAACCTCATTTATTTTAATTTTTTTAAAAGACATTGTTTGTCTCCAAATGCAGTCATATTCTGAGTACTAGGATAAAGACTTCAACACGGGAACTTCTGGAGGATTCCAACTACAAGTAGTGATAATAAATAGATAAATATATGTTTCACAAAAAAATCAAGTAGGAGAACCTCCAAATTACTAGCAATGCTTATCTCTAAGATTGAGAGAGGATGAACAGGAAACACTTATTTCCTTATACTTTTTTTTTTTTTTTTTGTGGTGCTGGGGATTGAACTCATGGCCTTGTGCATATGAGGCAAGCTCTCTACCAACCAAGCTCTATCCCCAGCCCTTCCTTGTACAATTTTTAAAGGTCTGGAAATATGATTCCAGGAATTATGAGAGGTTTTTGACTTTCTCAGGATTTTCAAATCATAGTAAAGATAACAGAAGCATCACATGTAGAAACCTATTATCATTAGAAGTACAAAGTGATGAGATGCTCATCAATTTTGTTCCTATTATTAGGCACACAACAAAACTATATTTCCCAGCCTCTCTTGTAGTTTAAAAAAAATCAATGAGAAATAATTTGTTTAACCATTTTCCTGTGGATGAAAATGTAGTTGACTTTTTTCCTATTGTAAATTATATCCTTTCAAGCACATCTTTTTTGGATTTTATAGTTTTAACTGAGGTATTAACTGAGGATATCTGACCAAATTTGGGCCAAAAGAATAGGGGTGAAAGAAATTAAGCTACTTCAAGTACTGGCCTTAAAACATCTATCATTATCTTTTTATCATCTTTTTGTACCATCTCTCTGTTTTCTTGGCAGCTCACTGAATGCAAATGATTTAGTGAAGGAACTCTGTGACTACCCCTGAGATGGTGGAGGCACCTGGTGTTAGGAGCTGGGGGTCCTGAATCACCATGTGGAGGAGAGCCATTCACAGTGGACTGACATGTATCTGACTCTGTGTTAAGACATCGCCTGTTACAGTTATTTGTTCCAGTGACTAGCATTCATCACTATGACAAAGTATCACAATACTAGTTCCATTCTACAAAGTAAATTTAGTCCACTAATAGAAAAATGTAAATACTCTTTGAACCAGAAATTACTCTTCTAGAAAACAAACATTAAAATGTAGTTGTAAGGGTATAATTGCAGTAGGAAAAAACTACATAGTCAAGTATATTTTTGTCCATAGAGAGATGGTTAAACAAATCATGGCTCACTGATTTATTAAACCCACACAGTCCTAAAAAAGAATGATGTAGCTAAATCTGGGAAGATGCTAAATCCAATAGAGTTCTTTATACAACAAACTTGGAGGTAAATATCTATAGCATGATTTGTTTTTATTAAACTTACATGTATAGATGTGAGTACATTTAAGAAAAATTAAGAATAATTTATATAAAATTTTAATTGAAATATCATGTTAGGTAGAAGATTTTTAAAAAGAACCCAAATTCTTCATCACCTCCTTTTCCATGTCCCTGAACACACAGCTTTTGTTTCTTCCAGCTGGAGGTAGAATCCATTTCTCTATTTTCTGTTGACACCGAATCTGCTTTGGACAAGTAATAAATGGTGGAAACTATAGTGGGTTAGTTTCAAACCTAGGACTGAAGAAGCCTAGGACACATCCATTTCCTCTCTTTTTGAGCCATACTGTCACCATGAAGGTAGATATGATGGTGAGTATGACGAAAGAAAGAAGCCAAGATTGGTAAAGTTGACTACAGTTACATGCACAAACCCAGGGTGGGCCAAAGGGCTGACTTACCCCCCTGCAGTTCTTTCCTCCTGCCCTTCCTCCTTCCATCTCTCCCTCTGCTTTCCCTCCTTCTTTCCTTCCTTTCTGCTTTTTTTTGTTGTTGTTTTCTCTTTTTTTCAATATATAGACAATTTTCTAAAAACTGTCATACTTGGTGTAGAATAATCTGATAGTCCATCACCTCTATCAGGATTATGCTTGAAGTGATTGAGTTCAGAAAGACAGTTTAGCCTGGCAACCTACAAACAAAATGACCCTTTCATGAAGCAAGTGCACTAGGAAAAGAAGTGTAAAAGTTTCCATAACTTTTATTTACTTTTTATTTATTTATTTTTGTGTGTAGGGCACTGGGGATTGAACTCAGGGCCTTATGCATGCAAAGCAGGCACTCTACCAACTGAGCTATATCCCTAACCCTAAAAATTCCTTAATAGATAGCTTACTGTATTTCCACATTGAATTTTCCATGCTTATATTTTCTAAGTGGAAGTGTATGTATTTATGTGTATGTGTGTGTATGGGTGTATTTTAAGTGAAAGTGTATTAAATATGTATTTTATATTAAACATACTATTAGTAAAATATATAGTATAAATATTATAAATAGAATAAACAATAAATATATAAAATTTATATTTATGTAAAACATATATATATGTTTTATACCTTTATTTTATTTATTTTTTTATGTGGTGCTGAAGGTTGAACCCAGTGCTTCGAATGTGCTAGGCGAGTGCTCTACCACGGAGCCACAACCCCAGACCATATGTATATATTTTTTCCCTTTTGTGTTCTGGTGCTGGTTTCACAGACAACTGAGTTGTGTGTATTGGTTTTTGTCCTTGCTCTAGCGTACATGCTCAACTGACCTCTGTCGCCGAATGTAAAGGAATGGAGAGACCTGAAACTCTATCTGGGGTTGGAAGGAACATCCTGGGGGGATATCACACAATTTCATTGATATGATCATATTTCCACATGAGCAGCCTTTGTTACAAGGAGAATTATTATGAAGAGTTATGACAGTGTAACAGGAAGACAAATGAATGATTGTTCCAAAGGATGCATCACATGGAAAGATTTTTTTTTAAGGAGAAAAAGGTTGATTTCACATAAATGTAATGAATTAAACTAAGTAAAACGGATGGTTTTACCAGTTGTAGAGTTGATTAAATAATATCCCAGCATTTTTTTTTAGGTGACAAACAGAAGGTCCTCTTCCAAAAAACAATGGAAATAAGCAATCTTGTTGAGTGTGCTGTTGGCACGGAAAGCAGGAAGTGCTGAATGGTTCCCCAATGGCTCTGGAGTGGAAGAACAATATTGATGGCAATAGAGTCAAATTAAAGATCATTTAAACTCAGATTTCATTATGGTATCTTCTTTCCAATAGAAAGCATGGGATTACATTAAAGCTCATTCTGATTCCTCAAAACAGTGAAATAAAGATCTTTTCTTTGGTGCAGCAGTGTGTGTGCTGAGCAGAAGCCTTCATTTGCCGCTACATTTCCTTGCATCATTACATAATTGTTCCCTTGTATACCAGTTATTCCATGGGTATTGAAGTATGCTGGGCTGGTGAGCTAATCCTTCATTTTAACACAGTTCGGTATGTAGAGAAAGATTCACACATATTTTGAGTGAAGAAATGAACAAGGCTCCAAATGGGATAATTAAAATCACCTGCTATTATCACAAGGGAATTGGCTAAACATAGAACATACTAGTTAATGTTCCACCCTTTGGGAAATCAGGAAATGCTCCTTACATCATGAAAGACACATCACTTTTCACCCATCACACATTGCAGCCAATGGTAAATTGGACAACCTTTCTAGAAAGTAATTTGGCCTATGTAACAAGGGCTCAAAAGAGTTCATACATTTTTGTCAGGTTAATAAAATATCCAAGAAAGTATTCTAAGGAAATTATCAGATCCAAAGATTTTTATCCTCCTTCTTGTCGTTGTAGCACTAATTACTACTGAAAATTTTAAGATTTTTGAAATGATATCTGAAAATAGAAGTGTTAGTAAATTTTGCTGCACTTCTATAATTAAATGCTGTTAAACCAATAATATGCATGTGCTTAAAAGCATTTAATTATATTCAGAAAGGCTCAAGGTAAGTTTTGTATTCTGAATGTGTGTATTAGAGGAGAAAGAAAAAAAGAGGGAGGGTGAAGACAGAGATGTTTAGAAAGCCACTTTTGGTATGGAGAAAAAGAAGCTGTATAAAATAAAGAAAAATATTGTTAGCACAAGATGGAACTTCAGTCAAAAATAAAGAATTCTTTAGCATGGCAAAAAGGTTATATTATGAAGTAAGCATAGAAGTTAGTATTTTAATTGAGAGGTGCCTTGAGTGAATTTAATACTTCCTGTGTGTTGTGGACAGGTGACAAACTACAAGGTGCCCAGCCATATAATTTTTATTCACTATTATGCCTTAATAAACTTAGGGGTGGAGTGGAGAAAGAAAACCTGTTTTTATTTATTTAACAAACACATCTATCATGTGATGTATACCCATTGCCCTGTTATGTAATATTTAATGGTCCAGCTTGCAATTTGGTCTTGGACAAACAAAAACTTTGCCCTTTATGATGCAGTCTCAAAAATGTCAAGCCATGTAACTAAGCATCATTTCACAAAGGAATTTTGGATTTATTCACTTTGGATTTGCCTTGAATGTATTTATACTTTCATTGGTACCCTTTGGGAAACAATGAGTTCCATGTTTTCCACTTGTATTTAGGTAGTATTCCTTTTCTCTTCTTTAACTCAAGTTGGCCAATTCAGATGTCTCACATAAGGAGTCAGGGAGGTGATCCTGGTGTGAGTATTAAAAGCAGGAGAGTGGGTGTCCCATGACAGGGAGTCACTACAGTGAGCTTCAGCCTGCTACTGCCAAGTGGGGATGTGGATCCACGTGGCCAAGACGTTCTGATAATCAGAGAACCGCACCTAGGGATGGAGATGGCTATCAGTAGTAGGTTGAAAAAACAGGAGAGAGATGCGGGGGTGGAAAGAAATAATGTGTGTGTGTGTGTATGTGTGTGTGTGTGTTCTGGATGTGGGTCCATGTTGACTCTGAGGAAAGAAGGGAGGGGGGGTGAAAAGGCTGGAAACCAGGAGGAAAAAATTCTCCTTGAGAGAAGGTATACATTTTGCTTACCTAGTGTTGAGGCCAGAATTTACACTACGTGTTAATGAGATTCCAAACTCTTAAGGTGGAAATTGAATTGAGGTGTTGGAGCTGGGTAACACCCTGGGCCAGGTTTCATGTGCCTCCTCTTTACTCCAGTGGTGAAGGATTTGAAGGTGGCTGAACATAGGGCACTCAGGTCTGGACAGACGGACGAGATGAGCAGCACTCTGTTATCACCTACACTTGCAGCTTTTGGGGAGAGTCCACTTCACAGGATCACATGGGGGATGTCTTTGCAAACAGAGTGAACAAATAGGTTGTGGAAGGCAGTCTTTGTGGCATAAATGGGTGAGGTGGCCCCTGGCGCCTGCGGAGGTTGTGGTTGGCTGGTTTGGATAATTCTGCAGATTGGATGGGACACTGAAATCTTCCGTTCAGGGATAAGCAGGTACTATGGTTGGTCTCCCTGATAAAGGAAACTTATCCAGAGGAGTTGAGTGGGAAAGAGGGCAGCAGTCTGCCTACTGGAGGCCCATTGGGTTTTAGATATCATGGCAGCACATACTATTGAATCTTTATTTCAGGCCTTGCATAATAGCCATAAGGAACAGAACCAAATATTCTGGAATAATGCATTTAAAATCCAGCCTCAAGGAATTCCCACGGCTGACATTCCAAGAACCATCTCCAGATGTATGAGAAATCAACGGAATGAATCAAACTAAGAACACAACTATAGACTCAGAGTTTTAACTGCTATGTGTGGATTATCTAGTAAAAATATAAAATAAGGCCTGGGGGAAGGTATTGTAGAGTGCTTTGTAAAGTACTTGCCTAGCATCCATGTGAGCTTGATCCCTAGAGTCGTAAATTAATTAATTGAATATAAGATGACTTATTTAACTTTAAAAGATGATGTTGAAAGTATTATGAAAGAAGAGACAACCAAAATAATCAGAGATTTGACTAAAAAAATAAAGATCCTAGAAATAAAATTAGAGATAGCATGGGATGGTTAAATAGTAGATTAGAGAGAGTTGTGAAAAGAATTAGCAAACTGGAAGTCCTACCTGTAAAAATGAGAGGTTAAGAGGCTTGTATGATGGAATAAAAACCATCCAGTAAATGTTTAATCAGGGTTTCAAACATGACAGACAGCATGAGGCAGAGGAAATATTGACATACATAAATGTAGGAAAACATGAATCCTAGCTTTAGGAAGCTCAGTGAATCACAGAAAAGGGAAGGGAAAATAATGTTTAAGAAAGTAAACGCAGAGAAAGTGTTTCACACAAAACTGACAGAGTTCTGAGCAATTTACATAATGCTGACCCTTTAATTCTCATAGGTAAGGTTAACTGAGGTACAGAAAACTTAAATAATATGCCCAAGGTTTTATAATCAGGATTTGTAGAAGTGCTTTGTTTCCTGAGTCCAAGGCTCTTAACCACTTATGGTACTGGCTCTTGAAAAGAGATTTGAGATGTTTAAATACATCTTAATTAAATGGCAAAATATTAAAGGCAAAGGAATCTTGAAAGCAGCCACAGAAGAAAGACAGATAACCTACAAAGGGAAAAATAATTAGACAGATAACTGTCTTCTTCATCATAACAGAAACCAAAAGAAAGGTGCTTGGAAGAAAATAATTGCTGATTCTGAATTATCTTTCAAGAGTGAAAAAAAAAGTTCAGGTCAATAACATTGAAGAGAATTTATTGCTAAGAGACATGCAGCAAAAAGAAAATTCATATACTTCAGGTAGGAAGAAAATGATCTCAGAAGGACCATGAGATGAAAAAAGGCATTTTCCTGAATTACAAGACTGAAAATATGGAATGAGGGAAGAAGCCACATAGTACCAAATAAATTTAAAATAAACTCAGGAAAAAATATGTTTTAAAGACACTGTTATTCACTTAGAGGCTATTATGCTGTAAACAAAACCAACATGATAGTCAATAAAGTACATTGCAATAAGTTATAACATCCCAAACACAATGACACTGGAGGGATGGAAAAATATGTACCAAAAAAAAATCTGAGAGTGTCAGGGAACAGCCTTTGGCTCTCAGATTTGTTTCTCACTTTTTTTTTTGGGGGGGGTCCCTTTCTCCTGTTTATCACGCAGATTATTATGGAAATTGTCTCTTGTCATTAAAGGAGACCAAGAAGTCTCACCATGTACCTTCTGAAAGCTAGAGAACCAGAAGTCCATCATGTAAGTCAGGTGAAGGCTGAGGCCCTGGTGGGGTTGGTTGACGGACAGAAGCCCAAGTCCCAGGGTCAGAAGACTGGAGAATCTGGACTCTGATTGCTGAGGGCAGGAGGAGATGAATGTGCCAACTCAAGAAGAGACAGAAATCATCCTCCTTCCAACTTTTTGTTGTATTCTGGGCCTCAATGGATTAGAATATGCCTGCCCACATGGATGAGGGTGATCCTCTGTACTTCGTCTATAGTCTCTTCTGGAGACAACCTCCCAGAAACTTCCAGAAATAATGTTTCTCCAGCTATATGTGCATCCCTTAATCCAGTCAAGTTGACAAAACAAAATTAACTTTCACAAGTTATTATCACAACCATCCATTCAGATAATTTTCAAATTAATTGAAATTTTGAAATTTAGTTTTCTGCCTAAATTTTTGTAGATGTTCCATGGACTTTCAAAAAAAAATACAATATTTAAGAAGCAAAACATTTAATAGTGGCATAAATTACAAAGCCAAATTCTACACTCTCTGCCACTTTGATCTGATAAAGGCCAAGGGAAATATGTTAAAGTCTCCCACAAGATTTTTTTTTCCCTTAAAACAAAAGTTCTAAATACTGTGATGATATTTTATTCAATATGATAGTATATCTCATGAATAACTACTTATATGTTCTTTGATGCATATATACCACTCTTTGCTTTAAAACTTAGAGCTGTGACTTATAATCTGCCTATAATTAATAATGGCAGTACTTGTTCTTTACACATGCCCTACGCTTTTTCTGACATTTGTCTAGGAATGTCTCTCATAAGCATCATCAACTTATTTGGGGGGATTTAACAAAGATATTATCATCAATTTATATCTTTTTATCCTCTTGCATCAGGGGAAATTGTTTTTCATTCAGGTTATTTTAAAATATATGGATTTTCTTCCAAAATAGATTTGATGTTTACTTTCAATTTTATAACTATCTACATACAAATTATTAAGGTTTAGTTCTGTTTTTAACTTCTTTCATTGTTCTCTACTAGTCTACTTTTCCAAACAACTTTGCCTTGAGATTTTCATTCTCATTATCACATGGAAGACACACACACACACACACACACACACACACACACACACATATACATATATATATATTTGAATTTTTATTTATTCTAATTTATTATACATGACAGCAGAATGCATTTCAATTCATAGCACACATATTTAGAAGACACATTTTCATTTCTCTGGTTGTACACAAAGTAGAGTTACACCATTCATGTCTTCATACATGGACTTAGGGTAATGATGTCCATCTCATTCCACCATCTTTCCTAATCCCATGCCCCCTCTTTTCCTCTCCCTCCCTTTTGCCCTATCCAAAGTTCCTTCATTCCTTCCATGTTTCCCTCCCCCCCCCCCAATTATGGATCAGCATCCATATATCATAGAAAACATTCAGTCCCTGGTTTTGGGGATTGGCTTACTTCACTTAGCATGACATTCTCTAATTCCATTCTTTTACTGGCAAATGCCATGATTTTTATTCTCTTTTATTGCTGAGTAATATTCCATTGTATATTTATACCACATTTTCTTTATCCATTAATTTATTGAAGGGCATTTAAGTTGGTTCCACAGTTTAGCTATTGTGAATTGTGCTGCTATAAACATTGTTGTGGCTGTGTCCCTATAGTATGCTGTTTTTAAGTCCTTTGGGTATAAACTGAGGAGTGGGATAGCTGGGTCAAATGGTGGTTCCATTCCATGTTTTCTGAGAAATCTCCATACTGCTTTCCAGAGTGGTTGCACCAATTTGCCGTCCAGATGCAATGTCTGAATGTACCTTTCCCCAGCATCCTCACCAACATTTATTGTTGTCTGTATCCTTGATAACTGCCTTTCTGACTGGCTTGAGATGAAATCTTAGTTTTGATTTACTTTTCTCTAATTGCTACAGATGTTAAATTTTTTTTTCATATATTTGTTGATCGATTATATATCATCTTCTGAGAAGTATCTGCTCAGTTCCTTAGCCCACTTATTGATTGGGTTATTTGTCTTTTGGATGTTAAGTTTTTTGAGTTCTTTATATATCTTATAGATTAGTGCTCTATCTTATGTTTGTGTGGTAAGAATTTGCTCCCATTCTGTAGGCTCTCTCTTCACCTCACTGATTGTTTCTTTCCCTGAGAAGAAGATTTTCAGTTTGAATTCATCCCATTTATTGATTTTTTATTTTATTTCTTGTGCTATACAAGTCTTGTTAAGGAAGTTGGGGCCTAATCCCACGTGATGAAGATTTGGGCCTACTTTTTCTTCTTTTAGGTGCAGAGTCTCTGGAAGATATATTCAAGGTTTCCTGTTTGTTTATTTTTCAGATTGTCCTATAGATGGCACATACATTGAGATCATTTGCTTGTCTCAGAATTATTTTTCTTCTCTTTATTTATAAAAATAGCTATTTAAAATTGTTTATTGAAAATCCTCTAAACATTATTCTGTGCTCTCATGGCATTTAGTGATGCTATAAGAAGTATAAGGATAATTTTTTTTTTCCTTTGAAAGCTAGAGTATCTTTTTCAATTCTTGGAATTAAAAAAAGAAACCTAGCTGTGTATAGATGAAGAAAACTTTAAATTAAATTTGCCTAAAATTTATCATCACAGACTCCATATTTTAGTCTAGAATATTTTCAGTTAAAGCTTTTGAGTATAGCTTCTATATCTGCTGTTATAGTTTGATTTTTTGCTGCTATTTTAATTTGCTTTACAAATGCAATTGTTATATCGTTTTTTGTTCTCTCTTTCATTTTCTTTATTTTCTCTCTCTCTCTCTCTTTCTCTCTCTCTGTTTTTTCCAGGTTCCAGGGATTGAACTCGGGGGCACTCGACCACTGAGCCACATTCCCAGCCCTATTTTGTATTTTTATTTAGAGACAGGGTCTCACTGAACTGCTTTGCACCCTGCTTTTGCTGAGGCTGGCTTTGAACTTGAGATCCTTCTGCCTCAGCCTTCTGAGCAACTGGGATTACAGGTGTGTGCCACCACGACTGTCTTCTTTATTGTTTTTTTATGTATCTTCCCCATTCCATTCTTAGAGAGATTCACATGTTCAGTACAAACACTGAGAGAGTCAGCCCCAAGACTCATAGTCACTTGGATGGTGTGAATAGCTTCTGGCTTAATTTTCAAATCTATTCTATAAAGAAGAAAAAATACAAACAATCAACAAATACATGAAAAAAATGTTCAACATCTCTAGCAATAACAGAAATGCAAATCAAATGACTCTAAGATTTCATCTCACCCCAGTCAGAAAGGCAATTATCAAGAATATAAGTAACAATAAATGCTGACAAGGTGTGGGGGAAAAAGGCACACTCATACACTGCTGGTGGGACTGCAAATTGGTGCATCCAATCTGGAAAGCAGTATGGAGATTCCTCAGAAAACTTGGAATGGAACCACCATTTGATGCAGCTCTCCCACTCCTCAGTTTATACCCAAGGGACTTAAAAACAGCATAATACAGGGACATAGACTTATCAATGTTTATAGCAGCACAATTCACTACAGCTAAATTATGGAACCAACCTATAGCCCTTCAATAGATGAATGGATAGACAAAATGTGGTATATGTACACAACAGAATATTACTCAGCCTTAAAGAAGAATGAAATTATGGCACGTGCCAGTAAATGGATGAAGCTGGAGAATATCATGCTAAGTAAATAAGCCAGTCCAAAAAAACAAAACAAAACAAAACAAAACAAAAACAAAAACAAACGTTGAATGTTTTCTCTTATATGTGGGTGCTAATTTACAATAAAGGGGATGCCTAGGGGAAAATAGAAGTATTTTGGATTAGACAGAAGGGAATGAAGGGAGGGAAGGGAGTATGGGGGTTAGAAGGACAGTAGAATGAGTTGGACTTTATTACCCTATGTACATATATGTTTACATGACCAGTATGATTCTACATCATATACAACCAGAAGAATGAGAAATTATACTCTATTTATGTATGATGTGTCAAAATGCATACTACTCTCATGTATAACTAATAAGAACAAATATAAAAATAAAAGAAAGGTGTTCTATACCTATGTATAAACGTTATATACATACTGTAAAAGACTATTCTGTCTCTCTCTCTGTCTGGCTTCCTGAACTACTGATCCCCTGAAGTTTGAGATCTTCATTGCAGGGCTCCTTCTACCCACATCTCTTCTCTTGAAGAGATGCTGCCCATGTGATGGGCTCATACCTTCATTCTGGGCTCTTCTGGCACCCATATTTCCGAATCATTTCCTCTTCCTGGTGTCAGTCTCTGAATGAATCAGAAAGCTGGGGTGGTGGGGTAGGACTGGTAAGATATGAGAGTGCTCTTTTTCAATTTGGGTTTTGGTTTGGACACTGATCTCTGAGAGAGACAAGAGAAGAATTGTTTCTACACCAAAATATAGGCTGTATGTAACTGAGCTTGAGCTGATTGATCTTTACTTAGTCTCACTCATATATTCAGTGAACTGTTGGTTTCCTCCCATATTTTAAAAAGTAGCCTATTGTAAATTTCACATAACATAAAGCCACCTGTTTAAAAATGAACAATTCAGCGGTATTTAGTGTATTGACGTTGTCATATAACCACCACCTCTATCAAGTTCCAAAACATTTCCAACACTCCAAAGTAAAAACGTGGTACTTATTATGTGGTTTCTTCTCAGATTCTGGCAACCACTAATCTGCATTCTCTCTGTATATATTTATTTATTTTGGATATTTCATATAAATTGAATTATAATTATATAATATGTGACCTTTTCTTGCCTGGCTTCCTTCACTCAGCATGCTTTGGACGTTCATCCATGTTTTATCATGTGTCAGAATTTCATTCTTTTTATGTGCAATCTTGTTCTATTGTGCAAATATGCCACAATTTAACTCATAACTTAGTGGACATTTGGTCTCTTGTGGAAAGACTATTATGACTAGTGCTGGAATGAGCACCTATTTGTATGTGTTAGTGTGCAGCCTTGTTTTCAATTCTTTAGGGTCAATACTTAGGATTGTAATTGGAGGCCATATGGCAATTATTATTTTTTTTTTTTGAGGAGCACTCAAACTTTTCTACCATAGATGCACCATTTTGCATTCCCACTTGCTACATATGAAGATTCCAAACCTCTACCACCTCACCAATACTTATTATTTTCCATTTATAAAGGTGATAGACAACCTAATGAGTATTCAAATAGTACTTTCTTGTGATTTTAACTGGAATTTTTTTCTAATAATTAATAATTTTGAACATCTTTTCAAAATGGCTAACTGGCCATTTATGTATTTTCTTTGGAGGGATGTCTTTTTGAGTCCATTGCTTAGTTTTTAAATTGAATTATTTGCCTAGTTATTGTTAAATTGCAATAGTTCTTTACATACTAGACCCTGATCAGAAATATAATTCATAAATATTTTTCCTATTCTATAGTGTGTCTTTTCATCTTCTTGATAATATTCTTAAATACACAAAATTATAAATTTTGGTGAAGTTAACTTTGTTTCTTTTTCTTTACTCATAGATTTGGTCTCATTTCTAAACCTTAGGAATTCTACTATGGTTCTGTCTTTTTAACTTAAATATCGTAAAGAACAGTATTTTCTCTTTGGGACAGATGATCTGAACATGGCTTAAAGGTAATAGAATTTCTGATTTCTTATATAGAAACAGTCACTTCCTTTTGGTTATAAACCTGAAAACTGCTGTCCCACAGTACAGTTTCATGATTTTTTTTTATTCTAGGGAACACTTTATTCATTCTTCTGGAAGCAGTAAGTTCTTTTCTCATTTAATTTTCACTATCACATAAACTTTACTCTGCAGATGTGTGTGTGTGTGTGTGTGTGTGTGTGTGTGTGTGTATGTGTAATGTATTACAGGACATCAAAGAGGAAACACATTGTTTTTGCCTAGGAACTACTAAAGATATAATACTTTTTTTTTCCTGTTACAGGATTTTTTTTGTTCTTTTTATTTAGGTATACATGACAGTGGAATATATTTTGATATATCATACATTCATGGAGTGTAACTTCTCATTCTTGTGGTTATACATGATGTGGTATTACACTGGTCATGTATTTATATATGCACATAAGAAAGTTATGTCTGATTCATTCTAGTTTCATTCCCATTCCTATCCCCTTCCCTTACCTCCACTCTGCCCTGTCCTATTATGAGTCAGCATCTGCATGTCAGAAAGAACATTCAGTCTTTGGATTTTTGGAATTAGCTTATTTCACTTATCATGATAGTCTCCAGTTCCATCCATTTACTGGAAAATGCCATATTTTCATTCTTCTTTAAGGCTGAGTCATATTCCACTGTGTACATGTTCCACATTTTCCTTATCCATTTATCTGCTGAAAGTCACTTAGATTTGTTCTACAGATTAGCTATTATGAACTGAACTGCTATAAACATTGATGTGTCCACATCTCTATGGTATGCCGATTTTTAAGTCCTTTGGGTATAAACTGAGGAGTGGGATACTTGGGTCAAATGGCAGTTCCATTCCAAGTTTTTTGAGAAATTTTCATACTGTTTTCCAGAGTGGTTGCACAAGATATAATACTCGAATTAAAGTTTTAAGATATAAAACATTTGGCAATGTGGATAAAGTTTGGAAGGATAGATGGAGAAGGTCCTCATCTTATTTTGAGTGCAGACTTGTTGAGAGCAATGAAAATCTTTCCTCTTCAATGTGTGTGATTCCTTCCAAACTTGTTCTTCTGGAATGTCACAAGGTTCACACCCCATGTGATTGAAAATGTGTGGTCATAGGGGCCAGCCTAAGAAGAGGAAATGTACAGTAGCAGTACCATTTATTCACTCACTAGTGTGTACTGAGGTTACACGATGTCTCAGACTCTGCACAGGGGATGCACCAAAGAACAAGACAAAGTCCCATCCTGTACAGAGCCTGCATCCTAGTTAGAGGGACATACGGTAATCAAGTAGCAATGGCATACAATAATTGTAGGTAATGTTAAGTAAAGGAAATAGAACATGGTAATGTGATGTGAAAGGGGACATCCATTTTAATAACATAGTCAAGAAAGTCCTCTAAGAAAAGGTGATATTTGAGAATCAGATTTGGGTAATGAAAAGGAGCCAGCCACATGAGGATCTGAAAGAGATCACAACAAGGACCATGACTTAGGTGTAAGTTATGTAAGGTTAAAGAAAAATGGGGAAGCTGTATAGCTATATAGTGGAACTGGTTGTATGTACTAGTTCCTTCTTATCCATGTTTCATTTTCTTGGTTTTCATTACTTTGGGTCTGAAAAATATTAATGGAAAATTCCAGAAATAAACAAGCCATAATTTTAAAGTTACATGCCATTTTCAATAGTGTGATGAAATTCCATGCCCATCTTCTTTGTCCTACTGTGGCTGTGAATCATCCCTTTGCCTAGTGTATCCACTCTTTATATGCTACTTGTCGCAGTTAAAAGACATAGTGCATTATTATAATTGCTCTATTTCATTATTATTTTAAATTCCTTGCTATGCCTAATTTATAAATCAAACTTTATCATATGTATGTACGTATAGGAAAGAACAGCAAGACTTCCTTCATTTGAAGAATTGAGACTATCCCCAGTTTCAGGGATTTTGGAATGTATATACTAACATATCGGGAGACACAATGGGCTTTAACCCCTAGAGCTTTGCAGTCTAGGCTAAAGATCAAATATGGGCACAGCAGCCCGGGCCCTGTCCACTAGAAGCAATTGCAGTAGAGCTGGTCTCTGCAGCGGCCCAGGCTTCCTTCCAAGCAGGCTGAAGGTGACTCTGGAGGGACAGCAGCAGTGGCAGCAGAAACAGGGGGTGGCAAACATCAGTCTTCAAGTACTCACAGGGAAGGGGGATATTCAGCAGCTTTCACCCTCTGATTGTGCATGTCTGCCAGGAGCAAAGAATGCAAGGAGATATTCAGGAGAACTCAGGCAGGGACAGACGTAAATCAAAGTCTTTTGTGAGCTCCCTTAACTAATATGATTTTTTTTTCCATGCATGCGGACAGACGTCCCCTTCTAGAATACATGCTTTAGAAGGTATTACCTTACTTCCTTCATAGGTATATGCTCAGTGTCTAGTACATGACATTTTGACAAATAAATATCGATAAATCTGCACCAAGTTAGTAAATTGAAGAATGATCTTGGCAAGAAGCTTTGATTTTTTTTCAATTACTAGTATGCTCTGGGAATAGAAGAGTTAATGTTTTTGAAATGAAGATCCTTCCTTAATTTAACTACACGGTTCCAGATTGCCAATATGTGTATAAAACACAGCCAAATGTTCCTTTCTATCCAGTCATATCTTATCAGTGTCAGTTGAAGACAAAGCCTCATTGTTGAGATATTTTTCAAGAGAATTTTCTTTTAGTGATAGTGAAAGTCTGAAAATGAGAATTTGATCAACCTCAAGACTTTTCTTATGTATGTTAAAATATATCAACGTCTAAGTTTTGCTTCAGTATAATTATTAATTAAAACTTCCAACAGAGGAAGTAATTTTTCCCCAGTTAAGCCTGATTGAATTAGGAGACGTAAGGAAAGCACTTAAAACATAATAGGAATGTCATTTGGTAGTTTATTAAGCTTTTGGCTCTGCTACACAGCCCAGAAAAGTCATTCTCTATCTTCATGGACGACAGACCTGAAATGACAAGATTTCTGATGCTTGAGAAATCTGTGATGTGATTTGGAGAAGGCCAGCAAATTCATCCGATTCCCAGTTCTTGCAGGAAGTAGAAGTTGATCATTTTTAAAGCTGCTATGAATATTCAGCCCTCTGTTGACTTAGTACACGCCTGCATGTGCCATTGAGGGAGGCCAAGATGTCACCCTTGATCAAAATGACAGAAGAGTTACATGTCTGAGCTACTGCTAGAGAAACATTTAAGTTATTCAGCAAGATTATGCTTATAGATCTTTAGTGCTTCTTCTTTTATCCAGATAACTTACCAAATCTTATGCCATGAAACACAAAGATGTTCCATTAATGACTGCACAATTCATATTACCTGAGTCTTCCCAGAAAACCATGTATTGTTATACATTTCAAGTAATCTTTATTGTTCTTTTTATATATGCACATGATCATGTTATAGAAGTGAACATCAACTAAATCTTAGTTGAAAATGATAATGGTAAAAATAACCCCTTTTAAATATGAAAAGCACTTTAATGATCGTAAGGCCAGTCTCATTATGCAAAGTCCTGCTTACAATTAAAATGAGAATCAAACCAATTGTGGAAAAGCAGATGTTTTGAAAAAAAAATATATATATATACTTAGTAAAAACAAAAAAATTTAAATTTTGATCGGGTGCTGAAATTGTATAGAATTGAAATGTTCTTTCAAGTATATTTTGTTTCCTAATAATAAACGTGTGGTGACTATTACATTGCATCTCTTTTGGCACTGCATCAATACAAATCATAATGAAATCAAGAAAATACATAATAATTGCAGATGAGGGAGAGCAAAAAGCATTTACTATATTGTTAGCATGTCTCTACTGGGGAAAGAAAATTTAGTGGTGGAATCGCAATAAGCTAAATTTTGAGGCTGGTTCAAAAGATTATCACCTTTCAAAATGTATTTGAGTTTATCTCAGTCTATGTTCATGTTAAAAGCTTCATCCAAGCCACCACCCCCTACCCCCAACTCATCTTTTGCCCATTCCTGTCTTTTCATCATCCATTCTTGGATAGCAACCATATGATCTTTCAAATACATGGTTCAGAACAAAAGCCACTTTTTTGCTTAAAACTCTGCAGCATAATCCCCTAATCCCTGACCTGGCCCTTGCTGACCTACCTTTCTTTCTGTTTACCCCCCACCCCACTAGACTGCAGTTACACTTACTGCAAAAAAGACCCAAGGGTCTTTGCACTAACGATTATCTCTGCCTATACAGTTCTCTTCCCAGGTCTTCTCAGGGCTGCCTCTTACTATTTCTCTCTCAGCTTAAAGATCAACCTGCTGAGATTTCCCCTAATCATACCACTTGAGTTGTCACCTGACTATTTGATGGTTCCACTGATATATGTTCATGGTAGCAATATCGTTACTCCCTTTTAGTTTTTTTGGATGCTGTTGGCTTGCTTACTGTATAATGCTCACACAAGTAATAGCCCCAATTGTGTAAGGGCATGATTTTCCCTTACTAATCTTAATGGCTGCAAGATCTATAGCGATATCTTTTATTTTATTCTTGACACTGGGGTTTGTGTTTTCTCTCTTTTTAGTCTTGTCAGTCTTGCTAGAGATTTTGATTTTGATTGATTTTTTTTTGAAGAACCAGCTTCTCTTCATTGATTTTTTCTATCATATTTCTATGTTGAATTTCACTGATATCAGGTCTAATCTGTAATATTTCTTTCTTTCTACTTGCTTTGGGTTTGTTTTGTTCTTCTTTTTCTGCTTTCACAGTAGGAACATAGGTTATTGATCGGAGAACTTCTCCCTTTCCTACTATAAATGTTTATTTCTCTAAATTTGCCTCTCAGCACTGTTTAAGTTGTATTCTACATGTTTTAATAAATTTTCATTTTCATTCTATGTATTTTAAAAATATTTTTGAGACTTTCCCTTTGGGGCATGGAATATTTGAAACTGTGTTTAATTTTCATATATTTAGAATTTTTTCTGTTATATTTTTAGTTACTATTTTTTTAGTTTTCTTCTACTGTGATGATGATTATTATTTTATATAATTTTAATTCATTTATGTCTATTGAGATCCATTTTAAGGCCCAGGATATGTTCTCTTGTGGTGACTATTTCTTGGAAAAAAATATATATCCTGCTGTTGTTGGGTGGAGTGATCTCTCTGTTTCAATTCAGTGATGCTGGTCAGTTCTGTTGTTCAGATCTTCTGTATCTTTGCTGATTTGCTATATTGTTCATTCTCTCAATAGCTAAGAGTAGAATGGGAAACGCCCACACATAACTGGATTTGTTCATTATCTCTTTCAGCTGTATCCATCTTTGCTTCATGTGTTCAGGGCTCTGTTATTTTGTGTGTGCACATTTAGTAACATTAAGTTTTCCTGGTGGATTGCCTTTATCGTGGTGTAATGTTTCTCTGTCTCTGGTAATTATCTTTGTCCTGAAGCCCATTTTATTAGATATTACTATGGCCACTCTTGTTTTCTTTTTGATGACAGCTTAATTCAGACATAATTTGCATGCCATATCACTCTCTTAAATTGTACAATTCAGTACTTTTAATTATTGACAGGGATGTGAAACCATCATCACGAATGATTTTTACATTATTATTGACTCAAAAGGAAACCCCATACCCATTAGCTGTCAACTCCCAACCCTTTATTCCCTTCACCATCTCTCTTTAGTCCTAGGCAATAACTATTCTTTGGTCTCTATAGATTTGCCTTTATAATTATTCATTATACATGAATAATATAAAATAAGGTCTTTTGTGAACTAGTTTCCTTCACTTAGCATAATGATTTCAAGGATTATCCATGTCATAAAACATCATCACTATTTCATTCCATTTTATAGTTGAATACTATTTCATTGCACGTATATGCCATATCTTGTTTATCCATTCATCAGTTGTTAGACATTTTGGTTCTTTCTTTTCTTTTTTTTTCTTTCATGAGGGTTCTCTATTTTAATTTCCCAAAGCAGCTCATAAGTTTATTTGCAAAAAATCAAAGGATATGGCTGCAAGATCTACAGTGGTATCTTTTATTTTATTCTTGACACTGGGTTTGTGTTTTCTCTTTTTAGACTTCCAGAAAACTGGAAGCTTTCCCTAAAAAATACCTTTAATGTTATCTACAGTATAGATATGACACGCTCCATTCACACAGTTTCCAGCATACTGACTGTAACTCTAACAAGAAACATGAGAGTAATCAAATCCCATCTGAAAGTGGATGTCCTATAGTATCATATTGAATGGCTGCAAAATATTTCATGGAATAGATGTTCACCATTTTGGTTATTTATATCATTGCTGCTGAGGAGTGAAGCTTCTGATTCCTTTTTGGTACATACCTAGGAGCAGGTATTGAACATTTGGGGGAACTGTGAGAATATTTTCCAAAGTGGCTGCAACATTTTACATTCATACTGGCAGTGTCTGATGTCTCTAAATCCTCACCAACACTTCCTGTTTTCTGAATCTTTTTATTCCAGTCATACTAATTATTATAAAGTGATACTCTCACTGAGGGTTTGATCTGCATCTTCGTAATGACTAATGATTTTGAGCATCTTCTCCTGTATACTCTGCATTTTTATATCTTTGGAAAATGTTTATTTCAGTTATTTTCTCATTTTTATTGAACTAGTTATCTCTTTATTATTGGTTAAGTATTCTTTATAGTCCCATGAAAGATATAGGATTTGCAAATATTTATTTCTTTTCAGTGACTTCCCTTTACACTTTATTCCTATTCTCTTTCAAAGCACAACTGCTTTTTATTTCAGTAAAGTCCAATTTATCTATTTTTATTGTTTTTATTTTTGCACTGAGACAACCTGATATCCACCTGCAAAAAAATAAACTTGGACATGCTACCTGTCACAATACCCCAAATTTAACTAAAAATGGATCAAAGACCTAGCATAAGATACAATGCTAGAAAACTCTTAGAAAAAAATGGGGTAAGTTTTCATGGATTCAGGTCACTTTTTTAAAAAATTGCCTTTCTCATTTCTCCTTTGGTTACCTCTTGTACCACTTCAAGGGTTTGTGGTTGTGTTTAGTAGGGAAAACAATGAAAAAACTTTCAATATCATCTTGTCCAGACTGGAAGTTTTCCCTAATAAATACCTTTAATGTGATCTAATACAGTTTATCCAATCTCTGGGTTCACTCGTATGATTAGCCTGACCTGGGTTATTTCCATTGGGTTGCTCTGCCTTAGCAGCATCCTTTTGGACCTAATCCATCCCAAGTGCCTTCTGTGAAATAGACTTTATGTCAGGTTATGAATGGAGATTGCAAGAAGAAGAGAGGGAACCTCTTGTTTCTAATTCTATTCCAGATACAAAGGCGGTATCCACAATCAATGCTATGTCATGACAGTCAAAAAGGGAAAACAGTGATGG
This sequence comes from Spermophilus citellus, assembly GCF_964194105.1. Taxonomy (NCBI): domain Eukaryota; kingdom Metazoa; phylum Chordata; class Mammalia; order Rodentia; family Sciuridae; genus Spermophilus; species Spermophilus citellus. The sequence continues at coordinate 41,387,774 of NC_138194.1, read as the reverse complement.
TTGCTTTGGAGTGAGGTTTAGGGATTACCAACTGTTGTGGTTCTTCTCAGATATCCTCATTAGAATTGCTGGGACCTTGTAATTTCCAAGTCAGTGTTTTGATTCCAAGAAAGGGGACTAGGCAGGGAATTCATTAGCTGAAATTCAGCCAGGCTATGATTTCTTTATTTGAAATGCAGAAATCTTATAATGCTGGTGATTATTCTTTGTATGGGAATTTAACTGAAAAGGATAAAATGGGATGTTCTGCATATAAAGAATTTGCCTTTGTTTTGTGTTATCTGCAGATTAGCACTGTTTTCATGGTAGACATTTTGTGCTACGTTGGTCTTATGCTTTGTTTTGGAAAGTGATGTTCCAGTACAAGATAAAACATTTATTCCTTAAATCATAGACAAAGCATTGTGCAATACAGCTTGAGTATATCCCTCTAGATTCTGTTTCTACTTCCTCATACATATCCTACTTTCAGTAACTAGTTATATCTACTACACTCTTCTTTAGCCTGAATTGTTTTTCTTACATCCTATTTCATGTCTCTGAAATAATCTTCTTCATCCTAAATGTAGTCTTTGAAAAGAACCTCCTACTGTTTTCTTTAGTTTCCTTAATATCCTGTGTGAGTTTAATATTTTAGAATGTTTTCAGTGAGACTATTTTCTTGGATGGCATTTAGAAAACAAATCATTAATTTTATTCACATGAGGTAATCATATCATGCTATATAGTCATCTTTGTGCAATGGCTTAAGCACACTATCACATGTTAGAATGATATTCAATATTGATCAGCTCTCCTAATTCAAGTGTATGAAGCAAATGGAGAAATTTAGGTCTGGTAATTTATATGAAGGCATAAAATTGCATATGCCTTGTGGTATATAGGATAGATGATCACCAAATCTATTACTTCCTTTTGGAAATATAAACTGTTCAACTATACTTGGTAGTTTCCTAGCATTCCGGTGGGGCCATGTGAATCATTGTAACCAATGGAGTTTAAGCAGAATATGTGTCATTTCTAAACTGATACAAAAAAAAAAAGAATTGTACCACATTTTACCCCCCCTCCCCCGCCCCATTCTCACTCATCCCTCTAGCTGCCTAAGATGTTTAGACAATGTGGTGAGATGGTAGAGGTGCAATGTGACACAAATTAAAGTGGATTGGACCCATCCTCCACTCTTCCCAGGCCCATGTTGAAATAGACTGCTATTTTCAGCCATTAGCAGACTGTGACTAATACATGTTTTATTATTTATTCAGATACTCCCATGATTATTATCTTTCTGGGCATATAACCAATATTTCTGAAGAATGTTGAATGACTTTCAGTTTTCTCATACTTGTAAAACTATACATGCATTAAAGCCATAAATATTGATTTATTATTAATTCTATGTGAGTTTAATCCCCAAATTCCAGGCAGGAGGAGTACATTTCAACTAAGGAGTTCTTGACTTCTAAATCCTACAGAAAATGTCATTAATATCTATTTGTGTTCATTAAAGATTTCACCTAGAAACCAATGTTCACATTACATCTTGAATCTTTTAGGAAAGTTTTGTACATCAGACCCAGATCTATTTTTTTTAAGTTAATACTTTTTTTAGAGCGATTATAGATACACAAAAAAATTGAGATGAAGGTACGAAGGTTTCCCATATATCCTTTTTCATGAGACATGGATGGATTGTTTATTGACAATATTCTCATCAGGATACTACATGGCCTTCTATTGAAATCACATTGACACAACCACACAAAATTAAGGTACTGTCTTCTTGTTTTACATTTTATGGGTTTGGACAATGTATAAAAATATACAAATGTCATTATAGTATCATATAGAGTATTTTCATAGCACTAAAAATCCTTTGTTCCCCCCCTTCTTCTAAACCATGGAAACCAAGAATACTTTTATAGTTTTGACTTTTTCATAATGTCACATAGTGGAAATTATACAGAATGTGGTTTTTATGTTGGTGTCTTTCATCTAGTAATATGTCTTTATATTCTTTCCTTGTCATTTCATATCTTAATAGTCCAGTTATTTTCCATATTTAGTAATATTCCATTGTCCAGATATGCCATTGTTTGTTAATTCACGTACTGAAGGACATCTTGGTGGTTTTCTTATTTTGTCAATTTTATGAACAAAGCAGCTATAAACACACTAGGCAGGCTTTTGTGTGGACATATTTGTTCAGCTTCTTTGGGTAAATACCAAGGAGTGCAATTGCTGGATCAAATGGTAAGAGAATGCTTCATTTTTTTAATAAACTGCCAAGCTATCTTCCAAAGTGGCTGTACAATTTTTCATTCCCACCAGCAGTGAATGAAAGTTCCTTTTGCTTAACATCCTCACCAGCAAGTGCCTTGCATAGTCATTGTTCTGGATTTTGGTCATTCTAATAGGTGTGTAGTAGAATTTCATTTTTGTTTTAATTTGTATTTCATTAATGAAATTTGATGCACAGCATCTTTTTTATATGCTTATTAATTTTCTGTGTATCTTCTTTGGTGGGTTGTCTTTTAATCTCTGTCCAGTTTTTATCAGATTGTTTGTTTTCTTATTGTTGAGTTTTAAGAGCTCTTTGCATATTTTGGATAATAGTCTTCACCAGATATATCTATTGCAAATATACTGGTCTTGTCTTGTTTTCAAAAAAATTCTCTTTTTTACAATGTTTTTTGAAAGCAGAAAATGTTGATTTTAATAAAGTCCAACTTACCAGTTTTTTTTTCGTACCAGGGTTTGAACCTAGTATACTTAACCATAGAGCCACATCCCCAGTCTTTTAATATCTTTTATTAGAGACAGTGTCTTGCTGAGTTGCTTAGGGCCTTGCTAAATTGCAGAGGCTGGCTTTGAACTTGCAATCCTCTGCCTCAGCCTCCTGAGTTGCTGGGATTACAAGCGTGCATCACCACGCCTGGTTTACCAGTTCTTCCTTTCAGGATCCCTTAGTGTCACAATCAACTCAAGATCATTTAATTTTTCCCCTGTGTTATCTTCCAGCAATTTTATGGCTTTTCATTTTACATTCAGATTTGTGATATGATTTGAGTTTATTCTTGTGAAGTGTGTAAGGTTATCATCTAAACTCTTAGTTTTGCACGTAGATGTCCAGTTGTGACCACATCATTTGTTGAGAAGATGGTCTTTGCTCCACTGCCTTGTTTTTGCTCCTTGGCCAACAACCAGTTGACTATATTCATGGGGGTCTATTTCCAGGCTTCCTGTTGGCCCGTTCTTTTATTTGCAATTATTTTGCCAATAATACACAGTTCTGCTTGCTGTACCTTCATTAAGAAACCTTTAAGTTGGATAGTATCAGTCCACTGACTTTGTTCTCTTTTAATATTCTTCTGATTATATAGGAAGGTATATCATATAGGAAGGCAGAAATATAAACATTTATAACATACTAATGGAAAGGATCTGGGGTATGAAAACAGCTGTAATTGTTAGGGCAAGATGCTAGCTAAGAGAAGGGATAGAATCTGCGTAAACTATGGAGAGAGAGAGTTAATTGGTCTTCCAATATCTGAAAGAGATGTCTAGAAACCAATACGCACCTGCCATTTTATATCTTTTAGGAAGGGCTTCTGCTATGGATCAACTCAGTGAGCCCCTCTTGTCAGGATTGTCAAAAACCTTCATGTTGCTAAATTCAATGGTCTATCCTTGCGCTTGTGATTCCATCCTCTTTATTAGTGTATTTCCTAAGTTTTTCTTTGTCATTTAATTGTCCTCCCCATCCTCAATATTAGACATTTATTTCTTACTAAATGTGACCTAGTCATGTTACTTTTCTCCTAAAATTCTGGGCATTACTGCCTATTTTTTTTTTAGAGTTGAAGCCTTATAGCAACCTATTTGGTCTTATATTTTCAGGTCCTTGCTTACTTCTTTGGCCTCATTTTCTACTTCTCTACCTCTTACTCTGTCCTGGCCACTTGGCCTCTCCTGCTTCTCTTTGGCTGTGCAAGGTTTCATCCCAGCCCATGTGCTACCTGCTTGTTCTAAGAATAAACTTTCTCCAGTTAAAACCCTTCTCACCTTCAGGTTCAAACTAAAATGTCAACTTCCTGAACTGCTTTATCTAGGCTTTCTCTTTTTCAGCTCTCCCAAGTTGCTTACTTTGCTCTATTTTTTTTCCTTGTTATGTGTACTGTTATGTGTACAGAACTGATTTTCATTTACTTACAGTCACAACCCCTTCCCTACTAGAACAGAAGTCCTATGAGGGAAGACATCTTAGTTCTTTTTTTCCACTGATGAATTCAAGAGCTGAGGCCAATGCTGAGCACATAATACATGCTCAATATATATTTACTGAGTGAGTGAATGAAGGAGTCTTCCACCTGAGAAAGTCACAATCATTTTCAAAGATAACAGAAATGCTAATTTACAATTGATACAAATTAGTGATTTTGACTCGTTTATATGAAAAAAAAATCATCTAACAGATGAGGGAAAGATTCATAAAAACGCCAAAACATGCAGACTGACAATAAACATGTAAACAGCCAACATTATTCTTCCAATCTTTATCAGAGGAACTTCCCAACAGCAGAAGGTCCTCTATGCTGGGGCATAAATGGAAGCCAGCACTCCAGCCTAATTAGATTTTATAATGCAAAATATGAACAAATCGTGTCTTTGTGACTATTTTAAATGGTTATTAAAATACACTATTCATATTAATATCATAAATCATACTTGGAATGTATTTTTGATTTGCTTTATTAGCACTGTGGTTTAATTAATGTAGCTATTGATTGCTTTTAAATTATTATCTGAAAATTGCTTATCCATGTAGTTCCTAAGCCAATATTTCTTAAAATGTGTTCCAAGAAATGTTAGTGAGCATTTTATAAAAAGGTGGACTCCAAACTCAGGTAAGCTTGGAAGACACGGAGCCAAACAGATTGTTTCACTGCATGTTGTATATGGATTTGAGTTTCCATGAAAAAAAAAATTGGTGGATGGTATTTCCTAAATTTATTTGGTCTCAGAAACTTCCAATAAAGGTAAATAACAAATACTTTTTTGAAAAAAATTGGTAGAGGAGGCGCAAATAAAAATACAATCCAGTATTAGAGTTGTGGTCATATTTGTGATTGTATCCTGTGGTTCTTTACAAATAATTACTTATCGATAGCATTTTGTAGGAGATCAGACATAGGAATGAAAGATTTGCAGCTGCCTAGATGGAAGACATACATAGGAGGTAGAAATATAAACATTTATAACATTCTAATGGAAAGGAGCTGGGGTATAAAACAGCTGTAATTTTTTAGGGCAAGATGCTAAGAGAAGGAATAGAATTTGCATAAACAATGGAGGGAAGTTTAAAAAAATCATAATCACCTAAGTTTTGATATGTAGCCAGAATACAGATTTGGGGCCAAAGTGGAAAATCCCGAGGAGACCTCAGAGCTTATATTCTATGGCAAGTGAATAGGTTGGGGTCTCGGGCTCTAGTCCTCATTTCCATGTCTTCAAACCACAGGTGTATTAAATTTATCAAAAGTAAGCAAAATGTGCATTTCATACAATATGGTTGTTTTTTTTTTCATAACAAAAGAGCAAATTGCCTCAGGAAATTTGATTGCTGTGACATTTGTTACTCTTTACCATTGCAATTCAGCGTTCATTTTCAGATTCCATAGGACATCTGATTAGCCACACATGTGTGACATCATTGAAAGAGCATAACGTGTGTGTCTTGAGTTGTTGCTTGAAGACAGTAGTAGGAATACGAGGGTTTGTCGTGTGGGTGAACATGTCAACAAATTCTCAACCAATATTAGTTGCACTTATAGGAGGAAAGAGAAAGCTTTTTACTAACTTTATTTTGTCTCAACATTAAATTACTTTGAGGCTACAAAGTTGTACCATGCTGAGATATCTCTGAGCAAGTAAAAATGATTGTTTACCTTTGAATATGTCATTAAATGGTGTACAAATAATTATATGTACATAATTTATATATATATATATATATATATGTGCATTTATATATTTGATATTTAATTTGTTCAACTGACTTACCCTGATCCTTTGGCTGATCAATTTCAAATAGGGTTGATTTATGGAGACAGTGTAGTCAGGAGTGAGCCATACATTTTGAACAAGAGTTGTCTCTGACCATCTCTCATCATCTCATCAGCAGTTAATTTTTATAGTTTGTCAGGATGCTTACTTAGTTTGATGTCTATTGTTGGATGTTTGCCTACAGCTCTTTTAGCCTTCACAGGGGATTTTGCAGCATCTGAACTTAAAAGAAGGGAGTGTTTTTCCAGTCCACTGGTTTCTGCTGTGCTGTAAACAGAAGACTTGTATGTAAGGGAGGAAGTGTAGCCTATAACACGACAGTCCCAGCTTAGCTCATTGCTTCTGCCACCTGCCTTCTGGCTTAACACTGGAAGCAAGAAGCATGCAATTAAGTGTGAGGAAATGAAAATAAATGACACCGTTCATTGAACATTATAAAGTAATGGCAGAAAGAATGCTGCTTGTTGAGATCTAGTGACCCTGTGGACAGTACACCTCTACCTGAAAAAATGTTGGCACTGAGATAGTGTCCTGGCTTTTTAAAAAATTATGTAATAGCCCTATTCTTGCCATAACTCATGTATATTTACTTCCTAGTTTAAGAAACCAAACTAAAACAAAACAAAAAACATACGTTTTAAATATCAAAATAAATGCCTAGGACATTCATTCTTTAATGATTTGTAGGGAGTCAATAATTAAATTGGAGGACATGGGAATATACTCACAGTGACAAATTTCAGCTGATTTGAATAAGGCCAATTCTATAAATAGCAATTACTTAAGTAAATACATTCTTCCTTTTTGAATTACCACATAGAAATTATTTTGTAAAACAAGTATTTTAAAACTCAATGAATTATCAAAATTGTTTATTAAAGAGGGTTTCAGTAAGTTCTATGGGTACTATTTCACTCATGCTAAGTGAGGCACAGGCAGATGGATACTTCATTGCTTTCTATACTTGGGCTATTCTATTCTTTTTTAATGGGGAGTGGGGAGGGCATGACTGAGCCAGCAGAGACTCCTAGAGACCTCCGTTTTTATACTAAGATTTAATCACATTAATAAAGGCATCTTTTAGATGTATATATCATTTCAAGGAAAGAACAGCATTACAAATCATTCTACCACACAGATTTAGTGCATGCTGCAGAGAAACTGTAGCACAATTTACTTTATGCAATTTTTTTTTCATAAAAAATCAATAGAACCAGGGAATTTGTAGGCTCTTTAAGGAACTGAGGAGTGATTTTCATAATGAAGCCCATCATTGATATCTGATAGAACTCAGGTTACAGAGAATGGAGTATGGAGCCCTTTTTATTTAGAAAAAAATGGGCCCCGAATCAGGCTGAGGAATGAAAACCTCTGGCCAGTATTCCAAAGATGCTCTGCCTTGGAAAGCTGCTTCTCTGAAACTGAGAATAACAACGATTAAAGGGTTCAGTAGCAAATTAATTCTTGAAATTGTAAGTATTTGTTATAATTTAATTTGCTGATGTCAACATTGCTAATGTTAGTGGTAGGCTAATATGTCAAGTTTCTGTACATTCATGTATTCCAGCTTAAATTAAAAATGTTTTTATTAGTGAATTATAGTTATACATAATAGCTGGGTTTATTTTGACATGTTAAATTTTGGTGTTGAGTTGCTCAGCTTTTAGAAAACAGAAGTCAAGGATCTATGATATGGATGCTATGATGACTTGGTAGACACTATCTTGAACTTCTTTATCAATAACAAATTTATTCCCTCAGCTTCTGGTGTAGCAACTGGAAGATGTTTTTCAGCAGCAGTTGTCTTTAGGGTTGGTTTCCGTGAAGACAATTGCCTCACTGGAGAACATATCTCCTCTAAGGACTGATCAATGTTGACACAACATTGGTGTCTAACAGCCTAACTCCCTTGCTCTAACTCAGAATTAGAAAGAAATAATGCATAGAAAATTGGTGATATGGAAGTCTGGGAGAAAGGTATAGAATTAGATGTCTACAATGGTTAAGAATGTGAAGATGTCTGTGACCCACATGGATGCTCATTAATGGGTGATGTTGGCAAAGAAGAGTTTAATGATGAAGTCCATACTATGACTTGTTCTGGGGATTGCAATCAACCTGTTTGTTTCCCCAGCATTTCTGTCATTGCCTGACAGACTCATGAACAAAGTGACCATGGTGGCAGGGATGGAGGTTATGCCTGAGCTCAGAAACCTGGAAATTCTTTCATCAAAGCTGACCTGGTTAGGGCCTCTTCTGAGTACCCAATCAGCAGAGACCAACACTGGGTCCCCAATAGAGCATCATTCTCTGGGGCTATCAGTCAGGAATCTAATGGCAGATTGAATATATTGGACCCATTCCATCATGGATGAGATAGAATTTTGATTTTGTTGGAATACATTCTTAACCTGGACATGGAATTGATTTTCTTCCCTGCAAAGATTGTATAAAAAACACTGTGAATATATTGGATGTTTTATCCACTGTTTTGATATTACACACATTATTGTTTTCCATCAAGAAACTTATTCATAGCAGATGAAGTGGGCCCATGTCATGGTTCCCATTGGGCTGACAAGGCCCCTCCTCATCCTGAACCCTTAGCTTGATTGAAGGTTGGAGTGGTGTTTTGAAGACCCATATATGGCATTGGTGATGTCTTGAGGGGCTGGGTCAGTGTTCTCCAGGAGGTGCATATGTGCCAAGTCAACATCCTGTGTATGGTCTACATCTGCCATGTGCAGGATTCACGGGTCTAGAAGTCACGATGTAAGAATGGGCATCACTCAGTACGATCTTTGGCATCCACTAGCAAAAGTTTTGCTTTCCCATCCCTGCTACTTAAGGCTGTGCTTGTCTGGAGTCTTAGTTCCAAAGAGAAGAAAGATGATGCCTCAGTGATTCCATAAAAGAGATCAGTATAATGGGAGTCAATACTGTTACTCAATTCACGATTTGTGAAATTTCATGTGTATTTTCTTTCCTGGTTGCAGAATTATCTTTTATATCTTTAGTTTTGATCAAATGTTTACTTGTATTCAGATGAGGTCGGGGAGGTGTGGAGGTGTGGGTGTGTGTGTGTGTGTGTGTGTGTGTGTGTGTGTGTGTGTGATATTTAGTATGTTCCTTTGTAGTCAATATAAAAGTATATAGCATTATTTCTCTAAATCATAGCAGGAGAAACATGGAAGAAAAAGCTCAGTCATTGAGCAGCTGTGTTAAAATGCCAGTTCCTTGGTTTACTAATTTGTCTAAGCATTAGGTTTCTCATCTATCAAACAGGCATGATGATACCTACTCTTTCCACCTGTGTTGCGAGTGTAAGATAATTCAATAATGCAAAGCATGTCGTAGACTCAGCACAATGCCTGGTTTAGTCATCAGGAGGGACAGGTCCTACATTATACTTGTTGTCTTGGAATAATTACTCATAATTAGATTAATTAGTACTTGTAATATATTAGTGATTATTCTAATAATTAATTGCATACCCTTTCAGTGTCAGAAGTTTGGATGACAAATTATATGTTCATTCTAATAACCATCATCAAATGTTAGTTTGCACTCCCCACTTTCTTGTTGCAGGTGGTCGAGAAGACTGTTATGAATTTAGAATTTAGAAAGCATGCCACCTCTATCTGGTGAACATAGGTTTTAGCTGGTAAGTGCAATTCTTAGTTTTACGGTGAATAAAAAAGAGTATAGGTGATGTAATTGGTTCAGGGAAGAAAGTGAAAATTGATTATGTTATTGCAGGTGTTGACTTTATTCAAGGGGATGTGCTACAAAAAGTGAAAGTTTGTGGCTCCCCAAATTCACATGTTGAAGGACTAATCCCTAATGGAATGGTATTTGGAGACAGAGCCTGTGGGAAATGATTAAGTTTAGATGAGGTCACGAGGTAGGGTTTTTTTTTTTTTTTGAGAGAGAGAGAATTTTAATATTTATTTTTTAGTTTTCGGTGGACACAACATCTTTGTTTGTATGTGGTGCTGAGGATCGAACCCGGGCCGCACGCATGCCAGGCGAGCGTGCTACCGCTTGAGCCACATCCCCAGCCCTAGGTAGGTGTTTTCATGATAGAATTGGTGGCTGAGAAATAAGTGTCTGTTTTTTTAGAGCACCTCTTTTACAGAATTTTATTACAGCAGCCCAAATTAAGACAGGATAATAAAATAGATGCCTTGATTCTCCAAAAAGAGTTCTTGAAGAAATCTTCAGGTAAGTCAAATATAGTCCATCATTTAAACCATAGAATGGGAAAAGTTGAAAAATATTCAGAATTACTGTGTTCTTGTATTTTAAAACTTTTTTTCCCCCTGGAAGACCTTTTGTCATATACTTAGTAGGTAGGGTCTCCAATGGCTTTCTCGTGGTGCTCATCATAGGTGGAGAATTAACTCCTGGCCCTAGTCACAGCCTCTGAGGACACATTTCTTATCCTTTCTTTGCAATACAACTTGGAGAAGGATGATCTGTCAGGGTATTTATAGAGGCCATTAGCATGATGAGTGAATTCTACAGATAACTGATGGTTCTTTAAAAATATGGCCTTAAGAAGAGAAAGAGAGAAACTTGTAGGGAGTCTTTCTGAATAGCAGATTGCTATATTTGGGTGGTCTAAGGATTATGACAAATGTCAAGGACTGCATAAGGCACGAAAGCAGCTCATTATAACTGAGCACACAGAATGCCACATTCAAGGTTGAGTGGCTGATTTAGTTGCAAACACTAATTTTCAGATTATACAATTTGGAATTTGGAAATTTTAATTAGCCATGAATCCTTCTAGGGATAACATTCCCATTCCTCATCGTGATACTGTAAAAATAAATCAGATTTTTTACTTTAGCAACCTAAGAACTCAAAATAAGGTTTCATTGTGATATTGATTGTTTCCTCCTCAAATGTTAATTTTGAAAATTCATGTTTCAGAAGAATTAATGGCCTGATCCTGTGGTCATTCTGCATTTCTAAATCTCATTAAAGTTAATGAATTCTGAAAATTAAAATAATAAAGAGGGCCTTTTCAGTTTGACTGAAAATTTACTGTTTAAGAAAATAAGATTCAGTAAAATGAATCTATTGGTGATATACAATTATTTTTTAAAATTTATTGCTTCTTTTGAGTTATACATGACAACAAAATCCATTTTGATATGAGTATACAAGCATTGACATACAGTTTTTTTTTAGCTGGATTCACACACACAATTTTTATTGTTGGAATCATGACATGGAAAGCATGAGAGACAAGAATCAAAAAATATAACCTGGTTTATCTATTTAGACCCAATATTTGTCATAGTTAGAAAGTGTGAGAATCCAGTGAATTAACAAAACAATCACCGTTCTTTGCAATGGATACAGTCCACAGAAGGATGCATTCTTAGAGCTGATGCTTAGGGGGATTTTGAATATATATAATTAGAGCATTGCAAGGGACACAGATGATGTAGTTCTATGTAATAACTGCAATCTTTCAGATGGGCTATAAAAATTCTTGCTCTGTAAGCTTTTGCATAACTTTCCTCTATTGAGTGTGTAATATCAAATCACTTTCTACCCTACTATGTGTATATGCCTTGTCAAATCCATGTTTAGAGAGTTTCTGTGGCATAGTATATTTTCCTTTAAATTTTTACAATTCAAACATTTTTATAACTTTCTGGTATTTTCAAACTTCAAAAAATACATAGCCTTTTTTTTTTGATTATTAACCTTTTTTTTCCCTTCAGGCTATTCTCAACATACATCATCTAAAACAGGAAATATGCTTATCCAACCTCATTTGTCAGCACCCACATTTGCACCCATATTTTGCGTACAGAGAAATTGTGCCTTGTCCAAGGTCACTATCATTCATGAGTATATATTCTCCAGCCTCCTTCCAGCAGCAGAGCTCTGTGATTTTGTTATGCCTTTGGTGACCTGACCTTTAGTTTAGAGATACATTGTGAATCTCGAAATTGCAATAATTTTTTTAAACCACACATACTTTCCTATGTACATATATGAATATATCACATTGAATATTTCCATTATCCACGACATTGATTTTGAAAAAAAGAAATAGAAGTAAATAGAAGATAAATAGAGTACAGGGAAGGGAATGGGGGTGGGAAGGGGAAATACTGGGGACTGCATTAGAACATTACATTCCATGCTTTTATAATTATGCCATAGTATATTCTATTGTCATGTATAACTAAAAAGAACCACTACACAACACACTCTAAAATAGGAATGCTAGAATTATAAGGCAGGATAGTTTGACAAAAGGTCATTTCTTTCCTAAAATATTCTCAATTTTCTTTCCAAAAATTATTATCATAAAGAAAAAACTAATAATTGGTAACACTATAAACATAATCAAATCAAACAAATTTTTTATGCCTAATGCCCATGACGATCTAATATCAGAATAAACAAATTTAAAAATCTAATTGAGCACAATTCCAGAAAAGCAATTAAAACTGATAAGACAATTCAGCTGCAAATGTTTACTAAAAATCAAACCCAAACAAACAAGATTCAACAAAAAATTAAACTGTGAGATAGTGGTTAAGGCAAGTACTTAGGATTGATAGAAACAGAAAAATATCCTAAAAGTCCATACTTTCAGATGTTCCTTCTCAAGTATTTCATTAAAGATTCCTGCAGCCAGAGAAATATAATTTGATATTTATATCTTTCAGTTCATATCCCTATCCTGAGATTCCAACTGAATGAGATCTGTTGTGTATCATGAAGCTTTAATGTTTCTCCAAAGAGCCTTCTTTATTCAGCATCTTAGTTAAGTCTCAGGGAAACCTTCCAAGTCTCTGATGACTCACTGGCATATACAATCTTTCTCACCTAGAATTCTTAATTTGGAGAAGAGAGTTAGGATCAAACTGCACTGTGCTGGGTACTAAGATCAAAGCACTGGACTCCCTGTGTATAAGCTGTCTGCTTTGTTGAGTCATAGCCTGTGCTCTTTTGATAAAGGGTGAATTTTACAATACTCTTGACTGTTCAAAAATATACAGTCCAGGACATTATACTGTACATTAAAAAAAAAGAAAAGAAAAGAAAAAAAAACCAGCCTCCGTGAGATTTTCTCTACTGATACACTTTGAAGGAAATAATATGTTTTGATCAAAGTATATGTTATCTGTCTCAAAAAATAACAACTCTGAAAATACCATGGTACTGATAAAAGCATTTTTAAGGTGTGAAGTTAGATTCACAGTATATCTACAGAATTCAGTCTACCAGGTATTCATCATATATTTAGGTGTACAAGTGTTCCAAAGAATGGAAATAAAATACAATTCCTGTCCTCAAGGAGCTCACATTTAGGTAAGAACTAGTTGAACAAAAAAATACCAATGATACAATGGATTGGATTGGTTAGAACAGATGGGTAGTGGGCTGACAACCATGAATATATCCAGCCTCTCCCTGTCCCTGCCTGTGAAGGAGGGTTCTGTATCTGTCTACTTTAGTGCCTTTCTTTCTCTCCTCTCTAAGTAGTGGAATACCTGTCAGGCGAGCTTTTATGCTTCTGAGATGAAATATTGTGAGAAGAATAAAAAGGGAGGATAATAAAATGAATGCAGGGAGGACGACCAATGGAGTAATTTGGGACAAGAGAATTTTGAGTCAGTTATGGTGCCTCATAAGAGGGCAACATATTAGGGATAGGGAGAAAGAAGATTTGTGTAAGTGTTTTGGGGAACTTTTGAGTCTCCTTGAGGTGTTTTCAAAAACAAAAATGTTACTTTGGCTTGAAGGACTGCTTGTATGCTTTCTGTCGCTCTACTGCATTGGAACTGAATCATACAGGTCACGGGTAATCCTTTATAGAACTGACTGAAGGATACAAAAGAAGTGTCACAGAGTAAAACTGAAGCAAAAAGTAAGCTGCATATTCCACAGTACTTGAGGGACTAGGAACTTTATAGGTGCAAGAATGCATCACCCGAGCCCTGGGGAATGGGTAGAAGCCAACCATAGAGTGTGAGGGGCAGATGGCAGGTAAAGGAGAGGAGAGTGAGCACAAGGTGGAGGAAAAGGTGAAATGCCTGGAGACAGAGGGGAAAATCATAAAAGGAAAGAATTACTGTCAAGATGGACTTGGGGCTTTTCAGATATATATATATATATATGTAAAGTTTTGTCACTATATAAAATCACTGCAAATGACACAGACACATACATTTGGGCTATTATTTCTGTAAAACAGATTTATAAAAGTGGGTCAAAGAGCCTGTGTGTAGCTTTTTTTTTAAATTAGAGCATTATAATTATACATAGTATATGGATTCCTTTTGACCAAATTGTACATATAAGGCATTTGATTTCAATCCCAATTCCCACCTCTTTTCCTTCCTTCCTCCCTTCCACTCTTCTCTCTCTACGAATATTCCTTTCACTCCTTTATTTATTTATTTTTTGTTGGTACTTCCTACATATACATAAAGGAGATGTTCTCCTTGGTAAACTTGTGTGTGTATATTAGATTCATTCTCCATTTCTTTTCCTTTTCCTCCTTCCCTCCCTTTTATTCTCCTTCTTCTACTCCACTGATCTTTCCTATATTTTCATGATACACAATCCCCTCCCCTACTGCCGCCTTTGCCTTATTTTGCTCTAGCTTCCACTAGGAGAGAAAACATTCAACCCTTGACTTTCTGAGTCTAGCTTATTTCACTTAGCACTATTTTCTCCATTTCTATTAATTTACCAGCAGGCTCCATTATTTCATCCTTCTTTATGCCTGAGTAAAACTCCATTGTGTATGGATACCACATTTTCTCAACCCATTCATCTCTTGATGGGCATCTGGGTTGATTTAATAATTTGGTTATTATGCTGCTTGTAAACACTGAAGTGGCTGTATCATCATAGTAATGCTGATTTTAGTTCTTTTGGACAAATACCAAAGAGTGGAATAGCTGGGTCATATGGTGGTTCCATTCCTAGTTTTGTGAGGAATCTCCATAGTGTTTTCCAAAGTGGTTGTACTAATTTGCTGTCCCACTAAACAACCTTTCCCCTCACATCCTCACCATCATTTATTATTCATATTCTTGGTAATTGCCATTTCTACTGAAGTGATATGAAATCTTACTTCAGTTTGATTTGCGGTTTTGATTTGCATTTCCCTGATTGCTAGAGATGCTGAAAATATTTTTATATATTTGTTGGCCATTTATGTTTCTTCACTTGGAAAACTTCTGTTTAGTATTTTTCCCCTTTATTGATTGGGTTTTTTTTTATTTTTTGGCTTTGAGGTTTTTGAATTCTTGATATATTCTAGATATTAGTCCCCTGTCAAAGGAGCCAAAGATTTTCTCTCATTCCTTAGGCTCACTTTTCACTCTCTTAATCATTTCCTTTGCTGTGCAGAAGCATTTTATTTTGATGGCATCCCACTTATTGCATAGCAAAGGAAATGATTAAGATATTAACATATCTTAATGATTAATATATTAACATGTATTTTTGGCTCCTTTGTCAATATCAGATGGCTGTATTAATGTGGATTTATTTCTGTGTTTTCTATTCTATTCCACTGGTTAGTCTTCATGTCTATTTTGATGCAGTCCCATGGGTTTTTTTGTTGTTGCTGTTTTTTTTTTAACTGTAGCTCTGTAGTATAATTTGAGATCAGGTATTGTGATACCTCCTGCATCACATTCTTAAACAGAATTGCTTTGGCTATTCTGATTCTCTTATTCTTTAAAATGAATTTAAATACTGTATTTTTTCAAATTCTGTAAAGATTGTCATTGGTCTTCTGATGGGATTTTCATTGAATTTTTATATTGATTTAGGTAGCATTTTCACTTTGACAATATTAATTCTGCCTACCCAAGAACATGGAAGGTCTTTCCATCTTCTGAGGTCTTATTCAATTTCTTTCTTCAGTGTTCTATAGTTTTTATTGTAGCCATCTTTAATTTCCTTAGATTACTTTCTAGGTTTTTTTTCTTTTTTGATATTGTGAAGAAGTTAGTTTTCTAATTTCTTTCTCAGCTGAATTGCTATTATGAGGGTTGATCTTTTGTCCTGCTACTTTGCTAAATTTATTTATCAGCTTTAGGAGTCTTCTGGTGGAATTTTTGAGTCTTATAGATATAATACCATGTCATCTTCAAACAGTCATACTTTGATTTCTTATTTTCTTATTTGTATCCATTTGATTTTCTTCTCTTGTCTAATTGCTCCTGCTAGAATTTAAAGAAGTATATTGAAAAGAATTGTTGAGATTGGACATCTCTGTGTTCTTGATTTTAGAGGAAAAACTTTTAGTTTTGAGTTTTTCTCCAGTATTATGTTGGTTTGGAGTTTGTTGTATATAGACTTTATAATATTGAGATAAGTTCTTTCTATCCCTAGTTTCTTCCATGTTTTAACATGAATCGTTGTTATATTTTATCAAAGGCCTTCTCTGTATCTATTGAGATGATCATATGATTCTTGATTCTATTTATGTTATGAGTTACATTTATTGATTTACATATATTGAACTAATCTTGCATCCCTGGGATGAAGCCCACTTGTTCATGATGTGTTATCTTCTTAGTAAGTTTTTAATATAGCTCACTAATATTTAATTAAGGATTTTTGCATCTATGTTCATCAAGGAGATTGTTTTATAGTTTTCTTTCCCAGAGGTGTCTTTGCCTAGTTTTGGAATCAAGGTTATTCTGACTTCATAAAAGATATTTAGAGTGTTCCTTCCCTTTCAAATTCATGGAATAATTTGAGAAAGAGTGGTTTTAGTTCTTTAAAGATCTTGTAGAACTCAGCTGAGAATTCATTTGGTCATGGGCTTTTCTATGTTGGCAGACTTTTAATTGCTGTTTCAATTTCATTATTTTATGTTGATCTGTTGCCGCAGTCCGACTGCAGCAAAATAACTGGGGGTGGGTGGGTGGGTGACAAGCAACTTGTGTAGATTGATACAGCAGGAGTGGGAGCCCTTTATTGTAGGACAGGAGGGGTATATATACATTCCACACAGCTTATCTAATTAACATAAACTAGATACAGCAGTCAACCAATAAGGAATCTCCACACTTAATGGCTTGCTGGCGTTACTTCACAAACCACTCCCTCTGGCATTTTGCCAGGCACCATCTTGACTTGTTTACAGACCCTAACAATCTGTTTAGTTTTTCTATAACTTTCTGGTTCAATTTTTGGACAGGTCAAAGCTTTCAATGTTTTCTAGATTTTGCCATTTATTGGAGTCTAAATTTTCGAAATAGTTTCTAATGATCATATGAATTTCAGAGTATCTGTGGTAATATCTCCTTTTTCATCTCCAAATTTGTTGATTTGGATCTTCTTTTACTTTTTACCAGTTTGGCTAGGGGTTTATCAATCTTATTTATCTTTTAAAAAAGCTAACTCTCTGTTTCATTGTTACTGTGTTATTGTTGTTGTTGTTTATTCTTAATTTCATCTTTGATTTTATTATTTCCCATCTTCAACTGATTTTGGGTGAGTTTGTTCTTCCTTTTGTAAGGCTTTGAGGTAGAAAATAAACTTATTTATTTAGGACCCCCTCTTTATTTTTTTGGTGTAGGTACTCAGTGCAATAAAATCTCCTCTTTATACTGCTTTTATACTATCCCAGATATTTAGATATGTTGTATGTCTGTTCTTATTCATTTCTAAGAATTTCTTGAATTCTTCTCTGACCCAGTCTTCATTTAAAAGAATATTGGTTAATCTCAATGTGTTTATATGGTTTCTATTATATTTCTTGCTATTGATTTCTAGTGTCAATAGAATGTATTGAATTACATCAATTTCTTTCTGTATTTTCTAAGATTTATATTGTGTCTAGAATATGGTCTATTTTGGAAAAGGTTCAATGAACTGCTTTGAGGTGAAATATTCTGAAGATGTCTATTAGATACATTTGATTTATAGTATTATTTAGGTTGAATTTATCTTTATCGATTTTCTGCTTTGATGGCCTAACTTTTGTAATAAGGGTGCGTTAAAGTTACCCAGTATTATTTATTGGGGTCATTCTAGGATTTAATGTCAAGGAGTATTTTTTTGATGCAACTGGGTGTGCTGATATTTAAGGCATATACATGTATTATCATTTTATCTTCTTGTTGGATTGTTTTCTTTACTGGGATGTAATGACCTTGTTTTTCTCTTTTGATTAAACCAACTTTGTCACATATTAGAAAGCTCCTCCTGCTCGTTTATGACTCCATTGTGTGGAGCATTTTTTCATACTTTTACCTTCAGTCTCTGAATGTCTTTGCCCATGAGATGTGTTTCTTGCAGACAGCATATGGTTGTTCTTTTTTTAATTATTGTTATTCATTTTGTTAATCTATGTTTTTTAATTGGGGAGTTAAGACCACTTATATTCAGTGTTATTATGGATATGTGTTTGTGGTTCACTGCCATTTTGAGCCATTTTGATTTTTGTTTATGCTTAGTTCTGTTTTGATCCTCATTTAGATGATTAGTCTATTGATTTCCATCTACTTAGGGGATTGGGATTTGTTTTTGAGTTCCTCTGTGTGCAATTTATCTTTAAGTATTCTTTGTAGTGCTGGCTTTGTTGTCATGAATTCTTTTAATTTTTCCTTTTCATGAAAAGTTTTTGTATCCTCTTCAAATATAAAGAAGAGCTTTGCTTAGTATAGCAATCTTGGCTGGCAAATGTTTTCTTTTAGAGTTTAGAGTATCTCATTCCAGGCCTTACTTGATTTAGCATCTGAATTGAGAAATCAGAAGTGAGCCTTATTGGTTTGCCTATAAATGTGACCTGATGTTTCTCTTTTACATAAATAGTTTTTTCCTTATATTCTATGTTGTGCATTTTGATTACGATGTGTCTTGGAGAAATTTTCTTCTGATCAGGACTCTATGGGGTCCTGTATGCCTACTGTGTGTGGATATATATCTCCTTTCTGATATGAGGGAAAATTTTCTGTGACTCTTTCATTGAAAATGTTCTCAGTGCCTTTAGCTTGTATAACCATGTTCTCTTCTAGCCCAATTATTCTCAGACTTGGTCTCTTGATGTTGTCCTAGAGTTCATGTATATTCTGGTCATGTTCTATTAATTTTTTCTCCTTTTATTGTAATCTGTGTATTCAAATATATATATACTGACTTCAAGGCCTCAGGTTCTCTCTTCAAGTGCTGAAGTTCTATTTTCTACAAAACCTATTCTGTTGGTGATGCTTTTAAATGATTTATTAATTTGATTCATTTTGTCTTTCATTTAGAGGTGTTCTTATTGATTTATTTTCAATATTTCTATTTCTTTATGGAACTGGTCTTTCATCTTTTATTGTTTTAGTCATTTTTAAATTTTTGCTGCTGTGACTAAAAGACCAGGCGAGAACAATTTTTAAGGAGACAAAGTTTATTTTGGGGCTCACAGTTTCAGAGTTCTTGCTCCATAGACAGTTGGCTCCTTGGGCCTCAAAGCGAGGCAGAATATCATGGCAGAAGAGTGTGGTGGAGGAAAACAACTGACATGATGATCAGAAGGAGGGAGGGAGGAATGGAGGAAGGGAGGGAGGGAGGGAGGGAGAGAGAGAGAGAAAGAGAAAGTGACTCCATGAGTCCACTTTGTAAATAAAAAATATATTCCTCAAAGGCATAGCCACACCCTATCTGCATTCAGTTACATTCAATTAACCTGTATTAGGTGATTAATTCAATGATTGCATTAATTACACTGATTGTGAATTTGGGGCTGAGATTTGTTTGCCTATTTTCTCATGTGTCAGAGGTCCTGGATTTGCACATCAATTGAGGTGAATTCCCCTTCTTCTTTTATACATGTGTCTTTTTGTGTGTAGTTATTTTTTATTCTAGAATTTCTTTCTGTCTTGGGTATGAATAGATATTGAGGGGTGGGACCTGAAGTTCTCCTCTGGGTTTTCTTCCTTAGGACCTGGTTTTGAGTTTGGGGTTTGTGTCTCCCTAGGTCTTTGAATTGAAGTAATGTTTAAGCTCAAGTGTGGCTAGATTGTGTGTAGGTGGGTAATATTCACTATTGTTTAGCTGAGTTGTATTTCTTGCCAGAATGATCCTTTGTGGTCTTGAAGTGTCCCAATCACTTTCAACTCCTCTTAAAGGGAGGAGGAGCCAGGGGTAGAACAAATGTCAGCTACAGATGTGTAGTTTTGAGATAAATGTCCATGTCTACTTTGATCTCTGTAACACCAATTGCTATTTATGTAGGCATGGTGGGGTCAGGATTTGATATCAGTGCCAGCAATACAAAACTGGACTAGATCAGTCATTCAAAATAAGTGTGTCATCCACTGCATTAATAATCACAACAGCACAAAAGGGTATGAATTACGTAAACCATATACATATTTATTGGGATTATAGTTTCTAGAGCTCAGAGACGATAAAGTGGTAAAATAAGAGATAGTTTGAAATATTTTAAAAAATAATCAAACTATAGACAGGTGGTAGTTGGCAGATGTTGCTGTAAAGAAGGACTAAAAGATTGACAAGGTAATAATGAAAGAGAGGACATGGGAACAGAACAAATCTGGCTTTTAATGGGGAAGAGCAGGATGAAGGGAGATAAGAGGGATGAGAACAAACCCTCTTATCTGGTTTGTATTGACAAACCAGCTCCTATAAGATCTAAGCATCTCCATCCCACATATAATTGAACCCTACCTCAGACAAAAGAAGGATAAATAATAAACTGGTACAGGAGGAAGCAATAAATGTGAAACTAAAATTATATAATTATACACATATTTTTCACATCTATTTACATAGTACATACCCTCTGACCACATGCACCCATATATGAACACCAAATCATACATAATAGAAAAAAGTAAAAAGTAACACAATAAATAAAAAAGTTGAAAAAAATTTAAAAATAGTTAAATTTTAAGAAATAATAAAAGATTGATTAAAATGGGAATATGAAGGAAAGAAAAGAAAAAAGAAATGATGAGAAAAAAATAAGAAATTGAAATAAAATAAGTGAAAAATCTGGCTGAGAAATAAAGGGCTTATTTCCACTGAGGCTGCCAAAACTGTTGGCAGGGATGGATTTTCATTCTTGATATTTGTTTTTGTTTTTTTTGTTCTGTAACCTTTAGGTTGAGGATTAGATGTTGTTAACCCCAATGCCTATGTGTTCCTCTCTTAGTCCCCAGCCTTTGTGGCTAGGAGGCAAATCTGGTTGTAGTAGACCTGAACTTTCAATCTCAGTATACAGTGGCTTAGCACAGTTTGCATATTGACAAATTGTGTGTTTCTGTGGCAGAGGTGTTCAGAGTTCTCAACTGGAGACTCTAGTAATTGGAGTTTAGTCTTGATGAAACTTTGGAACTCTGTGAGTGAGTGTTCAAGAATTATTCTATGCCTTCCATGGAGAAGGGACGCCTGTGACTGCAGGATATGTGGAACTCTAGCCCTCTCTGATAAAATTCACTTTTAAGGTATAGGGACAAAATCTTCACAAGTTTCACACTCATGACTATGAATATGAAATACTGGGAATCTGTCCTAGAGTACAGATACTCTATCCACTGTAAGGTCACAAGCAATGGGAGCTTTCTCCCTTGGGATCCAGATCTGAATTGCTCAGGCAAATTTTTGTGTGTGTCTATTTCAGTCTCTCTGTATTCAGGTGCCTTCTGGGAACTTTTTGGGTCAGCTTCAGGGGTTCTCTCTATGATCTTCTGTCTCAGGAGGCAGGAAGGAGCTTGGGCAGGGGAAGGGGGACTGCTTTGTAGGAGGTGGGAGCATGGTGGAGGACTTGAGAGCACACTCTCTGGGCTGCAAAACTGCAGAAGGCGGTCACTCTCTCCAGTACCAGTAGCTGGAGTGCTAGAGGTTTTTTGGCAGAAAGAATGCAGCAGGTGGTCACTTTCTCTGCTAAGGCGAGTGTGTGTTTTCCCTGGCAGTGGGGAGCGCCATCTTGGTGGCTTTCCCTGGGAGCCTGGCAGACTTATTCCATGCCCAGAACACATTCTCTCTCATTTGAGTTATTTCTGGATTTGTTTTTACTGGTTTGCTTACCCTACCTAATCTATCTATTAAAATCAGCCTTCCTCTCCAATCCACAGGTTACTCCATATCAACTTTTCTTTATTCTTAAATTTCTTTATCTGCTGGTCACACCATCTTTGTTTGCTGCACTGCCCTCCCCTTTCCTACCCCGTTGGCAGCCACCCTGGCACCAACCTTGTGTGCTTCTTTAATGTATTATTTCTTATGTTCATGTTTCTGACTTCTGTGACTCTATAAGTTTTTTTTTTCCCCCTAGTATTAAGTTTTGGTGAGTTCCCCTACTCACCCACCTCTCAGAGAAGCCATCTTCCTGTTTTATAAGTCTGGTCTTGAGGGGCTTCCTCTAATCTACCCTCTTCCTATGGGTGCAGTTTATTTTAATGAATATTTCTAGAAAGCATCCTCAAAAGTTCAAAGCAATTCACACCCTGACCATCAGAATCTTGGGGAGGATTCCTACTGGCTTGGTGGGGTGACACATTGGGAGACCATCACTGTGACAGATTGACAGATGGTGTATGGGAGACCCTTACCCACCAGGCTAGGATTCCACCTTATCATCCTAGTTCATTGTGTATCTTCAGTTCAAAGAAAGTTCCAGGCACATGGTATGTATGTTTCATACATATTACTGAATGAATGAATTAGAATGAATAAAGAATATGGATGGCAAAACCAAAAGTTGCACTAGGTACAGAGCTATTGGGGAAAAAAATGTAAAACATATACAAGAACATTCATGGAACTTTTTGAGCAGTTGGATAAAGAAGGTAAAAGAAAGAGAAGAATAGAGGAAAATTTTGAACAACTTACTTATGAATTTATTCAACTTTTAAGATTTTTTTGTGTATCACCTAGATACACAAAAGCACATCCATATGTGTACATCAACAGGTTTACACAAATGGAAAGCAGCCACATTTTAAAGAATCATATCAGGTATAGATTACATCTAAAGAACTGAGTTCTAACAGAGCCTAGTTATGTAAATGGAATCAATTAAATAAATGCAATCTCTTTTATGGAGCAGTTGTATTCATTGGTTCTTATTGTCAAATACCACTGATTCTTACTGCTGAATTATTTTTCATATACTATGAATGTATCACAATGTATTTATCATTCTATTTCTTCTGGCCATTTGGTTAATTTCAGATAGTACTGATAGCAGCAATCTACCATATCTGCTATGAATTTCTAGCACTTTTCTCGTGGTGAACAAATGCTTACATTCCTACTGGGGATTGTATCATCTTTAAAAAAAAAGAAAGATGATAAAACACCATGTTCCTGAATCCTCCTTTTCATTCCCCCCAAACATAGATAAGTAAAAAAAGAACAACAAAAGTGAGTCTGGTAGGAATGTCCAAATACTTATTATCTTGAAGGACACTGGGTCCCTCATGTGTGCCAGCAACTAGAGCAAGGTACTTTTTCTGTAGATAGATACTTTCTTGCAGGCACACCAGGATAGCTGCTCCTTGGGATGCTGGTCATACAAACTGGTGCTAAATTGATGCTGCTTCTCTATCATAGCCTATAAAGCACCCCTCCCCATAATAACAGGCAACAGATGACAGTAACCTGGAGACTAAAGTGCTCCTCCAGGCAGTTCTCCAGGGCAAAGCATGGAGAAAGATAGGAGGTGGGACTTTCTGGTGAGGCATTGGAGGCATTGCATGAAATGCCTGTTCTGTCACCACTGGGCTTTCCCAGGAAGCCTTTCTCAGATCGATATCTCATCCCCAGGTGTCTTTCTCAGTCTCTTGGCAACTGATCCCACTGTTCCAGCACAACTGGGCAAAGGACTGTACAATATAAACATAGGAATGGAATTGCTGGATCATAGGATTTTCATGTATTTAGTGTTAATGAATACTGACAAAGACCAAGCTAACTGCATGGACTCATTTTTTACTAAGAATAAGAGAATTAATTCCTGCTGGCTCCACACTCCCACCAGAATTTGGTATCATCCTTCTTTTTCATCTGGATGTTCTTTCAGGTGCATAGTGATATTTTAATTTATGTTTTACATTTGAGTATTTCCCTGAGCTAATGATGTTCACATGTTTATTTGCCCTTTGAAAACCTTCTGTTTCAAGTGGCTATTGGAACTTTTATCCATTTCTCTATTAAGTTAAATGTCTTTTTCTTATTGATTTCTGCAATTAAAAATACATTCTAGATATGAATTCTGTTGCCATATTGTAAATATTTTATCTCATTCTATCAATTGCTTTTTCAGTCTCAATAAAAATCCTTGATTTTAATACAGTGTAGTATAATTTAGTGAAAATCTGTGTTTAAATATATATATATGAAATATATATTTAATTTTAATAGATGAAATATATATAATTTTAATAGATGAAATATATATAATTTTAATCATTTATAAATGTATAGTCCCCTGGTGTTTAGTACACTCACATTGTAGTGAAACAGATCTCCAGAACTTTTTATCTGAAACTCTGCACTGATTCAGCATCAACCTCTTACACCTTCCACCTTCCACCTCCTGAGAGCCACATTCTATTTTGTATGAATTCGACCACTTCAAATACTTCATATAACTGGAATCAGACAGTATTTGTGTTTCTTTGTGGTTGACTTATTTAATTTATCCCAACATCCTCAAGGTTCATCCATGTTGAAACATGTGACATTGTTTTCTTCCTTTTTAAGGCCAGATCATATTCCACTGCACATCGAGATCACAGCTTGTTTACCCATTCGTCCACTGATGGATGCTTGAATTGCTTCTGCTTGTTGGCTATTATGAATAATAGTGCAATGATCACAGGTTTGTTAATACCTCTTCAAGAGTCTGCTGAAATTCTTTTGGAAATATACCCAGAAGTTGGTTTCTGGGTCTCATGATATTTCTATTTTTAACTTTTTGAGAAACCTCCATACTATTTCCAAAAGAATTGTTGTATTTTACAGTCCTACCAACTGTGCATCAAAGTTCCAATTTCTTCACACACTTGCCAATGCTTGTAATTTTCTGTTTTATTTTTTAATAGTAATAATACAAATGGGTATAAACCATATCTCATTGTGGGTTTCATTTGCCTTTCTCTGATGATTGTTGATGTTAGTCTTTTAATATCTTTTAAAAGACATTGTTGACTACTCAAGGATTACAAGGATGTTCTATTAGGGTTTCTTCTAAAAAACCTTAATTTTGTTTTATTTTGTTATTGTTAACATTTAATATTTAGATCTTTAATTAATTTGGAATTGACTTTTGGTTACGGTGTTAGGTAGGGGTCAGAGTATCTATAGCTTTATATTTATCTGTATGTTACCTATGTAACACCGAAGTTTCATTATGCTAGGTATCCATCTGTGTTTTCCTTGTTTTTATATATAACGAATTCACATAGGAACTTGTTCCTCTGCAGTGCAGACACCCTAGTCACAAATTAGGTGACTGTTTAAATGTGGGTCTGCTTCTGCACTCTGTTGACCTCTGCTGTGCAGTTTGTCTGCTCTTGAGCTTGTTACTGTCTTAGTAGATTTATAACATTCATAATCTCTAAATTTATAAAATTTATAGTGTTCTATATATTTTATAGTATAATCTACCAATTTTATTAATCTCCTCCAAAATTGGCCTTGGATATTTTTGATGCTTAGTATTTCCAAATGACTTTTGATCATTTTGTATTCTAATCTCTGAAAAGGATACATTTATGAAGTTTTTAAAGATCTCTGATAGCTTTCAATGATATTTTTTACATATTAGTGTGAACATCTTGTACATTTTATTTAGATTTATTTATAAGTATTTGATGGTTCTGATGTTATAATAAATTATTTGTTTAAGATTTTCATTTTCTCTTTCCTGATAATATGTAGAAATGCAATTAATTCTTTTCTATTGGCTTTGTATTCAGAAACTTTGCAAAATTTACTTAACAATTCTAATAGTATATCTGTAGTTTTTGAGTAGATTTTCTACATATACAACCACATTGTCTTAAATAATGTCTTAAATAATGTCTCATTATGCTTTTTATTTATTTTTCTTGCCTCATTATACTAACAAAATCTCTGGTAAAAAGTTGAGTATAAGTGATAATATGTGTTCTTATTGTTTCTCAGAGAAACTTTTCATGATTTCATCATTGAATATACCATTAGCTGTAGTTGTTAATTTTCAGATATTTCTTTGACAGGCTAAATTTACCTTCACTTTTTACATTGCTAAGGGTTTTTTAAAAACAAATAAATGTTGAACTTATTTTTTAAATTTATTTATTTTTTAAATTTAGTTTTTAGTGGTGGATGGATACAATATCTTTATTTTATTTATCCATTTTTATGTGGTGCTGAGGATCGAACTCGGTGCCTCACACATGCTAGGCAAGTCCTCTACTGATGAGTCACAACCCCAGCCCCTAAATGTTGAATTTAATCAAATGCTTTTCACACAATTAATGATCCACTCATATATTTTTTCTCAGTTATACTTCCTGATTTAAAAAAAAATATTTTCATTGACTATTAACTCTACTTCTCATATCACATAAATAAAGATCAGACATAACCAGCCTAAAGAGAGGATAATTCATTCCTTCACCAAGGGAAGTTGTATGTCATCCTTCAAGTGTAATTTCAGATCTTGTTCTTTTGGCTCAGACCATGTATTTATGGACTGGAAAATGTGTTATGGATTCTCTTTCTACCAGATATACAGAATTTATTGTATCTATATTCTGGTTTGGATTTACAGAAGCAGTGAAAATCTGGAAATTTAACCTTACCTTTTATAGTCCACCTCTTTGTTCACTCTTTAGAACTTGGTTTTCATTCTAGTTCTTGAAATATAGATTTCTGTTTACCTCTAGGACTGGCCTCTGATGTTGTATTTTAGACTACTTGGTTCTAGGCCCATCCCCTGCTTTGTTTTTGCTAACTTCTTCTTCTTGAAATATGAAGTCCATTTTAAAAAAAATTTTAGTTGTAGATGGACACAATACCTTTCATTTGTTTATTTATTTTATGTGGTGCTGAGTATTGAACCCAGCGCCTCACATACACTAGGTGAGGGCTCTACCGCTGAGCCACAACCCCACCTCTGAAGCCCATTTTTATAACCAACTCTATTTTGGCAGGATCTCTCAGCATAGTTTGTCAACACCCTCCAGACTTGCCAGCTGACTCACTCCTCATGGATCAGATCCTTTGTAAATAATTGGAGCTGTTGCTTGGTGTCCACATGGGATAGGTTCTGGGACCCCCCAAATCCATGGGTGCTCAAGTTTCTTATATATAATGCCATAGTGTTTGTATATAAAATGACAAATATCTTCTCATAAATAATGTCTAGATGACTTATAATCCCTAACATAACTTAAATGCTACTCAGAGAGTTGTTTATACTGTATGTTTTAGGAAAAAGTCATAAGAAAAATGTCCGTACATGTTTACCACAGATGTAATATTTAAAGAATATTTTGGATTCACAGTTGTTTGAATTTGCGGATGCATGACCTATGAGTACAGAAGACCAACTGGAGGTAATTGTGTACAGCTATGCTTCTTTGGTCATTGTAATTTTGCTGCTGGTGATTTTGGGGGAAGCCTGTTGAATAATTGAATTAAACAGTAAAGACTTGTCCTCTTCTTTACTCAGTTAATTTCTGTTTTTTTTTTTTTTCAGAAAGCTTGTGGTCTTATCTATTTTTTAGACAATTTTAAATATTTTAAGATAATCACCCGGTAAAAACTATCAGGACCACTGTGTATCCAGTTCAGAACAACTACAAGGAAAAAATGCTCCCCATACACTTCAAGGTCCTAGAAAGTCCTGTTCTATTCGACCAATGGAAGGATGTTCTTTTTGTGTACAGACATGTCCATTCTCTCAATGAAGAAATACAAAATTTGAAATTCTCTGGACCTTTCACCTGTAACTGATTACAATCAAACTCTGTGAACAGGACTGAAGGAAAATAGGAAAAAGAAGCAGGTGGGAGGTACCTTACCCTGAAAGGGTCCTATATCATATAACATTTTCAGTTAATCTCAGGGGACCACGCAGACAATCAGGATTTCTTGGGAAGAGATTCAAAGGAGTCCTTACAATGATTTTCCGGAATTTCTTTGACTTTAGTCTGATTCTACAGTAAAAAGAACTGAGAGTCACTTATGATGGTTTGTTCCCTATCATTCCCTTCTTTTGAAACAAAATAAATTTACTAGAATTCTGAAGATTTCCTCCAGGGGGTTACTAGGATTTATAACTTCCATGTCTGCTCAGTTTAATTCGAGTATATGAGAGGTAAAAATTTGTGGGTTTTGTTTTAGTCCTACCTGTTATTTTATTTTCATTCTAACTACATACTAACTATTAAAGTTAATATATTTAAAAAATTTTGCAAAGTTGAATAGGAATGTATCCATATATGAAGCTATATGACATGGCATAATTAATGTCACCATTTTTGTAAGTATTTAGAGGTCTTTGGTTTTGATTTTATTGTAATGACTTGACTCAAATGATGTCATTTGGCACACTGAATGGTTTTCTCTAAAGTTTTAAAAACGTGTTTTCTTAGAAATTTTATGTGAACATTTTATGTTTTGAAATCTTTTACTGTAAATAATACTGATACACTTTGTACTCAGAGACGAGAAGGGAATTGCTTTCTTAATAGCATATGTTTCCTATGATGGGCGCGGTGTCTTATAAAAGCTAAATAAATAACAAGTATCACCTTATATTTACCTTGCTGCAGGTGAATAAATAAAGTGACAGAGAAACAAATTATTTTTCCTGCTAGCTAAGCACAGAGTCAACCTTCCTTAATAAGGTAATGAAGCAATACTTTATTTGCTTTTCACCTTCAGTATGGAGGGATCACATCTCAGAGGAAGCCAGCCTCAACTCCAGAATTACAGAAAACATAGTATCATTGCTTGTATTTTCATTTATATATCCATTTCACAATTATTCCTTTGGTTCCAATTTAAATATCCTATGCTCTAAAAATGCATTAGAACCATATTACAAGAACTTATGATCAAATTTTAAGCATCTAAAGATAAGTTTTTTTTAAATCACAAAATATTTACATTGTGCATATCTGTGCAGGGCTAACTGAAGACAGAATTTAAAAAGTAAAACATTTCCCCTGTATTTGTTATTTTTTTCCACAGTATCATACCTGCCTGTGGGTTTTTTAAAAATTTAATGTTTTTTTAAAATATAGTATGTATTGTGGTTCAATACACATACCATAAAATTTGTCACTTAAATCACTTTTAATCGTTTAGTACAGTGGCATTAATTATGTATATTCGTATTTCGTGTAACCATCACCACTATTATTCTTCAGAAAATTTTCATTTTCTTAGACTGAAATTCTGTGTCATAAGCAATAACTCTCCATTACTTTTTTTCCTCCTAGACCTTGGTAACCCCAACCTTCTTCTGTCTGAATTTGATTACTGCAGGTACTTCTTGAAAGTGGAATCATGTAATATTTTTCCTTTTGTTGCTGACTTATTTCACATAGAATCTCTGTCAAGGTTTGTTCAGGTCATAGCGTATCAGAATTTCCATTCTAGTTAACAATGAATAATATTCCATTGTACTTGTATGTCAGATTTATTTGTCCATTTGTCCATTTGTGACATTTGGGCAATTTCAGTCTAAGTGAATAAGCTACTATAATCATGAGTATACCAACACCTGCTGGAGTACCCAGTTTCAATGCCTTTGGGGTATACCCAGAAGTAGAATTGCTGGAGGGCTTGAGGGGGAAGGGAGGGGGCATGGAGTAATTAATGATGGTGGAATGTGATGATCATTACTATCCAAAGTAAATGTATGAAGACACAAATTGGTGTGAATATACTATGTATACAACCAGAGATATGAAAAATTGTGCTCTATGTATGTAATAAGGATTGTAATGCATTCTGCTGTCATATATAAGTGAAAAAATTACATAAAAAAAGAATTGCTGGATCTATCATGGTAAGTCTGTTTAAGTTTTTGAAAAACAACAATGCTGTTTTGCACAATAGTTACATCATTTTATACTCCCACCAGCAATGTACAAGGATCCAAATTCCACACATCCTTGCTAACACTGTTATTTTCTATTTGTTTGTTTGTTTAAAAGAGCCATCCTAATAGGTGTGAGGTTATTCTTACTGTGGTTTTGATTTGCATTTCCCTATAGAAATATTGAGCATTTTTTTGCGTATTTATTGGCTACTTCTATTTTTCCTTTGGATTAATATCTGCCCAAATCATTTGCAATATTTAATTGTGTTTTTGTTTTTGTTGTTCTTGATCTGTAGAAATACTTTCTATATTCTGGATACTTATTCCTTATACATATGATTTATAAATATTTCCTTCCACTTTATGTATTATCTTTTTTTACTCTGTATTTAGTGTACTTTGATACACACATTGTTTTTAATTTCGATGGAGTTTATTTATCTAGTTTTTCTTCTTGTTGTCTGTATTTTTATAGTCATGGCCAAGAAATCATTGGTAAATCCAACATCATAAAGTTTTCCTCCTAATTTTTTTTTAGTTTTAGCTCTTATATTTAAATCTCTGATTGATTTTTGTACACAGTATGAGATAAGTGTCCAACTTCATTCCTTTGCCTGTGTATATTCAAATTTCCAGCATTTCCATTTGTTGTAAAGACTGACCTTCCTCATTTAAGTGCTTCCAGCATCCTTGTAAAAAAATATTTAACAATATGTATGAAAGTTTATTTCAGGAATTTTAATTCTATTCTATTGGTATTTGTGTCTGTCTTGATGCCAGTTCCATACCATTTTGAATACCGTAGCTCTTTAGTAAGTTTTGAAATAAGGAAGTGTGAGTCCTTCAATCTTGTTCTTTTACCCTTTCGCCCCAAGATTGTTTTGGCTTTTCGGGATCTTTTGAGACTCCACATGAAGTTTACGTTGGGTTTACCTATTTCTGAATATTTTTATGTGGAAATAATTTTTACGTTCTCTGATACAAATGCCCAAGCATAAAATTACTGGGTTATGACATATTTAAATTTGTAAGAAACTGCCAAAATTTTTCCATCATGATCATCTCATTTCACATTCTTGTAGTGATGTGTGAATGACTGGGTTTCTTTGCCTCCTCATTCTCACCTAGCATTGTCAACATTTTTTAAAATTTTATTTTAGTCATTCTGGTAAGTATGTAGTAATATCTCATTGTGGTTTTAATTTGCACTTTCCCATGGCTAATGAAGTTGAGCATCTTTTCATGTGCTTATTACCAGCTGTATGTCCTTTTCATCAAAATGTCTGTTCCTGTTTTGGGATCTTTTTGATTTTTATTCTTTTTTTGTTTCTGTTTTTAACTATTGATTTTTGAAAATTTTTTATAGCATACATAGCAGTCCTATGATATATATGTGGTTTGCAAATATTATTTCCTAGTCTGTAATCTTTTCATTTTCTCTACTGACTATGTCATAGAATAAAGTTTACGGGTTTGTTTAATGAGGTAATTTATCCATGATACCTTCTAAAATTAGCATTAGGCTTCATACATGTTGGATGATTGATGCTTCTTAGCTGAAAGAGTAAAATGACATACTTTAGAAGGAAACAAGTAAGTTTACTTCTAACCCTGTTTGTGGTATCTACTGCTGATAGCTTGACAGTTGTTGGACTTGAGAACTGTAGTGTCTTATAATTTTTGATATCACTCACATTGTATAACATACTGCAGAAAAATGTGGCAGAAACACTTATTGTATTTTTGGGCCAGGAACTAGAGAATAAAAGGATATTAGAAAAGGAGAGAGAATGTGAGGGAACACAGACAAGAAGGAGGGGGATGAGGCAAAATGTTCTAATACAGTAGTTTGCAAAGTGCAGGCTGTGGACTTAAGAGGGGAGCACTTGTCTTTTGCACTTTGTAGACATTTGCACTGGTGGTGCAAAAGCAATTGTGGTTAATACTGGTGAAACTTTATCATGAATCAAGGCAGTGACAGCAAATTCTACTAGAATTCATTATATTTTTTATCATCCTGCACATGCAGAAAGGAAAAAAAAAAGCAATTTTTACTTAAGAATGTCCTCGATTAAGCAGTAAAAATAATTATTTGGTTTGAATCCTAATCTTCAATATATGCCTTTTTAAAATATTCTGCATGATCCAATGGTAAACACATAAAGCCCTCTGCTACATATTGACGCACTTATGGTCACCTCCAGGAAAAACACTTTTGTTATTGTTTTAGTTGCAAGTGGAACTAACCAATTTTTCATATAACATGGATTTTTACTTGAAACAACAACTACAGATGAACTGGGTTTTCAAATTTGGGTATGTGGCAAATATTTTCCTGAACATCATCATTGTGATCCAAACGTTTCCATGAATTTTAATTACATATATTCTTGTGTTAAATTCATTCTCCACCCAAAACCTTATTTTCCCCATGCTCCTCTGGAGATCTTTCACATTGGGACTTGAAATTTTTAGGTCAACAACTTTGATAACATCTATTTGTTTTAAATTCATCCAGAAATAATAGAAGAATTAAAAATTACTATCAAATTATCATAATGATTCCCAACATCATGTTTCATGGGACATAGGGGAATTTAAGAATTTTTGTGGACATTGGAGAGGACTATATGGGAAAGACCTAATGGGTATGCATGTGACTCTCTGGCCACTGTGTAAATACCTATAGTTAAATGATTAGTCAACATTATTTTAATTTCCTATTTACTTGCTGCCATTGAACACTGGAAAGTACTCTTGGAAGGCAGGGATCATGTCTTATTAACCATGGCATGTCTTAAAATTAGCAGTGGGTTTGGCACATGATGGGCCTTTGATC
Source organism: Spermophilus citellus (assembly GCF_964194105.1). Lineage (NCBI taxonomy): Eukaryota > Metazoa > Chordata > Mammalia > Rodentia > Sciuridae > Spermophilus > Spermophilus citellus. Next base: position 41,354,799 of record NC_138194.1, on the reverse strand, counting down.
TTTCTTTTCTCAAAGGACAAAATGAAGAAGTGAGAAGGACAAGTAAATGTGCTTCTAATTTGTGTTTATGTATCTACTGCTGATGTTGTGAACATTTTTGTATTTGAGAATAATAATATAATTTTTATATCTCTTACATAATTTATCACATATTTCTGGCCAATCCTGGTGCTAAAAAATATGCTTTGAACATGGTATTTTGGGGAGAGTAAAATGCGGGCAACAATATAGATTTTATCAGGCTGTGATAAGATAGTGTACATATGCATGTGTGAATCATTTAACTTAGACTCCATATGTAATAACTTTTTAAATTTCAAGTGCCATGATAACTGCAATAAAGAAAAGAAAATTGGCTCTCTGCTTTTATAGTCGTCTAACTTTGAAATTTCTACTTGGAACTAGAATTGATAAATAATTTAAGAAAGACAAAAGCCATATCCGCTCTCTTTGGGACACCAGTTCTGAGGTATGGTTTTCCAATCTTGTGTTTATTACTATCTTTTTGTTTCCAAACAGATAAGTGCAAGAGGATGAAAAGTCAGAAAACCGCTGGCCCACTAACATCTGGAACCATGGCATATTGATGTGTGGGTAGAACATGGGCAGGTACTGTGAGAGCCTGGGCTGCATCTGTTTTGTTCATTATAGCAGATTGACACCTCGTAGGTTCTCAGTTCATATTCTTTTAATGGATGATTGCCAATGAACGGATCATTGGTATTTCAATTTTAATTGTTAATGGACTCTCTTGCTCTGATGCTTGTAGAGTTTCATTTCAGAAAACTTGTAATACTAAAAGAATGAATGTAGATGGGAATTGGAGAGAAGCAAAAATTTTACATAACAAAAACATAAAGTTTGTTGAAGTTGGGTTGCAGTTGTAAAAGTGAGGCTAAATGCCAGTGGCCACCAGAGGTGGATGGGGACAGAGGACAAATCGGTAGAGCAGAGAAGATGCTTGAGGCAATGAAACTACTCTGTAGTCATTATGCACTTGTCCAGACCCATGGAATGTGCAACACCAAAACTGAATAATAACGTTCAGCGTGAACATTAGTTAATACTCATTGAAAAATATTGGCTTGTCAATTGTGACACCCGTACCAAGGTGCTTTGGGATGAAAATATTGGACACAGCTGTGCCTGTAGGAGGACAGGAGGTATATGGAAATGTCTGTACCTTCCATTCTATTTTACTGTGAACCAAGATCTCCCCTAAAAATAAAGTCTATTTTCACAAATGTTAGGCCAAATGGTAACCTAATTTTAAGTCTTCCACTAAACGTTATAAGATATAAAACCACTTCCCCTGGAAAATTAATAAACAAGGTTTTTTGGTTTTTTTACATCCTTAGTATCAAGGCTTAGTCATTTCACCTACAATGGAAAAATCTGTTACTTTTATTTTCCCAGAAATTATAAGTTTCATTTTATAATAAATGTATAGAATGGTGTATGAAAGTGTAGGACTTTTGCCTGCGTAGTCCAGTTATTAATTAAACAATTAATTTGTTCCATAAAGAATAATTTAATGTCTAATTTACCGAAGTTACCATGCAAGTATACTAATAAATGCAGTCTTTTTAAGAAAAGTAATAATTCATTTGTGAGTTGGCTTGTTATTTCCAAAGCATTTATATATATACATGTGACTAATTAATGAATTAACTTTCTCCTCACAGCTCTGGGCAGTTGGGAGGAAAGGTCTTAAAACTCCCACCCAAGATACCTTTATCAATTTTTAAAAATTTATATTTTTTTGTACAATGATAAAATCAAAACAAAATAGAGTGAAATTCACCTTTCACCCAATATCTTAATAAAATAAGTTTAATTCTTAAAAGTTTTGTTTTAAACTCTTCACATATGAAAAGTAATTATTATTGGGTTTGAAAGGGTACTCAAAGAAATTATTTACGTATAAATGTAGAAGACGTTATCAAAGTCAGGAAGCCCAAGTAAAGCATATTACTAGAAACTTCATACAAAAGTGTAGTGATCAGTGAGATCTTGTCAGGTTATAGAACACAGGGAGAGACCTGGCGAAACTAAGATATTTTACACTTAATTTTATTTAGCTTTACTTGATTTTTTTAAACACAAGAATGAGGGGAATTGAGAGCAGAGATGTCAAAAATGACCAAATGGAGTTAAGTCATTTGAAAGGTCAGTCTCCGCATGCCCTACTTGATGACCTTAGAAGGAAGTGCCTTCCCTTGTTCATGCCCCTCACTGCCTGCCTTTATAGACCCTGCCTTACAAAAGAAGTAAATAGAAAAAAGAGAAAGAATAACTTCTGCTATAGTTTAAAAGACTCATGTGGTACAAGCTTTGGCGTTATTATGGGGTATGCCCTTGAAGGGGACTTTGGGATATCAACCCTTCTTCTTCCTCTCTTTCAAGTCCCAATCGTGAGGTGAACAGCTTTGATCTATCATTTGTTTCCTACATTATGTGTTACCTCATCACAGGCCTAGAAACAACAGGGCCGACCAGCCATGGACTGAAACCTACAAATAAAACTTCCTTCTTTCAAATTTATTATCCCAAGTATGTATGATAGGGATGGGAAGCTGACTGATACTATGTGTGTCTAGCTTGCTGTTTTTTGGGGGATACTGGGGGATTGAGCTCAGGGGCACTCGACCACTGAGCCACATCCCCAGCCCTATTTGTATTTTATTTAGAAACAGGGTCTTACTGAGTTGCATAGCACCTCACTTTTGCTGAGGCTGGCTTTGAACTTGCAATCCTCTAGCCTCAGCCTCCCATGCTGTTGCAATTACAGGCATGTGCCTGGCATGAATGTGTTTTGAGCTACAGGTATAAGAAACCTTCTGAGGACTGGTTATCACTTCCAATGATTTTGATGGGAGCCACTGTTTACTCTCATTCAACTGTTGACTGGAATTCAAGAGTTTGGATGTACAACCAAATTTTCTCTCCTATTCTGTCAGCCTTGAAGTCTGGGACAAAATTCACAATGGTAAATGTTGATGGTAAAAGTTTTATTGGAGAAACAGGACTATTTGATGAGTCTTCTTATTCCTAATAACCAGGAAAGTTATGCCCACTCAGAGTGCCCACAGTGGAACTCAGAAGTAGAAACTCAGCCACATATATTGTAAGTTTTATAAAAACTAAATAAAAGTCACTTCCTTTTTTTTGCTATTCTTTTGCTTTACTTTAGGCAATAATTAGATTTCAAGTTGGGAACAATTTTATAATTTTTATTGCAAATGACTGCATATTTTAGAACATGTACATTTTACTATTTTTGCATATTTAGGAGACACCTAATTTACATTTTATAATTTATATTGTTTATATTAATGCTGTAAACATCTATGCTGTATTATTGCATTAAAAGTGGCATTGGAAATGTAAACGTAAGTTTTAATGAGGAATATGAGTGTGTAAGCTTCGATATTTTAAACATTTTCTGCTAGAAATAGCTACATCACTGGTTTAATTTGCATGTCTTTGTTATTAGGTTTCATTTTAATTATTATTAATTATTTCCCTTTGGGTGTGAATTACCAGCTCATGTTCTCTTCCTTCCTCTTTCTATTCTGTTATCTTGCTCCATATGTTTCCTGCTTTGTGAGACTTGAAATCTAGTTGGAAAAAATATAAGAATATATTCAAATAACTTGTGACCCAAGTTAAAGCATTAGCCTCCTTAATCATAGTAACATTTCTACCACCTCACTGGAACTATTCTTGACAATTTTTTTTAAAAAAAACTCTTTTTACTAATTTCTAAAATGCATTCATATTTTGCCTCTCACATTCCTCTTTCCTGTTTTGATGAATTTACCAACAGACTTCATATCTTATCAACTCTGTGTTTCCCTAAGCCCACCCCACCCCACCACCCCACCCCACCATCCATTCCATCACCTAGCTTTTTCAATTCTATATACTAAGAATCTCTGGCATCATCCATGTGAAATTTCCTTGTATTACTACTGTTTGACATTTTCTTAATTGGTTTTTTTATATTTATGATAATAGTGAGATTCATTATATTCATTATGCCTTACTCATATATGCACATAACATAATTCAATCAATCTCATTCCCCAAGTCCCTTTATCCCCATAGACATGACCTCTGTTCAAGTTATCTTTTATCTTACCTGCCCTGCTGTTAGTCTTCCTGTAATCCATCCTCAGAATCCCTTCTACACTAATCCACCTGAAATTTATTTGGCCACTCACTATTTTTTTCTTTTTTGCATGCTAATCTTTCTCCACCGATCCATTAAATATTGGAGTTAAATATTTAAGTATTAAATATTCTTTAAACCTATGTTTGCTTTGTTCTCTCTCCGAAGCTAATCTCATTCTCTCAGACTTCTCTTTAGTTCATGATCTATAAACCAAGCATTCTTAAATTTCTATCTTTAATCTAGACTTCTCTTCTGTGACCAGATTCATCTATTCAACTGCTTTCTAAATATTTCTACTTAGATGTCTCTAATCTCAAGTCTTCCCAAGGTCAACATAGAGGAGGCTAAACTATAAGCTTCCATTTTTCTTTCTTCAAGTTACAAACCAGAAATGTGGGAGTCAGCTTGGCACTACATATTCCTTCATTATCATTTCAATATTTAATGCACTATCCATTCCTGCAGATGCCACCTGTTAGATCTATCTTGAATCCACCCACATCTTTCTAATCTCCATTACCACCAACCTTGACCAGCCTACCCAATTTGCCTAGAATTTCTAATAGTCTCTAAGTAGCCTCTCCATCTACTCCTCCCACCTCATCTTGTTATCCACATGGTAGTTCATGATATTTTCAAAGGTTCTGATTACATTGCTCCCTCTCCCTATGGTTACAAAACAGAATCTTTCCTATGGTTTCATGTTGATAGATGACCCAAGCCCTATTTTTTCCCTTTGTATGTTTTCACCCCCTCTCTCTTGCAGCCTGCACTTTCTCTGTTCTCCCATGCTCCATGTCCCTTTAGGTCACATTCCCTCAGCCTGGAGCATTCTCCACACCTCCCTTCTCGTCTTCCACTGTCATTTCCTCAGGAAAAGCTCTTTTTTAACTTTTTAAATATATGGGGTCTTCCTATATTGCCCAGGGTGGCCTTGAACTCCTGGTCTCAAGTGATCTTCCCGCCTCAACTTCCCCAGTAGGTTGGACTTAAGGCATGCACCTGGCTGGGAAAAATTCTTGACCAAGAAAACTCATTCAGGTTTCTTTGCTCTGTGACATGAGAGGACCCTATTCCTTCCTCACAGCAGTTAGCACATTTATGCTCCCAAAGACTCAGCTATGTGAAAGCTGAAGTCCCAGATGCTGCCGCATTGCCTGGATCTCAACCAAATTTATGAAATGAACAATAACAACAACAACAACAACAACAACAACAAAATGGCATTTTCGAAATGCAAACAAGACCATGCTCCTTTCATGTTTGAATCTTTTAGAGAACTTTTGATTGTGTTTAGGATGATATTCAGACTCTTCTGTGGCTTTTAATTTACTTTGTACCTTGCTTCCTGTAGGGTTTCTGACTTCATCTCAGTTCAGTCTCATTATCCCAATGTTCACTGAGCACCCAGTGTATACAAGGGAATTTAATGATGACCAATATAGAAGCTGTGCTTACACTTAGGGAGTTTAGAGTCTAGGGCAGGCATTAAACCATCAATGGCAACTTTGATGAAATAAAAGTTACTTAAGTTGTGAAACCACTGCCTCCTTTACCGTTTGCTCCAACCTTCCATCGCTACTTATTTTGTTCCTAGATACCTTATGGTCACATGCCTGTTTGCATTGGTGCAGGTTATTCTTTTGACTTTCTTCTTTTTATAAACCTTTCCCCACCCTGCCCAGCTTTGCCTGACTTGCACTTTCTTACTAAAATGAAAAAAAAAATTTCTAAAAGTTGCCTCTGCCTGTGAACTCCCATTATACTTTGTACTTCTACTACCTTAGCACTTACAGCTTTTATAGTGTCTCACACTTGACCCTGTGCTTTGAGAAGGCAGGACTGCATGTGCTTTGATCACCATGTAAAACGCATGCCAGGTGTTCTCTTGTATAGCTCTTGTTTGAGTGATTGGATGAGCTAAGTGCTATTGCACTCTAGTAGAGGATGCTAATCATTTACAAATGAAGACTGATTTATGGAGCAGGTAAGATGCTTTGCTGAGCAAGGAGAAAGTTTTTTTTTTTTTTTTTTTTTTTTGGGCTACAACTTTATCAAAAACGTGTTGAACACAGCCAGTGTTTGATTCCTCCCACTCGGGCCATTGTGAATTCACCTTGGCTAGGCTCTGCTCTCTGTTACTGGCTGCAGTTATTATTGGCAAGGATATTTCAGCTGTCAGCAAGGACCTGCTATTTGCAAAATTCTTTCTAGCACATTCCTTCTACCACCCTTCCAGCTTGGGTAATAGAAAAAGTTGGAGATTCCTGATTAAGACCTATTTGGGGACAGTTTTTGATGATTCTATTTCTGATCACATGGGATAACACACTATTTGGGCCAGCAAAGGTAGCAAAGAGTATTTTTCTAGGTGCATTGACAGAGGCTGTTGTTTTGATCATCCAGTCCTACCATATAGCCATGGAACTTGTCTTTCTTACTGGTGCAGCCTGAGAAAGGTTTGAAAAGGCGAATTTGATTCTTAAAATGAAAGAAACAGAGATGCTCAAAATAATGTGTTCCCGGGACAGGAAATGATGTGGTACATACCTTGTAGATACTGGCTGGGAGCCAGGGATAAAGGAGGTGCTGAATAGTGCTTGGGGAATTCCTGTAGACTTAGGAACTTATCTTTTGGAAAGTTGGCAATTTTATATTGTTTGTTTCTTCTCTCATTATTTTCATTTTGTTCTCCCCAAGGATCTAATGCAGTTTCATTTAAAAATGCCAAACTGCTCCCAAATGTACCATGAGGAACCAAGGAAAATTTTTTAAAAATATTTTGTTTTGCTTTCTTTGTTTTCATTTTTGTTATCATCATAATAAAAAAGTGTGAGTCCTTGAGGGTCAAGCATAGGACTAGCCACAAGAATTAAAGTGAGAGACTGCAACATGGTGACTAATTATAGTAAGAGAAGAAGTGACTCCACTTGTCCCAACAAATATGTTCAATCATGGGTAATTCTGCCCTCTATTTAAAGAGAAATTTAAGCTGGGAATGTTAGTGAACACTTATTATGCCAGTTACTTGGGAGGCTGAAGCAAGAGGATCCCATGTTTAAGGCCTGCCTAGGCAATTTAGCAAGTCTCAAAAGAAGGCTAGGGATGTAGCTAAGTAATAGGGTATTTGCCTAGCATGAGAAAGGCCCTAGGTTCCATCCCAGTAACATGTGTGCATGCCGCGTGAGCACATACACACACATACACACACACACTCAAAAATAAAAAAAAAATAAAAATAAAGAGAAATTTAATCTTCTAATTCTCATTTGCAGTACAGTCTACAAAGATCACAAATTTCAGAGTTTAACATCTCATTTGTCTTCACAGCAGAGAATTTATCCTGGAATTTTATTACTGTGATATTGCAAATTAATGATGTTTTATTTACAAATTTCTTTTCTGACTTAAAATACTTTCTATTTTACGTTTGTTGGATTTTGAAGAGAATTTATAAATAATTCAGAGAGAATTTTGTGTGCTATTAGCAGAAGAAGAAGAGGAGGAGAAGAAATAAAGCACCTTTTTTCAAAATGCAGTGTGTCAACTGTTAGCCAATAGGAATCCAACATGGTGTTCACTTTGGTTATCGCTTTGCATTCAAATGCTTATAACTGTTTTAGAAAGCTCAACGCCCACACCACAGGATCTTGCTCCTCTTTAATTTTCTCTAATTTGTGTAGTGAATAACCAAATACTCATAATGCAATTAGAAGATAATCAGGCTTGTAATTATGTTAATTGCTGGAGACTTACATCAATCCTCCAGCAAAGTGATAGGATTTCAGGGGAACTATTAATGTGGCAAGAGAGTGAGGCAGAGATGGCTCAGGGAGTGGGTAAATTGATGAACAGAGTTGACTTGTGTCATTCAACAACACTGAGAAGACAATGGAGCCATACATGTAAAGGATCTTCAGGAGGGACACGCAGAGAACAGAGTTTTAGGTTTCAGCTAAACCACTTCTTTTTTCTTTCCATGAATAATTGCATTGTCCATTTACATTTATTGTATGAAGCCCAAGTCAAAGGAAACAGACAAATAGGTTGGGGAGAGGTGAGGCATAGGGAAGAGAATGAAATGATTTGCTCAAGTTGCCTGTCTTTCATATTTCAGAAAAAAGAACAAAACAGAGGAAGACATTATCATTACTACCTTCTATGCTTTGACACCAAAATCCTCTTTCCACACATGGTGAGGACCAACAGTCAAGTTGTAACCGCTTATAACTGGTTATAATTGGCACAGCCTCCTGCTGTAAGTTTATTACTAAATTTATATGCACAAAGATAAAAAGTTAAAATTTTTCCAGTTTTCTTTCAAGCTGCTACAGCAGAGCTAAGCATACCAGAATCTGCTGACAGCTGACATTTCTCCCCTTCTTTCTAAGTCTGAGAAATCTGTTTATTACACTTGGTTCTGCTGCATGGCCTGGCAGGAGAGAAAGGTTTGTGGTATGGTGTCACTGCCACTAGAGAAAGATTTTTGCTGAGCGAAGTGGGGCATGCCTGTAATCCCAGCGACTCTGAAGCCTGAGGCAAGAGGATTGTGAAGTCAAAGCCAATCTCAGCAATTTATTGAGGTACTGAACATCTCAAAGAGACCTTGTCTCTAGATAAAATATATATATGAAAAGGAAGGAGGGGGGGTGGCTGGGAATGTGGCTCAGTGGTTAAGTGTCCTTTGGTTCAATTCCCATTACCGAGAGAAAGAGAGAGAGAGAGAGAGAGAGAGAGAGAGAGAGAGAGAGAGAGAGATATTTATTACCACTGAGCCTGGTGGTGCACACCTGTAATCCCAGCTACTCAGAAGACTGAGGCAGGAAGATCACCAATTATAGGCCAGATTTAGAGACTAAGAGAGACCTTGTTTCAAAATTTAAAAATAACAAGGAATAGGGATGTAGTTCAGTGGTAAAGCACCCCAAAGTTCAATCCTCAATATATAAAAAAAGAAAAATATATTTATACCACCACAATTGCATCACTTCAAATGTTCTGTATATATCTGGAAATAAAGGACTAGGAGACCTTCTAAGAAATACTGAGCAGGATGCCACCTATCTGTTGTGATGGAATAAATTAAAAGGCTTACTTTTCTCACATGTATACAGATTAAAAAGACCATGGCAAAAAAAGTCGGTCAGAAAAAGTCAAATCTGAACTCAAGCCTCCTCAGCATGAATACACAAGCACTTATTTCCATCATAACTTATATTTTATATCCTTAATGTCAAAATAATGCGACAAATTTGGGTTCATGGCTCACCATATGCTGACTGCTTCGTTGCCATTGGGACATATATTGGAACTATACAGTGTATAATTAAACTGTAAAAATGTTATAAGCTGAGTTAAATAAGGTGTAAGGTTAAATTACACAAAATCCACTCATTTTCTGCTACATTTTTGATTAATCATTAAACATTAATGCAAACACAGGTTCTTGGGGTTTATGGAAATTTGAGTCATTAAAATGACCCACACAATTAGATTTTACTGGCCAGAAAGGAAAATATATGTTGAACTCAGAACCATTTAAAGGAGTTAGTTCCTCTGAACGTGGCAGCCAATAGGCAATTTATTTGGAAATAAGGGAATGATTCTATCATCAATAAAAGGGTAAGCATCAGTTACAAATATTCAAGAATAAAATGGGGATTTGAGAAAAGGCCAAATTTAGTGAAATGGAGTGATTAGGAAAATATATTGCTCATAAAAACTAGAAACTTTTCCTGTAACTTATTTATGGTTGGCAAATTGTCCAAAAATCTAATTAGACAAGCTGATGTTCTTGGAAGAGATTTCAGACTTGCTCATTACATTAACTCCATAAATTTGTTCTTTCAGAAATCCCCAAGTAGGCAACTAATCATACATAGGGTTTTTTGATTTTGCTCATTCTCTAATTTCAACTTTTGTTATTGGCTAGAATTCTATTTTTACTATGCAGAGAAGTAATTGAGCTACAAAAATTTGTTTTGCTTATAAACCATCACTACAAATCGGATGCGGATTTAGAGATAATTTAAGCTAAGATTCTACTATGATTTCTTATCAAGGTAAAAAAGCAAATTTCATCTCCAAACACTTTTAGTTTATATAATGATATTAAAATTAATGATAGCTTTTTTTGCATACCTAGGTATGCATTAACATTAAACAAAGACAAGTGGGGGGAGAGAAAGGGAGAGAGAAGGGAAAGCATATGGAAATGGTAGGAGACCCTCAATGTCACACAAAATTACATATAAGAGGTTGTGAGGGGAAAGGGGGAGGGAAACAAGGGAGAGAATTGAACAACAGCAGAGGAGGTAGAGAGGGAAGATGGGAGGGGAGGGGAGGGGGGATAGTAGGGGATAGGAAAGGTAGCGGAATACAACAGTCACTAATATGCCATTATGTAAAAATGTGAGTGTGTAACCGATGTGATTCTGCAATTTGTATTTGGGGTAAAAATGGGAGTTCATAACCCAATTGAGTCAAATGTATGAAAGATGATATATCACGAGCTTTGTAATGTTTTGAACAACCAATAAAAAAAGAATATCTTGTTTTAGACCAACTAGAGTTTTATAAAATTCTATAAAACAAGGTAGAAAAGAAATGAAGACTATATTTTGCTTCCATATTCCCTTCTCTCCCATACCCATGTGCTTTTATCTCTATATTCCAATTTCTCCTGTAATTAATAAATTTGTGTCTGTGTGGATTTTACCCAAATAGCATTCAGATTTCTGTTAACCCTATAGCAAGATTTTCACTTATCCCACTTTATGCTGATTTATTTTCTTACTTGTTAAAATACTTCAAATGAATGATTAATGCAATGAAGGGTAGCTAAAACCTGTATTTAAAGTTTAAAAGACTATTGGCCCCAGACATCCTAAGATTATTAAAAAGTGGAAGGAAAGTGGCTAGACATGAACACTCAAATTACCTCACTTGAGAACTAGTATTTGTCAAAATCAAGCTTATGGCTCTAGACAGAGCACATTCCCAACTTGTGCTGAAAGTAAATACTCCATCAGTATAACCTGAAATCCTTGGTGAAAACTCTAGGAAGAATTGCCTTAAGGAATGACTAAATTATTTAAGACTTGTTCCTTTTGAAGTCTAATTTGTATCCCTAAATGATATTAATAGTCAAAAAGATATTCAGAGTTAAAAATGGATGTATGTCATTAATATGATATTTTAAAAAGCTAGCAGTAAGCTTACATACTCACTCAAAAATCAACCTTATTTGTTTTAAGCCCCAAACTATAATATTAGAGAAAAAAAATGAAATATTACAAGTTCAATGTTGTCATGATTTATCTTGGTTAATGATGGCTCAAATATTATTGGAAGGACTTTGGTTGTTGAAGGGAAGACAGGGCTGATCATCTTCTTTTCTATGGGCTTGAATAAAGATTAAATATGTGTTTCCATTCACTGAGTAAGAACTGTTTCCAAAAGAACATAGAAATAGTAAAATAAACTTTTAGGAGGTTTAGGAAAACTGTGTGTGTGTCTTTGTGTCTGTGTAAAACATTTATGTAAGCATATAGCTATAGATAAAGTTTACTATAAAATAAACTTTAAAAAATTTGATCAGACAGGCATGTTAGTTTGTAGACAAAAACATCTTAATGGCTGTATGCTCATGGAGTTAAAGGTATTGAAAAATTATAAGGTTAGATTAAAAAATAAGGGGCTGGGGATGTGGCTCAAGCGGTAGCGCGCTCGCCTGGCATGCGTTCGGCCCGGGTTCGATCCTCCGCACCACATACCAACAAAGATGTTGTGTCTGCCGAGAACTAAAAAATAAATATTAAAAATTTTCTCTCTCTCCCCTCTCTCTCCTCTCTCACTCTCTCTTTAAAAAAAATAATAATACATAGTAATATAAGTTCATTAAACTCACAGTCAATGCTATTCAGAAGGTTATAAATCTTGGATGATGGAGTATTAGTTATAAGAATCTAAACCAAGAATATATCACAAGATGGAAATAAATCTTATGCATCAACACTGCATGTTAAGGCTCATATGAATATACCAAATATGATATTATTTCACAAAAATTTTCAGAATATGCCATTGTGAAAAATGACATTATAATTATATACAAAAATGTGTCCTCTGCTTTTCAACCATTCATGGTATAAAATAACGCACCTAGTGCAATTATTCACATTTGTCAATTATCTTAAAACCAAATGCATGTTGAGTTAGAAAAAAGATATTTTTATAGGAGTGCTGATAAAATATGTTCATGAGTTGTGAGACTCAGTTATTTATGCATTATTTAAAGTCAAATTGCCAAATGATACCTGTAGAGAAATCTTTAAAAGCAAAAGAAATTAGGAAAATAATTAAATCATTGAAATATGATTGACACCTTTGGGGATTGTGAATTGCTGACAAAAGTTGGTTCATTTGATAGATTCCCCTTGAAGGGAGTAAAGGAAGAGCCTTCTTTAGGGGGGTTAGGGTGAATGCTCTAATTATTATTTTTGTTAAAGTATCATGCTATTACTGGTATGGAATGAAGAATCCATAAAGCATTTTGATTAAGCACACTAAAATTGTGTTTCTCCAGTTAATGTATGAACTGAATTAGAATTTATTGAAGATAAAAATGTCACTTTAGATATGTGATAACTCCTGCAGTCTCAAATGAATGGTAATATCTCAAATGGATGATAAAAGATTAAGTCCATTTTAAATAATAACTCATGTAATTTAGAAAGCAATTGACTGGGTGGAAAAGAGCTTTGTTTTTAATACTTCTGATTTTCCTACAAATGGAATAGAATAGTGGTACAAATAGAGTCCTAAATAGTAAATAACTCCCTCACTCCTTAAGCCTTTATTTTCCATTTTAATGAGTTATGATTTGTAAAAGTAACTCGCAATCAAATTATCATCTTTAAGACCAGCAAACCAAAGCATAGTCTCTTGATATATCTCTAGGCATCTTTTTCTTACCTGATTTTTAATATTCCTAAGAAAGTTAATTTTAACTGCAATTTAACTTTTAGATGTATGGAAAGGTGTCCAGGATCTTTACCTTACTTAAATATAAGTTCAGTACCAATAATCTTTTAAAAATGTAGACTTAATGTTTAGAAAAGCTTTAAAATAAAAAAGAAACTGGTGAGTAGTAGAGTTTCCATTCGCCCTTCCCCTATTATTAATATCTCATGTTAATATGGCATGATTTTACTATTAAAGGATCCTTTTCTATTCCAAATCCCAATTTGGGATCTCACATGCTATTTCTGTCCATTATAGCTCTTCTTACCTGTGAGTTTCTTAGACATTCCTGTTCTTGATAATTTTGACCATTTGGATGCACAGGATCCTGGTTTTTGTAGGATGCCGTTCTAGTGGAATTTGATGCTTTTCTCATGAAAAACCTCTTTTTGCTCTCATTTCTCATTTAATTCAGTTTTTGCTTCACACAAGTCACACCCTTTGCTGACCAGTGGTCACCTCCATTATCCTCGGAGGGTTGACTCCATAGCGCTCTTCAGATACCTGAAACCAAAGAGAGTACTGAACCCCACACATAGTATTTTTCCTGTATACACATACCTATGATAAAGTTATGTTCATAAATTAAGCACCGTTAGAGATCAACAACAAATATTATAGAGTAAATATAATACTATGATTAAAATTTATTTCAAAGTTTTGAATTGTTCATTTCTGGGATTTTCCATTTAATATTTTCAGACTACTATTGACTACAGGTGATGGAAATTGTGGAAAATGAATCTACAGAAAAGGGGGCTACTGTGTACATTGGGGTTATTCAGAAGGGTTTTGTTACTCATAATCTTGTGCTACCCCTTTGGTGAATGCAAAGATTTTTCCCTCCCTTGGGAATGAACAGTGCCATTTCCAACTAGTTTCTTCTAAAAGTGAGAATGGCCAGCACCCAGTCTACGTTGGCTACCAAATGCTGTTGTGTTTATTGTAGATTTAATGGTTCCACCTCTTAGGATCTGCTGGAAGCTTCATTAAAACCACAGGGAAGAGAAGTTTAAAATTATCAAATCTCAGTTACTTAAATTTAATTATGAAAAAATAAACCAGTCAATACTATTTAATTTTTCCATCACATGGCCAGAAATAATTCCAGTAAATTGCAAAATTTACTTCAGTCCTCCCTATATTCACAAGTCCATTCTTCACCAGTGTATCACTTATTCCGTTTATGGGGAATATGTCAGTATTCTTGGGAATAGTTCAAAATAGCTCCAATGAAAATTCAGTATAAAAGACTGAATTTCCAAGAAAAATATATGTCCAGTTGAAATTAAATAGTATGATTTTTAAGATAAATCCGATCAGTTTAATTGGTAATTTTTCTGTTAATACTCAGCTACTCAGGAATAAGAAAAACATACTACTGTATATAGTGGTAAAATATATATAGTCCCAAAACTGTTCTGCATACAAATTTAGTTACTAACATACTTATTTTTACAACATTAAATATAAATTATATTTTACTAAATGATACTATCTTTTTAAATTCATTAATTGTCTAACTCAAGTCTTTGACAGTATGTTAATTTAAATGGAGATAAATAATACTTATTAACTTTATTAGTTGTTTCAAACAAGTACTGTTGGTGTTTTGGGTTTTGCATATTATATTTTAGTTTTTGTATTTCATTGATATTTCCTGTTATTTTAAAATATTATTTTATTCTTCCTACTTTCTTTTGCTTTTCTTTGTTTTTATCAGCTTGGAATCTTAGATGATGGATTTTTTCAATCTTCATAAAGATGCCAGCTCTTTTTTTCTTAATGCACATTAAAAAGACTACAGATTTTAATCTAAGAATTTTAGTTATATTATGAAAGTGTTGATATGTGATCTCATTATCATTCAGCTAAGATATTTTTTAATTTTGTTGTGATTTCTTTTTTGACTAGTGTGTTATTTAGAAGTTAGCTGCTTAATTGCTAACAGTTGGTGATTTTCTACTTATCTTCCCTCATTAATTTCTAGTTTAATTCCACTATTGGCAGAGTACCTTCTCTGGGTGAAAGCAATCCGTTTAAAATTTTTAGGGCTTACTTTATGATGCAACATATGACTAATTTTGGTAAATCTATATGCAGATAAAAATATGTATTTGTTGGTGGTGAAAGCAATAGTCTACGTATTTCATTTAACTTAGATTTGTTAAGATTTCTGTCCATTTTACATATTTTTATCTTTTGTTTTATGAGATATTGAGAATGTCACATGCCAAAACCTCTCATTATGATCATGGCTTTGTCTGCTCTTTTAATTTTTCATTTTTTAAATTTGTAATTGAGCACAGTATTAGTTTTGAATTATTATAATTTCCAAGTGAATTGATTCTTATATCATTATGAAATATTGCTTCTTATTACTAGAAATTATGCATCCAGCAAAATATGTTTTAATGTTGGTATAAAAATAGTATATTTCTTTTGGTAGTATTGTTATGATATATATCTTCCAACCTGTTTTTTTTTTTCATTTTTTTATGAGGTACTGGGGATATTTGTTTTTTTTTACTTTTAATATATTGCTTCTTATAGTTGCTTCTCTCATAAGCAGCAAGTATATATTTTTATTTAAATGAAATCTTTTACTCTTCTTAACATTTTTAAAAAATTTTGTGGATGGGCACAATACCTTTATTTTATTTATTTATTATTTATTTATTTATTTTGAGTGTGTGCTAGGGATTGAACCCAGTGCCTCCCACACACTAGCCAAGTACTGCACTACTGAGCCATAACCCTAACCCTTTCCTTAGCATTTATAGCTGAATAATTTCCCTTCTTTTACATTTTTTATCTTCTTTTATAGGAAAAGAATATGTGTTATATTTTATTTCTCAGGTAGCATTTTTAGTTTTTTAAGAATATTTTTGGGGGCTGGGGATGTGGCTCAAGCGGTAGCTCGCTCGCCTGGTGTGCGTGCGGCCCGGGTTCGATCCTCAGCACCACATACCAACAAAGATGTTGTGTCCGCCGAGAACTAAAAAATAAATATTAAAAAAATTCTCTCTCTCTCTCTCTCTCTCTCTCTCTCTTCTCTCACTCTCTCTTAAAAAAAAAAAGAATATTTTTGTTGGTTATAAAATTCTAAGTTGTCAACTTTGTTTTGAAGCACATTAAGCTTGATAGTAATGACATATTTTATTTTATCCTGACTTCTATGTTTCTCTTCAGAGCTCAACTCGAAGCCTTATTTAAAGAAATAACCTCGGTCTCTCTCTCCCTCTACTTCTTTGTCCCTCTCCCTGTCTCTTTCTCCTTCTCCTCATCTCTTATTGCAGTGTCCCAAGAGTTCTTTGCACTTGTCCTGTTGAGGTTTACAGAGGAATATTAGGTTGATAGTCTTCATAGATTCCTAAATAAATATCTGCCATCATCTTTTCAATCTATTATTTATTTCACAATGTTGAGGATGGAACCCAAGGCCTCAAACACACTAAACAAGCCCTTTACCACTGGCTATATTCCTAGTCTTCAGTCTATTAAATCCATTTTATATATATATAAAATTTTCCTAAATAGCTTGGACTATGAGCCTATACCACCATAGCAGGATTTTCTGGCTGATTCCATTTTTGTCTTTTAATTTTTCTCTTTCATATTCTAAGCACTGTTAACTCTTTCTGTCATCTTCTAAACTATATCAAGGATATATCATTTTTTCACCCATGGATGAGTAGTGGATGTTTCAGTGACATATTACCTGTATCTATAAGGAATTGGCCCATACATATGATTCTTGTATCCTGTTAAGGATCCTAGTGCATTGTGTCCCACCATGATACTTTTCCACAGAAATGAGGATGAAGAAAGAAAACTCCCTCCAATTATCTCTCATCATGGTTTTCATCCAGTTTGAATCTCTAATAAGATTTGTAAATAAAGCAAGACAACTTAACAGATAATAAAGGATCTTTTATTTATAAAATTCTACAAATATTTTGTATGAAAATTATTTAAGTTTGTTTCTACAGACAATACTTTTATAACTGGGACATGAATTCATAGGGAGCAGACCTGGTGGCTAGGTCTGAGACAGGATGCAATACTAACTTACCATTTCTTACCTAGCATTCATTGTCCTACTGTCCAATAATTTTTTAGAATATACTTGATGTTTTACTTTTACTATATTTACTACTTTTAAGAATGGTTAGACATTGATTCTTGCGCTATAGGAGTCTTATTAAGGAAGTTGGGGTCTAATCCAACATGATGGAGATTTTGGCCTACTTTTCTTTCTAATAGATACAGTGTCTCTGGCTTAATTCCTAGGTCCTTGATTTACTCCTAATAGATACAGTGTCTCTGGATTAATTCCTAGGTTCTTGATCCACTCTGAGTTGAGTTTTGTGCATGGTGAAAGACAGGGATTTAATTTCATTTTGTTGTATATGGATTTCCAGTTTTCCCAGTACCATTTGTTGAAGAGGCTACTTTTTCTCCAATGTATGTTTTCACACCTTTGTCTAATATAAGATAACTATTTATGTGGGTTAGTCTCTGTATCCTCTATGTACAGACCATTCGTCCCAGTCTATTTTGGTGCCAATAGTGTGCTGTTTTTGTTACTATTGCTTTGTAGTGTAGTTTAAGGTCTGATATAGTGATGCCACCTGCTTCACTCTTTCTGCTAAGGATTGCTTTAGCTATTCTGGGTCTCTTATTTTTCTAGATGAATTTCATGACTGCTTTTTCTATTTCTGTTCAAAATGTCATTGGGATTTTGTTTGGAATTGCATTAAATCTGTATAGTGCTTTTGGTAGTATGGTCATTTTGACAATATTAATTCTGCCTATCCAAGAACAAGGAAGATCTGTCCATCTTCTAAGGTCTACTTTGATTTCTTCCTTTAGCATTCTGTAGTTTTCGTTGTAGGGGCTTTCACCGATTTTGTTAAGTTGATTCCAAAGTATTTTATTGTTTTTGATGCTATTGTAGTTTTCCTTGTTTCCTTTTCAGAGGATTTGTCAATGATCAACAGAAATGCCTATAGCACAAGAATTAATGTCAACAATCAATAAATGGGATGAATTCAAACTAATACCCTTCTTCTCAGCAAAAGAAACAATCAGTGAGGTGAATAGAGGGCCTACTAACTGGGAACAAATTATTACCACATGCCCTTCAGAGCAGAATCTCTAGGGTATATGGGCCAAGGAACTGAACAGACACCTCCCAGAAGATGATATAAAATCAATCAACAAATATATGAAAAAAATGTTCAACATCTCTAGCAATTAGAGAAATGAAAATCAAAACTAATATTTCATCTCATTCCAGTCAGAATGGCAGTTATCAAGAATGCAGACAACAATAAATGTTGGCGAGGATGTGGGGAAAAAGGCAAACTCATACATTGCTGGTAGGACTGCAAATTGGTACACCAATATGGAAAGCAGTATGGAAATCCTTGGAAAACTGGGAATGGAACCACCGTTTGACCCAGCTATCCCACTCTTTGGTCTATACCGAAAGGACTTAAAAACAGCATACTACAGGGACACAGCCACATAAATGTTTATAGCAGCACAATTCACAATAGCTAAACTGTGGAACCAACCTAGAGGCCCTTCAGTAGATGAATGGATAAAGAAAATGTGGTATATATATGCAGTGGAATATTATTCAACATTAAAAGAGAATAAAATTATGGCATTTGCAGGTAAATAGATGGAGCTGGAAAATATAATGCTAAGTAAAATTTGCCAGTCCCCCCAAACCAAATGCTGAATGGTTTATCTGATTTAAGGATGGTGATTCATAATATGCTGCAGAGGGTGGGGTGGGAGGATTAATGAACTCTAGATGGGGCAAAGGGGAAAAGAGGAGGGAGGAAAAGGGAAAGAGCATATGAATAGGAAAGATGGTCATCATTACCCTAAGTACATATATGAAGATGTGAAGGATGTGACTACTTTGTGTACGTCCAAAGATATAAAAAATTGTTCTCTATATGTGTAATATGAATTGTAATGCATTATGTTGTCATATATAACAAATTAAAATTTAAAAAAAATAAAGAAAGAAAAGTAAAAAAGAATGATTAGAGACAGCTGTTAATTACTCATAAGAACATGACTTATGTTTTGTTGTTTTTAAAAATTAATAAATCATTTGTTGTACCTTGAATAGAATTGCCAAAGAAGCAACTAAATAATTTCTGTAATTACTTATGTAGCTTAGAACAATGTTTACCATTGTTGTAATAAAACCAGTCTAATATGATGCTCATTTGTTTAAAAATTTTAACACTCTGGCTTCAGAGCTGATACTTACAGGATAAAATCCATTCCAGAGCATTTTATTTTTTGCATCAACTTACATAATATCTACCAAAATTATTTCAAAACTAGAAAAAGTTTATGATTAAAAATTGTAATTTTTTAGGTCCAATTATATGTTTAAAAAAAAAACTCATTCCTCAAACTCTGGACACCTGCCTGAACCCATGTTACTAAATAGCAGTTATATAAGCATTTTGCTCTATTGCTTCTCACTTTTTAAAAACAACCACCCTTCCACTTTTACCACCCAAAATCCCCAGAACATAGATATTGTCAGTAAATAGTTTTGTAGCATTTGTTTTATTTTTCATCCTATAGTTTTTAACAAGAGACTTTTCACTTAAAAAATACTTAACAATTCTAAAAACTGTATGGAGCTACAAAATCAATCAATCAATCAATCAAACAAAAAACCCCTGAAGATCGAAAAAGCATCTTGAGCAAAAAGAGCAAAGCAGGAAATATTACAGTAACTGACTTCAAAATATACAACAAAACTAAATAATCACCACAGCATGGTAACTGGCACAAAACAGACACATAGACCAATGGAACAGAAGAGGGAGCTCCCAAGAAAATGGACATCTACAGCCAACTGATGTTCAACAAAGAGGCTAAGAACACTCTCTGAAAAACAACAATCTCTTCACTAAGTGCTTCTGGGAAATTGGATATCCGTATGCACAGGGAGGAAGCCCGGCCCCTGACTCTCATCATATGCTTTTAAAAATGGCCTAAAAATTTAAATCTCAGACCTGTAACGAAGAAGTTACAGAAAGAAAACAGGAGAAATGCTTCAGGACATTGCAAAGGGCAAGGGTCTTTGGGGAAGAACCCAAAAGTATAGAAAGCAAAACCAAAAATGGATGAGGGATTACATCAAACGAAAGTGCTTCTGTACAACAAAAGAAACAGCAGACAATCTATAGAATAGGAAAAGCTGTTAGCAAACGATACACCTTTTTGATTTGGATATAGAGGGTCCCCCAAATATTCATGTGTTGAAGGCTTGGTCCCCCATGTAGCTATGTTCAGAATTGCAGCTTTGGGGAAGTGATTTGATCATGAGGGATCTGACCTCAACAGTAGCTTAATCCATTATGGCTGAATGGATTACTGGATGTGGTGGAAACCATAGGACCTGGGATTTCACTGAAGGAGGTAGGTATCTCCAGGTCACTTGGGGACTGGCCCCTTTCTTTCTTTCTCAGTTTCTCAGCTGCCATGTCTTTCTGCTAAGGTTTCTACTTCATCTCAGGCCCAGAGCAATGGAGTCAGCCAACTATGAATTGAAACCTCTGAAACTAAGTTGTTTTTCTAAGGTATTTGTCACAACAATGAAAAGATGGCTAATACAACACTTGACAAAGGGTTAATTTCCAGAATATATCAGTAATTCAAACAATTCAATAGCAAAAACCCCAACCAATCTGATTAAAATATAATCAATAGACCTCAATAAGCATTTCTCAAGACGTAGAAATGGCCAATTGTTATATACAAACATTCTCAACATGACTAATCTTCAGGGAAATAAAAATAGAAACCACATGAAATATCCCCCTCTGGTTGAATGGATATTCTCAAAAAGACAAAAAAAATATGAAAAATGCTGACAAGAATATGGAAATAAAGGAACCCCTACACACTATTGGGAAGATAAGTTAGTTCAACGTTATGGACAACAGATATAGGTTCCTCAAAAAATTAAAGACATGACTATTACACAATCCAGAAATCATATTACAGGGCATAAATCCAAAGGAAATAAAATCAGTATTTCAAAAGGCCATCAGCACTTTTCATAATAGTCAAAAAATAGAAACAACCTAAATGTCTATCAGTTGATAAATGGATGAAGAAAAAAATATGGTACACACACACACACACACACACACACACACACACACACAGGAATACTATTCAGCCATAAAAAGATGGATTCTTTAATTTTTAATGACATAGATGACACTGGTGGTCACTATGTAAACTGAAATAACCCAGATACAGCAAGACAAATATTGCATGATCTCATTCATGTGTTCCATCTAAAAAAGTTGATCTCATAGAAGTTGAGAGCCAAACCATGGCTACTCAAGAATGGGAGGAATAAAGAAGGGTTGGTCAGTACATACTAAATAATGGTAAGATAGCAGAAATAAATTCTGCTAACTCTTACCCTATCTTTTTGGGTTTTTACGGGGACTTCATTCCATAGTCATGACTGACTAAATTATAGGCCACTGGTGGTCAACTTCGTCTTCAGCCTCTCTTCTTTCCCTGAAGGTCAGGAGAGTGGGACTGGATGTCCCTGCCCTCTTGTCCTACCTTAACTGACCATCATCCTGAAGCTAGATAAGGGATGCTAGCATTCAATCAACTCATTACAACAAAAAGAAAATACGATCATTTTGAAGATTCTGAGAATTTTAGGGGTTATATTCTATTAAATGGGGAAGAAGACCAAATATATTTTTCTCAATATCATATACTCACAGAGTGGGCTTTAATTTTGTTCCTGAATGCAACCAAGTTTATTTTCAGTGAGAGGAATCAGTACTTATCCTTTCTCCTGGAATTTTCTCATGGTTAACTTTTGCATCTTGTTCAGGTCTTTATCACGAGATTCATGTTGTGTTCATTGTATCTAAAATGGTTGGTATCTATTATATTACCATGTTTTTATGTTCGTAGCACTTATCATACTATAAATGATCTATTTTATTTGTTTACTCAGTGACTTATGCAAGCTCCAAAAGAAGGAAATATCTCTCTGGTAGATCAATGGTTGGATCAGTGCTCTGTCCCCAACACCTTGAAGAGTGTCTGGCTATAAACAAAGATCAGTAAACATTTATTATCTGGATAAATGAATGGAAAAACAGTGTACTAATGTGGATAAAGTTGCTATTGCTCACTGGAGGCATTATATTAAAAATGTCCATTGTAACAATAGCAATGCAGAATAAAAAGGTGTTTTCAGAATATTCTGAGATTATTCAGGCAGAATTTAAGATGACAATATTTTAAAAGAACATGTTTTAATGTCTGAGGTGTAGGAACTGTTTATTCTCAACAAAAGGGAGCTTTTAATAATTCCCACTTCCAAATTCCACACTAATATTATTAAGAGAAACATAGTACAAGGAGGAGAAGCAGGTGGTCTTAATTCTGTCTGTAATAAATCTCAACTATTAACCATTTGATGAAACAGGAAATCTATGTGGTATTGACTGCTCTTACCGATAATAGATTTCATTTTTAATCTTCTCAGAAAATGTAGTCATCTCTGTCCTAGCTCTTAAGGGTCATCCAAAGGGCTACATTATAAAGGTACAGCTTCTACTCTGAACAACAACAATTGGTTGAGTCCTGATTCACTGTCATCAGGGCAAGTAATTGAGCCTCTGCCATTACTTCTCCCATATGCAGGCAATGAAAGGTGAAAAGAAACAAACATATTTCTGCTAGAGCACAAAGTTCCAAACTTTTCACTAAGCTTCTCTCTTAAGAGTCTGAGTTATAAGGCTCTTGATCATTTTCCCCCATAGGTAACAGATGAGAGAAAGACAAGGATCTCTAGAAGATCAAAATGCAGGAGCAAATAACTTTAATGAAAAGAACAGCAGGCTAAAAAATGAATTGAGCGAGCATTTGAAGTCCTCCAGCATGTCTAACTCTGGGTATAAAATAGAATAGAGCTTGTAACACTTCCCTACCAGGAATGTGCTTTCATCCTGGGGTGACAAACTGATATTCTTGGAAAATTAGCAAATAGCAATGTGCCAAAGTGATAACATGCCCAAAATGACTATTAATAATTTCACCTTTTCCGTGCTATAGCTTCTTACAGAATCTCCTAGTTTTCCCTAAAATGTGGCTAACAGAATGGAATTTCTTTCACCTTTTGTTTATTAAAGATGACCTTTCCTGCAAAATGACCCAGGTTACCAAGATGGATGTTCTGCCTTTTAAGTCTTAGGTGGAAAGAGAAGAAATGGGATTATTTCTCTCTTGTCTACTTGACATTCACATTTCATCTCCAACTCCTGCTTTCAGCAAGAGCAAACATACATTTTTTTCTTTCTTGACAATGATATTTAGTTACTGATAGGCTTTGAGCTAATTCCCATAATTGAAATTATTTCAACTAAAGATCAGATTTGTATTAATTTGGTAGAACTTAAGAATTGTCAATTTTTTTTTTACCAAATTGAATGAAGTTTTACCTTCTGCTAATTAAAAAGGAAGTCATTACAATCATAGTTTCTACCTTTCAAAACCACAGATTTCAGGAAAACATAAACTATATTTTCATAAAAAATCACATTTCATTAGTATGCTATAAAAATCAGAAGTTCTATTCCCAAAGTTAGAGAGTCAACACCATATTCATCAATGACTCTCAAACTCTTTATGTGACCATTCCTGAAGAAATCATACTACAACAAACACGAAATAGTATCACATGAGCCAAGAACAATTGTATTAACATGAAATACTATATTATGCTCATGCTGTTTTTCAAAATAATACTATATTCTTAATATGTTTAGATAAATAATTTCTAGGTTTTCTTTGATGCTCTGTAGTTTGTTGATCAGTTTAGTCACCTATTTGAATGCATGGACAAATTTTAAGCACAAATTTAAAAAATTTGTGACAAAATTTAAGGAAAATGTGGGAAAAATATATTCTGATGGATCCATTAATTAAACACAAACGCACAAACATTGTTTTGCTTTTAAATTGGAATAAATTACCAGCATCAGATTTTAGCAGAGAAACATTTCAGCTCAATTCACAAAAATATTAGTGTACTAAGAAAGTGAAATGTGAAATCCAATAACTTATATTACAAATATCATAAACACCATTACAATAACAAAAAATGTAATCAGATTTCTACATAGTGGGCTTACATATAGTTCAAATTTTATTCATTAAATGTTTTCATTCATTTAAAAAGGATATGCTGTTTAAACATGTAATTTTTACAGTAATAATGGCTTTAAGAAATACAGATAATTCTGTATAGGCAAGCTTTTAATTAACACTAATTAGGTTAATTGCATCATTAGAATTTACAAGCTTTTCTTTGTTTTTAAGGAATTAATTTTTTTAACATATACACCTCTCAAAGGGGGATTTTCTCCCAATATTTCCAGATTCTAAAAGTAGAGTAATATGGAATAGATTTCCCTTGTTAGTATAAACAACTAGAGAGAAAACATATAGCAACAATTTTTTGCACATTAGAGAACAGAAAACACAGATCTGTGGTCTTTGAGAAGGAAACAAATGAAATGAGCTCTAAAATGCTTTAAACTGTTCTTGGAAGTACATTCCCATTCATATTGCAGTGAGAGGAATTCTAAACAGAAGACAGAGATTAGAATGTAGGGAAGCTGAAGAGGCAGGAGGTTATAGGACAAAATTTCAAAGGGGTGGATACTACATGAAAATGAAACTTTCCAAAAATGCTATGTAGGTTCCATTGAGTACTTTCTTCTAACATTTGTTTGCATAGGGCGAAAGTACATGAATCTAGGTGAAGAAATACCAGGGAGTTGTAAGTGTAAAAATCCCAACAGCTTAAACACAGTGGAGAGATAGTCAAGCTCTCTATCAACTAGAGCAGAGTTTGTTTGATCGCTCAGGGAATTCAGTAGAGACTCCCAAATGAACTCATGTTAATATTAGAGCTAAACAATGCACAGGATACAGTGTGCACTTGACCTACCTTAACAAAGCTTAAAAAGTAGCATCATGAGAATCAAACTTATTGTAAGTAATAAATTATAGCAGAAAAGTATAAAAAGTGCAGACCTCATGGATTTAACAGAACTATATCCATCATTCAACAGGAAATTGTTAGCTATGTCAAGAAACAGGAAGTACATCCATGACTAAGATAAAGATCAGCCAAGAGAATAATCCCAGAAATGACAAAGGTGGTGGAATTGGCAGAAGAGAATTTTGAAAGCAGAGATTTAAAGGAAAACATGTAATGAGGTGATCAATGGAAGATATTTATATCAAACAAATAACAATTAAAGATGAGGAGTACTGAAATCAGAAATATACTAGATGAAATTTATAGCTCAGCAGACACTATAAAAACAGATAAATGAACTTGAAAACATAGTGATAGGAAACTAATGGAAGCATAGAAGAAAAATATGTAATAAAATTAAAGAGCCTAGTGAACTATGGAATGACAAATGATCAAATATATCTGCTGAGTTTCAAAAGGATGAGGACACAATGAAAAAGATTTGAAGAAATAATACCAAACAAATTATTAATTTCCAATACCAAGCACATTATAACAACTTATTGCACACAAGCAATAAATCCTAGAATTAAAGACAGCTGGATAAAATAAAGACGATATACAAAGAATGATATCACATTTCTTGCCAGAAGACATTTGAACAACGTCTCAAAAAATGCTACAGGCATTTCCAATGTACAATTTTGTATGCAGTGGACATTTACTTCTAAATATGAAAGTCAGATTTAGACTTTTTGCAGATAAATAAAGTGATTGGATTCATGACAATCAGACTCAAACTATATGACAGGCTAAATTTAGACAATCAATCTGAGGTTATCAGATGGATGTGTCAATTGACACACAAGAACCAAGAACACCAGATATCATAACTATTTGGATGAATAAAAAACTTTTTCTCTCAATTTTTAGATTTTTGTAAAAAAATTGATTGTTTAAACCCCAAATAGTAACAATGCATTGTGAGGTTTATAAAATATGTTCAAATCATATAACAAAAATAGCACAAAGAACATGTGATGAATTGGAAGTATCATGTCTTAAGGTTCTTATATTTTATGTAAATCAAATATACATATTTGTTTCATTCAATAGATACTATCACTTCTAGGTATATATATAGAGGGAGGGGGTGGAGACTAAATTAAATAGAAGATGAATGTTGCAAATCCTAGTCACCACAAAAGATAATTGATAAAATGAGACAGATAATAAGCCAGCATGAGAAATAAAATGGGATAAAAGAAAATCACCCAACAAAAAGAAAACACAGAACAATGTGACAAAAAGGAAATAAAGAACAAAAAGACATATTTAGACCTGAATTTAATTACATTAAATTAAATTTTAATTAAGATAGACACTGGGTAGAAAAATTAATAGTAAATATAAGAAGTCTAAAATAATCTATTTTAAATATAGAAATGGTAGGTTAAAGATAAAAAATGGAATTAGCTATATCATGATAAACTTATGAGAAAATTTGGGCAGCTATTATAAGTTTTGAAGCCATGAATGATATTACAAAGGAAAGCATTTTTAAATTTTTAAAAATAAAATTAAATATATTTGTACCTAATAACTGTTTCAAAATACCTGAAGGAAATATGAATAGTTGCTAAAGAGATACGATTAATTCTACCAATATAATTGAATATTTTAACAATCATTTCTCTGTAAGTGATAGAAAAGATAGAAGAGCAGAATGAATGTAGAAGGTATGAACCACACTATCAAGGAATTAGACCTAGTAGATATTTATGGCAAACTCAGAAAATTAGCAAATAAGCATTCACAGGTAGATGATATTCTGGTCAATAAAACTAGTGCAAATAAATTTTAAATGCTAAATCTCCAAGTTTTTGCAAGTTGACTACAGCTTCCTAAATAAACCATGGGTCAAAAAAGAAGTTATGGGGAGTTCAAAAAGTCTAACTAAATAAAAATGAGAACAAAGTATTGTAATTTATGCAATGTTGCTAAACAAATGTTTAATGTGAAAGTATAGCTTTGAAGACACTAAAAAAAGAGAAATCTCCACATGAATTATGATAGCCCTCTATCTTGAGAATCTAGAAGAAGATCACCCTGAACCCATGGAAAGTAGAAGGAAGGGGAGAGGACTGAAAAAAGTGGAAATCAATGAGATAGAAAATAGAGAAAATTGATGGGTCTGAAAGCATTCTCTTCATTGATCAAGAAGGCAGCCCCAAATCATCACTTTGGTGAACTATGATGTGATTTGGGATAAGCTAAAATGATTATCTTATTAAAGTCAGGAAATGAAGCCTGCTTTGGGGGGATTCTTTCTACTTTTCCAGCAAATATTGCTACCTGCTTATTATAATACTGTTAAGCATAATCTGAAGCTCATTAGATACTATCAATAGATCAATGTAATATCAATAGATACTATCACTTCTAGGTAATTTCCATAGATATTGATTAAAAGGAGTTTTGAAATATCACGTAAAAGACTGCAAATAAAGGTAGAAGACATTAATGTTACTGAAGCAAGTGTCTGTCTGAATAGATATTTAACAGTCTAAGAGGCTGTAATATTTGAAACTCTGATTCAATGACCCACATATTTCTAAGTATTCAATTTTAGTACTCTATATATTTGTAAACTGCCATTTGAATTTGTAAATGAAGTAGAAATGTGAGTATTTAGAGAAAGTGTGTATACTTAGCTTAATTAATGCATTAAGTAGCAAAGTGATTATAACTCCTGTCAGGTTATTTCATCTTTTAGTCCGCTCACTTTCAAGTAAGATTTGGATTTGTATTGGGTTCATAGAGAACTCAGGGGCCAAATTGTATAAAAAAGTAATATCTTACCTCTTGCTCATTCCTCCTAAGTTAACTAATTTTCCTTTTTCATGTGCTATTCAACAATTTATGCTTTCTCCTTCTTGGTTTTCATGATAACACTTTTGGTTCCCTGTCTTTTGCTGGGTTTGTGGCATTGAGATTTCTCTTGTTGACTTTATATTCCTTTCTATTGCCCTCTTTTCCTCCTTTTCCCACTCTTTCCCTCCTTTTGCACAAGCAACTATCTATGAAAAGTGTGTTCAAAACAATTAAAACAAACCAGCCACCACTGTATAGGAAAGAATTTAAGACAAAAAAGAGACTTAATTTCAAGAAGCATTTTGTAAAACACAGACACAGCCTTTGGAACAAAACAGAAGAGTGCTCTGAAGGAACAAGGAGAGGGTCTGTGTTATATGGAGAAAGTTACCTCCCAGTCTCCCATTCAGAACTGCTATGCAAATTGACATATACCAGGCCTCATTGTAAGAACTGCTCAGTCCTCCTTGGCATTGGTTGATGTTTTAGTTTGACTGTAGATCATTGGTTAGGCTCAGGTGGGGAAATGGGGCTTTCTGGAGGCTGTTTATCTTGGTAGTTGAATCAGGCAAGGTCTATAGGAACACGGGGTACATGTGTGACCCTGAGTAGTAAAGGGCTACCAGATTCCATTTTGAATTTAGGCTCAATTATCCACGTAGACCTTTCTTTTTTTTTGGGGGGGGTGGGTGGTGGAAGGTAGTGGGGTTTAAACTCAGGGGCACTCACCACTAAGCCACATCCCGAGCCCTATTTTGTATTTTATTTAGAGACAGAGTTGCACTGAGTTGCTTAGCGTCTTGCCATTGCTGAGGCTGGTTTTGAACTTGTGAGTCTTCTGCCTCAGTCTTCTAAGCCACTGGGATTATAGGTGTGTGCCATCATGGAGGATAGATCTTGTATGTATGTGTGTGTGTGTGTGTGTGTGTGTGTGTGTGTATGTGTGTGTGTGTATATATATATATATATATATATATATATATATATATATATATATATATATATGCCAGGCGAGCGTGCTACCCATTGAGCCACTTCCTCAGCCCCAAATGAAAGCAATTTTATGAGAAACAAATTGGTCATCATGAAATTTTCATAAAATAACATTGGCCTCAAAATAAATATTCCCTATCAATTTTGTTTTAAGCAGGATTTCTCACTAATGTTAAGTAGTCAATTCTGGATCAATGTCAGTCAATTTTTTATAAATTGTTTTGACCTGAAGTGATAAAATATTTAATATGTGATTAAAAAGAAAGTGTTGATAAATTAGTGGAAGCCCTCCTAAAGGGGAAGAGGCAGAATTTGTTAAAAAAAAAATAACAAAATTTAAAAATATTCAGGTTTTTACTTGATTAATTATTTTATTATTTATTTTTATTTTTAAAATTTTTAGTTGTCATTGGACACAATACCTTTATTTTTTTTATTTTATGTGGTGCTGAGGATCGACTCCAGCGTCTCGCACGTGCTAGGCAAGTGCTCTACCACTGTCCACAATCTCAGCCCCTAATTATTTTAGATATACTTTTTATATATGTATATATGCTTTTAGACACATTTACATGTCATATTATCAATTTTAGTAGACATTACATAGATGTCTAAGTTTGATATATTTATCAAGTTCTTAAGGTTCATATAATATTTTACTCATTTAATAAATTAAGAAGTTTCTCACTATTTTTCTGTTTTCAGTCTAATGCAGGCACAATCTCTTTTTTTGATATTTAGAATAATTAATTAGTAAGTCTCTCAACAGTTAGTACTTTTAGGCAATGAATTTTAATAAATATATCACAATTTCTCCAACATATAATGGCCTATATAGATTTTTAACTTGCATTAACTTTTATATTTTATAAATTTTTGGAGAAATTAAGTTATTTGAATAACTAAAATTACCAAAAGTATATCATAATACTTTAAAAATCTTAGTTCCTTCTTTATTCTGATTAGTCTTTTTTTCTACTATGATATTTACTAGAAATTCAAAATTTTATGCTTATTCACTTACCATCAAAATAATCTTTTAGATTTCTCATTGATCTATTTTCTACTGTGCAAATCATTTCATTCTCATGCAAACTTCAGTATTTCTGGAAATAATAGGGCCTACCCATTATATATAGATTGCTGGAATCTATTATTATCCTTCAGTGGTCAACTCAGATTTCCAAATTTTAAAGATATTTCTCTCTGGCTAAACACTAATACATTAAAATATGGGAGAACAAAGAGTATACACGCAGTGTTCCTATAAAGCAATTTTTTTCATTTTTCTTCTTGCTCCAATTTCCTTTTTCTTTATCTTAAAATGTTTTTTTATTCCTATGGTGCTGAGAATTGAATACAAGGCCTTATAGGTACTAGGCAAGTGCCCTACCTCAGAGGTACCTCCTGGCCTTAGAAAGCCTTTTCCGCCCTAAATAACAAAAATAACAATAATTACAAAACTCTATCCCATTAAGTAGACATATATTTTTAAAATTTCTAGCATTTTCATCAGATCTGATTCATTGTGTAGTGTTTTCTTCTGTATGGATTTACAAATATTTCCTTATAGTGATCTTGTATTTTTTCTGACACAACTGCTATTGTGAGAAGTGTGTCTTATGAGTTTGTATGTCCTGTAATGTTTAGTATTTGGCTTTATTGTGATGGATCTTGAGAAAATAACCCATACAAGTTTTGGTGTTTTAAAATCTATTTTTCTTTCTCAGCATGGCACAGTATGAATGTCTGCTTGTTTTTTGTGACTGCTGGACAACTGGAATGGTGTGGATGGAGGTAATGATTTGTAAGTACCTACCGTATAAAATGCTTCCAATATTTATCTCATGTAATCCTATAACAATCCAGTAAGGTCAACTTTTTTTTTTCCTCCTGTGGACAAATAGATTTAAAGTTAAGTGACTTGCTCAGAACACATTTTTAGGAGTACAGGTAGTGCTGGCACTCAGAGTGTGTCATGCCAACGTCTACTTCCCTTTCTCTAAATTACAATCCCTTTCAAGAAGATATTATTCCTATTAGGAATTCCTATAGTGTTTGATGCATATCTAATTGTTCCACCTTTACTGTATTATTCAGTCCTTTGCTATCCTTATTAAATTAGTAATGGGGGTTCTCCAGGGATAATTGGATGCCATAATTTCATAGTGGATTTTTAGAAATGCTCATTCCCTAGGAAATCCAATCTCATGTACCACAGTTAGAGGCTTCAACTGCTGACTCCTCCTGGCTGTTAATTGTCAAACTCTCATTTGCGATCCAGTCTTGAGCTTCACATTTTTTTTAAGATTGTTTGTGTGCTGCAGATCAAACCCATAGCCTTGTGCATGCAAAGCATGTTCTCCACCAGTAAGCTACATCCTAGCCCCACAAATGTTTTTAACAACTCAGATTATATGCTTTACCATTTTTATTTATTGGTAAGGATAATTAATAAATGTTTACTTCAGAGCATTTGAAAACAATGAAAAACATAAAAAATAATAAAAATAATCTCTAATTCCACAAGTTGAGAGAACCATGAATTTCCATGAATTTTTAAATAAATTTTCTTTCTGTCTGATTAAATTGTTGTTAAATATGTATACACACTCACACTTTTTTAAAAAAATCAATTTGAATCAAACCAGTTCCTCTGGTTTGAGTCTCCTTTTCTTAACAATATAAAGTGAATATTTTCACATTTAAATACTATTCAAGAAAGTGACTTTTTATTAGCTTCATTGTATTGTGTTGTATGTATGTATTATACTGTAACAATTTGATTATTATTAGGCATTCAGGACTATAATTATATATAATTTTATGCAAGTCAAGGAATGTGTATTGGTGTATATTTTAAATTGTACCTAGTGACATAACAAATGAAATTACTTTTAATACAATTTCATCAGGCAAAGGTAGCCTTGGAATTGAACAGCCAAAGAGCCACCATTGGTGAAATAGGCATCATCTCCTTGACAATAAACTTTCAGCAATTTCTCTTAATGGTACTTTCCATTTCAGGCTGGGTTTCATTATGATGGTCTCTCCAGGAACATGCTAAATCTTCCTCTCTAGAACACTTGCATTCTTTAATTAGTCTTTCTATCAGGTAGTGTAATGCTGCCAATGTTTTTCTGTCCAATGGATAACAGATATGAAAACTGAGATGACGCTTCTAGATAATAATCTTCTAAGAACAGGTGAACTTGGAAAGCACATTTTAAATGGGATTAAATTCTGCAGTATAAATCTTGATGAGACTATTCATTACTGATGCTTTTTCTGTTCTTGGCATCCCCAGAATTTCATCATACACTTCCTTGAATCTGTTATCTGTACATTTGTGCTTTCCTGTAAGTGGTTTGTGAAATAAAGAGAACATTTACTTCCCATTTGACTATTTTATAATAGCTTCTAAATAGGAAAGTTGTGAGAAAATGTTCACATATAATGTGAAGCTATTGAATTTTTTCATAAAAGGCGAGAAAAAGCAAAAAAAAAAAATCTCATTTCACCTAATGCATTTCACAGATTGCCATAAACTAGGGCTCTTTATCATTGGGAGGAAAATGCTGCTTTTCTTCAATAGGAAACAAACATATTTGCATCATAAGAGAATGGAGAAGCTGTAAATAGAAGGGTAACTTTTGGTTGTTGCTATGCAGACAGAGCTAACTGTCATAACCCTCAGAGTCATTTGGGGAATATTTTCACACAAAAGGTGAGAATCTAATCGTTTATTCATTAGAATCTATGATTTACTTCCCATACATAAATAAGCACAGTTTTAAAAATACCAAATTCGGAGTGACTTCAGGTCTTTTAGGGTGACTTCAACATCCCAGCCTTCTGTTTCCCAAACTTCCTGATCTGCATACTAGAGTCAGTGCTGGCCATTCCATGGATCTCTTTAACTTATAGCAACTCTAAGATCAGGGATACCAATGCTTCTTTCTTATTATTTAATATCTTCCTTTATTTTCTAGAGAAACTACTCTTCCTGACCCGGTGTGCCATCTAATCCTGATGTAGTTCTGCATTTCAATGTCCATTGTCACTTTCCTAGGTGTTGTGGTAACTCCCTCCCCAGCCTGGACTTGTTGAGTCCTTTTTTATCTTTGACTTCCTGCCATTTCTGCCTTCTATTTAGTTTAATTAGTTTAATCTCAATGAATGCTCAAATCTAGCTTCTGTTGTTACTCTTATTACCACTAACCTGTCAAGAGTTGATGAAGTTATGTTGTTGAGAAAATCTGTTATACATACTAATTAGCCTAATTGGGGCTCTCACGCTGCTAAGACTAATTTTTTTTTTCAAATAATTTCTTGAGAACACCTATCCTCAGTGTCTGCTGTGAATGCAACAATTCTTTTGAGCTCTTGTCATATGACCAACTTGTTATTGTTTACATTAGGTATCCCCAAAAGCTCATGTGTGAGACACTGTAAGAAAGTTTAAAGATGATTGGGTGATAAGAGCCTTAATCTAAGCAGTAAATTAATTCTCTGATCCTGATTAACTTGGTGGTAACTATAAGCAGTTAGGGTTTAGCTGGAGGAGGTGGGTCATTGGGGGTGTGCCTTTGGGGTTTGTATTTTGGTACAGGGAGCTCTCTCTTCTCATCTCTCTCTCTTTCTCTTTCCTGATATAACCTCTTGAACCACTTTCTTACTACACTCTTTTGCCATAATATTCTGCTTCTGCTTGAGCCACAAAGAATAAAGCTGGCCATCTATGGACTGAGATCTCTGAAAACATGAGTCTCCCAAATAAACTGTTCCTCTTCTAATTGTTGTCAGGTCTTTTGGTCACAGCAACAAAAAATGCTCACTCAAACACAACTTAACTCTGGTTCCCCAGTTCTGAAAAATACCTTGTAGATTAGTCAGAATGCAGGGGTTGTCTACTGTAGGTATTGTTACTCTGTCCTTTTGCACTGTGATTGCTCCCACCTCTTCTGTATGTTCTCTATTTGCAAAAGTGCTCCTTTTTCAGCATCTCAGACTTAGGTAAATCACAAAACCATTGAAGAAGTTAAGGAGAGAGGTTCCCGGCATTTGTCTCAGGAAGGTGATTATACAGTTTTGCAGTGGGCCCAGGAATCTGTAATTGTCAGAGTATTTAAGGCCATTATGTTGCAGGGGGACCACAAGCTAACTCAGAAACCATCTAAGGGCCAAGTCTCATTTTCACTTGGACACCAAATCTCATTTCTCTCACTAAATTTGCTGATGTAAGATGGGGCACATTGTTAAATTTGATTTTCAGATAAACAGCAAATAATTTTTTAAGCTTAAGCAAGTCCTAAATATTATAAGAGATATATTTATGCTAAAAAATTATGGTGCCTGTCTGAAATTGAAATGTCCTAGGCATCTTACAGTTCTATTCACTAAACCTGAACCCTATTCCTTACCTTACCTAAGGCTGTACTTCACCCTTCCTTTGTTCCTTTTCCATCTCTGATGACTGTGAGTAAACAGCTCCTTCTCATCTGCCTCCAAATGTGCTGAGGTCTCAATTTTCCTCTGCATGGAGCATACTGACCTTTGGCTTTGCTTTCTATGGGTATTTCTCTGTGTTTCTCCAGGCAGTGTCTCTTGATTTCAGTCTTTCATGTAGCTCAACCTCCTTTCTGCATCTCTCCTTATTAAAATTCAGCTTTCTTTTTAATGTTGAACTCAGTTTCATTCTCACAAGCCTTCACATATACCTCCCTAAGAGCAGTGTAGTTATAAGGCATATTTTCCATAAGTCTGCAAGTTAGATCTTTGGAGGCTGGAACTATATTCCCAGTGCGTAGCATAGTGCCAGATGTACACTAGGTACTCAATGGGTGTTTCTGAATGGCCCAGTGAACATAATCCTGCCTTTTGCAATAAGCCTTCTTTATTCTCGTCATTGTTGTCTCCTTTCTAGCCTTGGATTCTAAGTATATGTACACTAGAACCTCTCAGTCCTTACTTTTCAATGGCAAGAATCAAGCCTCATGGACCCTCTCTATGCAAGTCACTGTGTAACAGCATGTAGATTCTTTATAGCAGAGGTACCCTCAACACTGCCATGCTATGCTGGTGAGCAAAGGATGGGTCACAGGGGTGCCAAGAAATGGATTTCCACCAGTCACTTTCCATCACCAGCAATCCATTTTCCCCAGTATATAATCCCAAAATAATTTCTCTGTGTGTTATAATGTGATAAGGATTAATAATCTGTGCTTTGTCAGTCCCAATTGAATAAGCAGGTAGATAATTATTATTTACCAACATTTAACTATGAGGCAGCCAATTAACTTCCCTGTTGGTTTCCTTAAAGTATATTGTTCCAAGGTTGAGTTGATGTTATTCAGGAAAACTTTTAGTTTTATTTCATTACTGTAATGATGATGACTATGCAAAAGTACTGGGACAAGAATTTTGGATGATCTAGAGGTTAGGTACTGTATCCTTAAGGAAATATCAGTGCAGCTGACCAACACACATAAAAAGATACAAATGCACACAAAGAAGTACCAGGACCATCCACGGTCAGTGCAATTGTGCATGTTATGTAACAAAGTGCTAGAAGATTCAAGAACTGGTGGTTGAAGGATGGCTGCCTATGATGGTGGGTAGCAGCTGGGTCTTAACAGATGTCCAAGAGTGCTACCAGGGGCCTGACTGACATCTCTTCTAAGGAATTATTTGATTTTAAGAAAGAAACCAAGATACAAAGCTGTTTTGTTCTTTTCAGGTTAGAATCACTACTAAAGTGGCAACTTTCACATTTGAAATACTTAAAGACTTTGACACATAATTTGAAAGTACTTTTAATATCAATATTTCACCCTTCTTAGTTCCAAAACTGAAACACGTTTTAAATATCTTTTCTTTTGTTTGTGTCTATTCTGGGTAGAGTTTTGCTGGTGATGTTGCCTTTGTTTGTTATGGTCTTTCTCTTCTTTTTTCTGGTTCCCATCTCTCCTTTGTTTAGGATCAGAATGACTTAGATAAAGAAGGGAGGTGAGTAGAAGAAATCAGATTTCTCAGCACAGGGCCAGTGTCAACCACCACAAAGTAAAGGATGGAAAGGGTCAGATAAAGGAGGAGAGCAATCTGGAAAACCACTGGAGCTTGTGACTCCACAACCTCCAGCAATGGGTTTCTTTCCTCTGAGCACTTAGTTTTTAAAATAAGAACAGTGAGCTGAAGTACTGGGAGGTAGTAGTACCTGCCTTTTAAAATTCCCTGAATTGGTCTCTTTGGCAGCAGCTTAAATGGGAGTCTGGGAATACATTTCCTTTTAAAAAACATTTACTATATTGGCTACTTTGACTTGTGGTTTATTTTAAATGAATCAACCTCATAGATATCTGAAAAATACACTTCAGTGTTTCAGAATTAGCTCTCATCTCTAACCTGAGTACGCAGCATTAGCTTCCTGTAAATCTCAATATAAGATCAAAACCATTTAGAATACGGAGCACTTGATTCTTTCCAGGCACAATCAATGGGATGACATTTTTCTTTCATGGGATAGATATATCAAGATTTTATTCTCTATGTGGTGTATTTAGTATATATTATTGTATTAATGTAAGTATTACATTAATCAACATAATATTTTGCTAGTTAAAAATGTTTATTTTAATTATCAGGAGGACCAATATCACTATTAGGCAATTGATTTAGATGGAAAATTTTTGTTTGGAATCTTTAACAGATCAAGAAGCCTGAAGTTCTGGAAGAGTTGATGAGACATTTTCATGCAGTTGCTTAGAAGGAAAAAAGTTGCCCTAAATTCTTTATGAACCTCTGTTAGTGTCCTTCCAATTAGTTGCAGTAGTCTCATGAGGTCAAATCTATCTAGTCCGTGTTTTTAGTACTCTTTTCCCATTGCCCAATAGTGAACAGTCCATAAAAGGTCAGGAAGTGTGTTGACCAACTTTGAGCAGCACTTAAGAGATTGTAAGGTATTTCTCTGGCCTTCCTTTGTGTATCTCCACCAAAATTTATCCATCCTTTATTTGAATTCTATTTGTCTTAGGCTGTGTAAATCAGTAACAAGTTAATTAAACAGATAAATCCATTGAGACAATGTTTTAGCACTACTTTTCTCTCTGAGATAATGTTCAGTTAAAGTAACAGTGTATCAGATGACAGTCCTCATAAAATGACATTAAAGGGGGGTAGAGTTTTAGGCAACATGCAAGTCTAGGGGGAAAATGCTCTCATTCATAACGACTGTTTACATATCCAATTAGATAATAATGTTGGCATTTCATAAATGACACAGTGAAGCAGCACCTTCTGTGGAAGCCAAGACTTGATGAGTCGTCAACATGACTCAGAACAAGTGTAGGAGGAACAGCATGATTATAAATAGGCTATGCTGACCTATGTGATGCAGTAAATATAAATTCATAGACTCTTAAATAATAATGGCTGTAATAAGCATGGCAATCAGTTGTCTCAAGCACAATTAAACAAACAGAATTACACATTTCTGAGGCCAAATGGAAAAAGAAGAAATGTAACCATCCTAGTTGGTTATATTATTATTGGTCAAACAAAATGAGAGTTTGTAGTTTTTATTTTTTTTTATTGGTTATTCAAAACATTACAAACATTGCAGAATCACATCGGTTACACATCCACATTTTTACATAATGCCATATTAGTAACTGTTGTATTCTGCGACCTTTCCTATCCTCTACTATCGCCCCTCCCCTCCCATCTTCTCTCTCTACCCCATCTACTGTAATTCATTTCTCTCCTTATTTTTTCCCATTCCCCTCACAACCTCTTATATGTAATTTTGTATAACAATGAGGGTCTCCTTCCATTTCCATGCAATTTCCCTTTTCTCTCCCTTTCCCTCCCACCTCATGACTCTGTTTAATGTTAATCTTTTCCTCCTGCTCTTCCTCCCTGCTCTGTTCTTAGTTGCTCTCATTATATCAAAGAAGACATTTGGCATTTGTTTTTTAGGGATTGGCTAGCTTCACTTAGCATAATGTGCTCTAATGCCATCCATTTCCCTGCAAATTCCATGATTTTGTCATTTCTTAGTGCTGCGTAGTACTCCATTGTGTATATATGCCACATTTTTTTTATCCATTCATCTATTGAGGGGCATCGGGGTTGGTTCCACAGTCTAGCTATTGTGAATTGTGCTGCTATGAACATCGATGTGGCAGTATTCCTGTAGTACGCTCTTTTAAGGTCCTCAGGGAATAGTCCGAGAAGGGCAATAGCTGGGTCAAATGGTGGTTCCATTCCCAACTTTCCCAGGAATCTCCATACTGCTTTCCAAATTGGCCGCACCAATTTGCAGTCCCACCAGCAATGTACAAGTGTACCCTTTTCTCTACATCCTTGCCAGCACTTGTTGTTGTTTGACTTCATAGTGGCTGCCAATCTTACTGGAGTGAGATGGTATCTTAGGGTGGTTTTGATTTGCATTTCTCTGACTGCTAGAGATGGTGAGCATTTTTTCATGTACTTGTTGATTGATTGTATATCCTCCTCTGAGAAGTGTCTGTTCAGGTCCTTGGCCCATTTGTTGATTGGGTTATTTGTTATCTTATTGTCTAATTTTTTGAGTTCTTTGTATACTCTGGATATTAGGGCTCTATCTGAAGTGTGAGGAGTAAAAATTTGTTCCCAGGATGTAGGCTCCCTATTTACCTCTCTTATTGTTTCTCTTGCTGAGAAAAAACTTTTTAGTTTAAGTAAGTCCCATTGGTTGATTCTTGTTATTAACTCTTGTGCTATGGGTGTCCTATTAAGGAATTTGGTGCCCAACCCCACAATATGTAGATCAGAGCCTACTTTTTCTTCTGTCAGTCGCAGAGTCTCTGATTTGATATTAAGCTCCTTGATCCATTTTGAGTTAACTTTTGTGCATGGCGAGAGAAAGGGATTCAGTTTCATTTTGTTGCATATGGATTTCCAGTTTTCCCAACACCATTTGTTGAAGATGCTATCCTTCCTCCATTGCATGCTTTTAGCCCCTTTATCAAATATAAGATAGTTGTAACTTTGTGGATTAGTCTCTGTGTCCTCTATTCTATACCATTGGTCCACCCACTTGTTTTGGTACCAGAACCATGCTGTTTTTGTCACTATTGCTATGTAATATAGTTTGAAATCTGGTATCGCTATACCGCCTGATTCACACTTCCTGCTTAGAATTGCTTTTGCTATTCTGGATCTTTTATTTTTCCATATGAATTTCATGATTGCTTTATCTATTTCTACAAGAAATGCCGTTGGGATTTTGATTGGCATTGCATTAAACCTATAGAGAACTTTTGGTAATATCTGCCATTTTGATGATGTTAGTTCTGCCTATCCATGAACAGGGTATATTTTTCCATCTTCTAAGATCTTCTTCTACTTCTCTCTTTAGGGTTCTGTAGTTTTCATTGTATAAATCTTTCACCTCTTTTGTTAGGTTGATTCCCAAGTATTTTATTTTTTTTGAGGATATTGTGAATGGAGTGTTTTTCCTCATTTCCATTTCAGAAGTTTTGTCACTGATATACAGAAATGCCTTTGATTTATGCGTGTTGATTTTATATCCTGCCACTTTGCTGAAATCATTTATTAGTTCTAGTAGTTTCTTTGTAGACCATTTTGGGTCTTCTAGGTATAGAATCATGTCATCTGCAAATAGTGATAATTTAAGTTCTTCTTTTCCTATTTTTATGCCTTTAATTTCTTTCGTCTGTCTAATTGCTCTGGCCAGTGTTTTGAGAACTACATTGAATAGAAGTGGTGATAGAGGGCATCCCTGTCTTGTTCCAGATTTTAGAGGGAATGCCTTCAATTTTTCTCCATTCAGAATGATGCTAGCCTGAGGCTTAGCATAGATAGCTTTTACAATATCCAGGTAAGTTCCTGTTATCCCTAGTTTTTCTAATGTTTTGAACATAAAGCAATGCTATACTTCATCAAATGATTTTTCTGCATCTATCGAGATGATCATATGGTTCTTTAAGTCTATTGATGTGGTGAATAACATTTATTGATTCCCGTATATTGAACCATCCTTTCATCCCAGGGATGAATCCTACTTGATCATGGTGCACAATTTTTTTGATGTGTTTTTGTATTCGATTCGCCAGAATTTTATTGAGGATTTTTGCATCTAGGTTCATTAGAGATATTGGTCTGTAGTTTTCTTTCTTTGAGGTGTCTTTGTCTGGTTTCGGGATCAGGGTGATGTTGGCCTCATAGAATGAATTTGGAAGAGCTCCCTCTTTTTCTATTTCCTGAAATAACTTGAAAAGTATTGGTATTAATTCTTCTTTAAAGGTTTTGTAAAACTCCACTGTATACCCATCCGGTCCTGGGCTTTTCTTGGTTGGTAGTCTTTTGATTGCTTCTTCCATTTCATCCATTGATATTGGTCTGTTCAAATTGTGTGTATCCTCCTGACTCAGTCTGGGCAAATCATATGACCTAAGAAATTTATTGATGTCTTCACTATCTTCTATTTTATTGGAATATAGGTTTTCAAAATAATTTCTAATTGTCTTCTGTATTTCTGTAGCATCTGTAGTGATATTGCCTTTTTCATCTTATATGTTAGTAATTTGAGTTCTCTCTCTTCTTCTCTTCATTAGCATGGCTAAAGATCTGTCGATCTTATTTATTTTTTCAAAGAACCAACTTTTAGTTTTGTTAATTTTTTCAATAGTTTCTTTTGTTTCAATTTCATTGATTTCTACTCTGATTTTAATTATTTCTTGCCTTCTGCTACATTTGCTGTTGTTTTGCTCTTCCTTTTCTAGGGCTTTGAGATGAAGTGTGAGCTCATTTATTTGTTGGTTTTTTTCTTTTTTTGAGGAATGACCTCCAGGCGATGAATTTCCCTCTTAAATCTGCTTTCATTGTGTCCCATAGATTCCGATATGTTGTGTCTGTATTTTCATTTATCTCTAAGAATTTTTTGATTTCCTCCTTTATGTCTTCTGTAACCCATTGATCATTCAGTAACATATTGTTCATTTTCCATGTGATGTAGGATTTTTCCTTCCTTCTTTTATCATTGATTTCCAGTTTCATTCCATTATGATCAGATAAAATGCATGGTATTATCTCCACCCATTTATATTTACTGAGTGTTGCCCTATGCCATAATATATGGTCTATTTTTGAGAAGGATCCATGTGCTTCTGAGAAAAAAGTATATCCACTTGATGATGGTTGATAAATTCTATATATGTCAGTTAAGTCTAGGTTATTGATTGTGGTATTGAGTTCTATAGTTTCTTTATTCAACTTTTGTTTGGAGGATCTGTCCAATGGTGAGAGAGGTGTGTTGAAGTCACCCATAATTATTGTGTTTTGGTCTATTTGATTCTTGAACTTGAGGAGAATTTGTTTTATGAATGTCGCAGCACCATTATTTGGTGCATAAATATTGATAATTGTTATGTCTTGTGGTGAGTGGTTCCTTTTAACAGTATATAATGTCCTTCATTATCCCTTTTGATTAACTTGGTCTTGAAGTCGATTTTATTCGATATGAGGATGGCCACCCCTGCTTGCTTAGGAGGACCGTGTGCGTGGTATATTTTTTCCCATCCTTTCACCTTCAGCCTGTGTATGTCTTTTCCAATCAGATGTGTCTCCTGGAGGCAGCATATTGTTGGATTTGTTTTTTTAATCCATGATACCAGCCTATGTCACTTTATTGGAGAGTTTAAGCCAGTAACATTTAGAGTTACTATTGATATATGGTTTGTACTTCCAGCCATGTTTGATTATTTATCCTTTTTTTAAATTTAGTTTGTTTCTCAATGATTATCTTTCCCCCCGCCCTCTGACTTTACCAAGGCACTTCCCACTGATGGTTTTGGTTATTGTTTTTCATTTCTTCCTTGTGTAGTGTTTTGCTCAAGATGCTTTGCAATGCTGGTTTTCTGGCTGCAAATTCTTTTAACTTTTATTTATCATGAAAGATTTTTATTTCATTGTCATACCTGAAGCTTAATTTTGCTGGATACAGAATTCTTGGTTGGCATCCATTATCTTTCAGTGTTTGAAATATGTTGTTCCAGGACCTTCTTGCTTTCAGCGTCTGTGATGAAAAATCTGTTGTTAACCTTATTGGTTTACCCCTGAATGTAATCTGCCTCTTTTCTCTTGTAGCTTTTAATATTTTCTCTTTGTTCTGTATATTGGGTATCTTCATAACAATGTGTCTTGGCGTTGGTCTACTGTGATTTTGTATGCTTGGTGTCCTCTATGCATCTACAATTTGTATATCCGTTTCCTTTTATATTTCTGGAAAGTTTTCTGTAATTATTTCATTCAGCAGGTTACTCATTCCCTTGGGTTGAATCTCTATACCTTCCTCTATCCCGATGACTCTTAGGGTTGGTTTTTTTTTTATGTTATCCCATATTTCTTGGATGTTTTTCTCGTGATTTTTTACCAGCCTTTCTGAGTTGGCTAGACTCTTTTCAAGATGATATATTTTGTCTTCATTATCTGACGTTCTGGCTTCTACTTGCTCCACTCTGTTAGTGATATTGTCATTTGAGTTTTTAATTTGGTTTATAGTTTCCTTCATTTCTAGAATTATTGTTTGATTTTTTTTATAATCTCTATCTCCTGATAAAGATGCTTAACTTCTTCTTTTATCTATTTATGTAATTCGTTTTCAATGTGTTCTTTCACTGTTTGAATTTGCTGTCTCATATCCTCTTTAAGGTTCCATTCCATCTGTCTAAGGTGTTCCTTGAGTTCTTTATATGACCATTTTTCTGATGACTCTAGGTCCTCCTGAATATTTAGATTGTCCTGCATTGTTTGTACTCCTTTTCTTCCTTGCTTTTTCATGCTGCTCATGTTACTTCTTGTTCTGTTTGACTGCTGAGTTACTGTTTCCTCCTATAAATTTATTTGATGCTTGGGAGGAAAGGTATTAGAAGGGAAGGGAAGAAGTCACTAAAGAGAATGAGAGTAAGCAGCTAGAATTCAAGGAAGGGGGAATAAGAAAATTGAAAAGAAATGCAAAGACAAAAAAAATAGGAAATAAAAAAAGAAATTTAAAAAAAATAATAATAAAAAAATAAAAATTAGAAGACAAAAATTTAAAAAAATTAAACAAAAAATTTTAAAAAACAACAAGAAATAAAAATGAAAATAAACACCCCTCCCCCCCAAAAATAACTAACAAATGCAGTCTTAGAGTTTGATTAACTTCTCTTCCAGTAGGTGGAGCTGTGCCCACCAGGCCAAGCTTCTCCTGTCAATACGCGGGAACCAATCACTGTGCAGCAGCTCCTCCTCCCAGACTGGGCGAGT
The DNA here is from genome assembly GCF_964194105.1 of Spermophilus citellus. Classification (NCBI taxonomy): domain Eukaryota; kingdom Metazoa; phylum Chordata; class Mammalia; order Rodentia; family Sciuridae; genus Spermophilus; species Spermophilus citellus. Next base: position 41,311,339 of record NC_138194.1, on the reverse strand, counting down.
CTCCAATCCTGAGTGCCTAGGGCCTCCTCTTGTGTCTAGTCACTTCCCCACTTTTCCTCTAGCCAGGCCCCTCTCACGGGTGCCGCTCACCACAATACTGGCTACACGCCAGGTCTGCTGCTCCCAGGAGCCCTGTTTTCATGAACGACTGGGCACACTTTCCCTGTTTGCCATTCCCTCAGACCCTAAGTTTGTAGAACTTGGGGCTGAGAACTCTCAGCCAATTTTACTTGCCCTCCGGTAGCCACGCCCCCGGAAGCTGGTGCAAGAGACCTCAGTTGTCAGCACTGGTGGGAGCGGTAGCCGGGAGTTCCTTGCTGCGGGTCCCGCGTCACTTCTGATTCCCTCGGTCTGGCTTTCGCGTTCAAGGGAGAGCTGGGAGGGGCCTTAAGGTTTCCCCGATGTGTGGAGAGGGAAGGCTAGGGGATTACACACCTGTAGCCGCAGGTTTCAATGAAGTTATCTCCTCCGCCGCAGTCTGATGATGTCAGTTCTCTGCCATGGTGGTATCTCTTGCAAATGGCAACAGTTCGTTTCCTTTTGCCGGGTGACCAATGCAACGGGTGGGTCCTGACTATCTCTCCCAAGCCCCGTTTAAATCCTGTGGCCACTGCTTATGAAGGCTCGGTTGGCATTTACCTCCGTAGGAACAGAAGGGCCGACCAGTTGTTTCAGCGGGATGGATTAGTGCTGAGTCACAGCTGTTTGTCTGTGGGGAGCAGGCAAACGGGAGCTTGAATTCAGCCGATCCAGGCTCAGTGTGTGTTCTGAGAGGCCCAGAGTGTTTGCCCCAGATCCACGTCAGCTCAGCATTGCCTAGTGATCCTGAGCAAACAGTATTTAGACTGTTTAGGACTCCCTATGCCTGCACAGCTGAAGAGGTCAGAGACTTGATCTCTCCGCACCTGCCACCATGTTGGATCTAGAGAGTTTGTAGTTTTTAAACTGGATGAGAGTTTTGCTGGATGAGAGCAAAAATGAAAAAAAAAACAGAAATAAAACTGAATAAAACTGAGAGTAATTCAACACTGTATTTAAAAATGAGACATCTGTGCTATGCCCATATTAATGGTTTTTATGAGAGCTATAATAAATAGGTGCATGTATTATTTTTGATTCCTTTCAATTCTTTCTCTTAAGTAATTTAATTTTGGTGATATTTCAATTGAGTACCATAATTATAACAAGTTTCCATTTAGGGGAAGATGTAACCATCTGAAAATGGGATTATCTGTTGACAGTGTGTTATGGTAAAGGCAGTTTCTAAACCTCTGCACCTGCCTTCTCTTGATATGCTCACTTCTCTTGGCTATATCTTTATCTTTGGAGTATGTCCCACGGCTAGACGTTGCCACATCAAAACAGAACATAAGTACTTGCTGTGAAAGGGAATGTAGGCTAAGGCCAACATGTCTGCCTTTATGCCTGTGATCACATTTTGAAACGAAGATGTGCAGTCCATGTATGTTTATTTAGCATGTGTTTATTCATATGCATATATCAACACAGACATTTATAAGGATGACATAATAGAAAATATAAAGATAGCATTTGTCATTACTGGAAACTTTGTAGACTATTTCCACAAATACATCATATATCAATGCCCCCCCCCCCACAAAAAAACACCCACACCCAACAGCGATATAAAGGTTATATGCACATGCACAATCCTCCATTAATAATAATTCACTCACCAGAAATTAAAACCTAAAATATCTGAAAAATCATAGTACATTCATTTGTAAATTCCTTGTGGACAAAATGAATCAAGGCATTCTAAATCAACCTTTTGCAGATTTTTAGCTAATTCCAAAGCTTCCAGTAAACAACTCTTCTTTTGTATATATACAAAAGAAATTATCATGGTCAACCTTCCCAGAATTGCTCAGCCATAGAAACTGATGTTACCAATCTTTGAGGACAATACTTGTATATTTAAAGGTAGTTCTTACTAAAAAGCACTGTATCTCAGGATCTTTTTCCAGGGCCTGGAATTAGAAATTTTGTACAAAATGCCCTCTCAGCCTATAGAATCCCAATATTCTTTGTACAAGATTCTTTGTACAATATTCTTTGTACAAGAGGGCCTTGTACAAAGGCCCTCTCAGCCTAGAGAATCCCAATACTTTCTCTAAAAATTACTGCTGCAGAGCAGAGGATGGTCCCCATGTGCTCATGTCCTGATTGGTTCTCTAATTTTCAGGGCAAGAGCAGGATGCAGTCCAATTCTGATTGCCTTGGGCTTCATCGACACCCTTCCCATGAGTGATCAAACCTGCCCTTCACACACACTGTGATTCAGACTAGTTGAATCACCCAGATCAAGGAGCTTACCTGTTAGCTGACATTGGGCATAATTCTTCTTCATGACCCATCAGATTGAGCCGTAAAGTTCAATGCCATCTGAAGTTGTACCTGAAGTGGTCACACATGATGAATGGCATAATTTAATAATGCTTCATTCCCCTTGGAAGTTAGCCCTAGAATCTGGTTAGCTTTGTTCCCACCCATGCCTGTATAGACAGTAGATACAAAATACTGGTTTTATTATGTTGGTAACTAAAATTTCTCTTCAAAGAGGAAAGTCTATATTTATAAATACCTTGAAGTGTGACTTTAGATATGGAAAGGGAAAATTTAGAGCTTGGAAGTAGGCCCAAGAAGGTACAAAGAAGTGCACTATTTTTTTTCATAAGAAATGGGTATTACTGGTACAGAAGTTCTGGAGGAGGTCAAAGATAGAGCTCAGAAATGTCGCTGGAGACTGAACTCTAACAAAAAATGGTGACCCAATAAATTCCTTGATGGCAAGTAATAAAAGGAATATATTTTAAGAACTAACATCTCATTTTAAGTTGGTTACCATGATATTCAAGATATTGAAAATAAGATTTAGAGTAATTCCATAGCAAGAGAGTTTAGTTACTTCCTTTAAACATTATTAAACATCTACAAAGGAACTTTGGAATTGCTTGTTTCCTGTTTGTTATTTTCTTCTTTCTATCAATTTTTGCTGATATTTTAAAGAATGTCATGTTTACCAAAAAGTAGAAGGCAGTGTGCCATCTTCAAGTTGGACTTGTCATGGAAAGGCCCCTCTTGTCCTAGATGCTAACTCTATGGGGCTTTAATGAACCTTCAGGGCTCCATGAAACACTTTTTGGAAACCACTGAACTAAGTTTGCTCTGGGTTCCCTTCTAGATTTAAAATTCTCTGATTGAATTCAACTCTTTGATGACTTACCATTTATCCAAAAAAAATTATAAGAAGCTACACAGATGACATTAGGAGAATACATTTCATTCATCACTTTTCTTACTTTCAATATTAAAATATTAGCAGGTCTCTCTAAACCTGGCTGTAATCCATCCTCAATAGTATATTTCTAACTTAAACCCACAATAATGCAAAACTAAATCCACACAGAGTGCTTGTAGCGTGATATGTCTAGTGTATCCTCCTAGTAACTCTATAAAATGAACATAATTATTACTGCCATTCTACAAATCAAGGGAAAGAGGCACAGGTGATTAAGTTAGTTCTTGCAGGCCACATAGCTCATGCATGAACAAGCTATGAACTAAGGGGCACCAGAGTGTGATCTCATCCCCCATATCACAGAGCCTTGACATAATCTCTGATATGGTTCGAACCTTACAAGGCCCCCAGAGGTCCATATACTAAAGGATTGATTGCCAGTCTTGCTGCTATGGGGAGGTGAAACCTTCCGGAGACAGGGTCTAGTGGAAGGAAAGGATGTTATGGTGCCATGTCCTTGAAGGAGACATTGGGGTCCTGTCCCTATTTTTCTTTGCTTTCTGCCACCAAGCGATGAGCAGCTTGTTCTACATGTGCTCTTGCCATGCTGTAAAGCAATAGGGTCAAGCATCCATGGACTGAAATCTCTAAACCCATGAGCACAAATAAACCTTTCCTCTTATACATTGTTTATTTTGGGTACTTTGTTATGGCAACAGAAAGTTGACTAACATAGTCTCTTACCTGATCTTTCTATTTCTTCTCTCGTCTGGGACCATTTCATTCTCCATGCTGATGTCAGAGTGGTTTTCTAAAAGTGGAAATAAGATCCTGTTGTTTTCCTGATTAAAATCAGACAGTGCCTCTCCATTGCACATATGATAAAATCCTATACATTTCTCACCATAGCTTAAAAAAATCTCACAGGATTTGCACTGACTCTCCATCAGCCTCTTTATATCACTGTGAAAACTGCATGGAATCAGGGATTTTGTTGGTCTTGTTTCTTTCTGTCTTCCCAGTATGTTAACTGTACCTGTCACACAGCAGTATTAAAACATAAAGGCATCAATAAGTAGGGTATTCAGATTGAGCAATGGCAGATGGAAAGAGGAAACTCTTATTATTTATAATGTGCATCATCCTTTTGCCCTAATTCTTCCCCTAAAAACCCTGAGCTTCAATATACCAAGAGAAGTCTTTTGTCATTTCCAGGTTTGCCAAGCCTTAGGTATTTACACCTGTCTGAGAACTGAGTTTATGATAGACGCAGATAATGTGTTCTGTCCACATCCATGTTTTTACTCACACTATTCAATAAAGGCTCAGGAATCTAGGCGGGGATTGGGGAATGATCCTTCCTGCTTCTTATCTTTTAAACTAACCACTTTACAAATGACTTCTTCTTATGCATTTCTGTACATATTATAAATATTTAAAGTAAATGTGTTTTGTTTGCCAAAATAAAAAGTAATCCCTATTATTAAAATGTCTATTGTACCCAGAACAATATACAAATTGAACATGATAGGTAACAAAATGACAATGTAATTTCTCACATAAATAAAAATCAATTCTAAAATTTGTTTGGAACCACAAAAACCTGAATTACCAAAGTAATTTTGAAAGTCTGGGGGTATAGTTCAATAGTATACTACCTGCTTAGCACATGTGAATACTTGGGTTGGATTGCCAGTAATGCTAAAAAAAAAAGTGATCTTGAGAAAAAAAAATCAAAATCATTGTATATCTTCATTTCAAATTATATTACAAATATAATTTGTATCAAATTAGTGTGTACTAACATAAAAACTGACATATAGACAGGATGAAACAGAATAGAGTACACAGAAATAAATCCAAACATGAATAATCAACCAATTTTTAACAAGACACCATGACGATTTAATGGGAAAGGGTAAAAAGGGTGGTGAGAAAACATATACATTCAAAAGAAAGAAATCATCCTATGCCCATATACAAACATCAACTCAAAATAGATAAAAGACCTAACTGTAAGACCTGAAATCATAAAACTCTTTGAAAAAAACATGAGAGAAAGCTACTTGACATTGGCTTTGGTAAGAGTTTTTGGATATTATACCAGAAGTCAGGCTACTAAATAAATAAATAAATGGGAATATATTCAACTAGTATAGGAACCAACAACAACAACAACAACAACAATAACCCAGAAAAGATGTTTTATGAATTGGAAGACAACATTCACAAAGCATGTATTTCTTAAGAGATTAATGTATCCAATATTTATAGCTGCTCAATTCAGTATAGCCAAGTTATGGAACCTTCAAAGGTGAATGGGTAACTAAAATGTGGTATGTATACACAATGGAATATTACTAAACCATAAAGAAGAATGACTTTATGACATTTGCTGGTAAATGGAAGGATCTGGAGACTATCATGCTAAGTGAAGTAAATCAATCCCCCAAAACCAAAGGTTGAATGTTCTAATATGGAGAGGTGAGGATAGAATAGGAAAGATAATAGACTGAATCAGATGTAACTTTTCTATGTACATAAATGAACACACTATAGTGAATCTCATCATCTTGTACATCCACAAGACTGGGATCCTAATTACAATGAGACATACTCCATGTTGGTATAAATTGGGGCTGGGGATGTGGCTCAGTGATAGAGCACTTGCCTAGCATGTGTGAAGCACTAGGTTCAATTCTCAGCACCACATGAAAATAAATAAATACATAAAATAAAGGTATGTATATAAAAAAGACTGTACTGTCATGTATAACGAAAAAGGACAAATAAAAATAAAATATAAAAAAATTAAAAAGAGGTTAATGTCCAAAATATATAAAGAACTCACAGAACTTGATAGCAGAACAACAAATAAATGTGCCAATTAAAAACTGGGCAATAGTCCTGAATATACATTTCCCCAAAGACATAAATGTAGCCAACAGATCTATGAACATGAACCCCAAATCATCAATACTGAGGAAAATGCAAATCAAAACCATAATAAGATACTACCCATGGATTCTGAAACATGGCAGTGGGAGGGGAGTGAGCCACCCCATGGCCATGCAGCCAGACACGCAGATCTCACCTAGTATAAATACTCCATCTCCAAGAATGTTAGAGGACCCCTGTGGAGCTGCTCTCCGCAGAAATCACCAGTGCGGTGACCCCACACAGGGCTCCAGGCCTCAGCATTTGAGTAGGACGCCCTGCACTGGAGGAACCAAAGCCTGAAGTCCTAGCCCATGCAAGACTTGGCCAGTGCCTTAGCAGAATCACCTACCAACACATCTGCAGATCACCAAGACTTCGCTCCACTCCCACGCAGGTCACTCAGCTGCTACCTACCCACAGCACAATGCCATCGCCAGCTCCCCCCACCTCACCAGGCTCCCCCCACCTCCCCAGGCTCCCCCACCTCACCAGGTTCCCTCCACTTCCCCAGGCTCCCTCCACCTCACCAGACAGTCCAGTGCTGAAAGCAGACCACCACCATCTTGGCTCAACATTCTTGCCATATTAGCTGGAGGCAGTTTCCAGATGGGATCTCCAGCGGCCAGGTACCAAGTTTCCAACCTTCTCCCTCCCTAGCAGCAGTAACTCAACACAGTAGCTGCCCAACACAGGTGTGCAGTGCAACCAGGGAACCACCCACGGGAGCCCTGGAGTGAGAGCTTCCTCAATTGGGAACTGCTGGGGCAGAGGGAGACCAGGAACTGGGGAATATCCAGGCCAGAGAGGGAGATAGTACCAGGCGCTCAGGTCATATGAGCGAGTGGTCCCAAAAAGAGACCAGTGAGGTGCAGTCTTTCTATAGGTGACTGGTGGGTGCCACTCCCTGCATCCAGATGCCCTGTGCTGGAACCATTCTTCCCACTCTTGGTTACCTCCGCCATCCAGAGGGCAGAGATACCAGCTGACAACAGAGGACACCACCTACTGGATGAGAAGAGAAGCAGGAAAGATACGGATCTCTAAAGCTAGCTACAACCCTGGTCTCTTCCTTTGATTTTTTTTTTTTGTTGTTGTTGTTGTTTGTTGGTTGGTTGGTTGGTTGGTTGGTGGTTTTTTTTTTTTCTCTTTTACCCCTCCATCCTCTGACCCTCATATCCCCAACATATGTGAAACCAAGAACTTTGCATGAAATAGGACTTTGAGGACTGGGTCATCTGAATAATATAATATAGAGGTGTTGTATATGATCTTTTTTTCTTTTCATTTTTATTCTTTCATTTTTCTTTCCCCCTCCAAGTTTTACTGTTTTAACATCTGTATTTTTCTAAATACATATGTGTGTTTGTTTTATGTACTCTACTGTCTTCGCACGTACTTGCCTACCCTAAATTACTTCCTATCTATTCTCTTGCTACTAACCCCCCTCATTAGATTTCTCCTTCACACTTCCTAAGATATATTAACTCTATATCCTCACATCCTACCTCCTCAGCATATGGTCCTAAGTTCCGCCTCCAGTTTATTGTCCACTGTCAGAAACTGTGAACCTTTTTACAAAACTACTGATTATATTTTAGGCAATAACTGAATCCAACATTTCTGGACATTGAGACTAAACTGTAAATGTCTCAATAACAACAAAGTGTTCATAGGTGGTATACTGCTGATACTGGGATCTGTTAACATTGTTCTTCCCCACAAAGGAGAGGTCTTAGAACCCTACAAGAGCACTACAAACCTATAGGTTAAAAACAATAACAATCTAGACCCACAGAGCTGGAAAGGAAGACACAGGAGCAACATGAAAAGACAAGGGAAAAAGTGACCCAAACAAATGAAGACACCACTTCATTAGAATCATTGGCAGCCACATCAGAAGGAATGACAGAGAAGGAGTTTAGGATGTACATGGTTAAAATGTTCTGTGAACTCAAGGAAGATATCAGAGAGCAAATACAGGCAGTTAAAGATCACTTTCACAAGGAGCTACATAAACAAATACAGGAAGCAAAAGATCACCTCAACAGGGAGACAGAGATGCTAAAAACAAAAAACAAAACAAAAATCCTTGAAATGAAAGAGATAATAAACCAAATTAAAAGCTCAAATGAAAGCATCACCAACAGAGTAGACCACTTGGAAGATCAGACATCAGACAATGAAGACAAAATATATCATCTAGAAAAAAAATATAGATCACACAGTGATAATGGCAAGAAACCATGAGCGGAACATTCAAGAAATATGGGATAGCATAAAAAGACCAAACTTAAGAGTTATTGGGATAGAGGAAGTCATAGAGGTCCAAACCTAAGGAATGAACAATCTATTCAATGAAATAATATTAGAAAACTTTCCAAACATGAAGAGTGAATTGGAAATCCAAATTCAAGAAGCCTACAGGACACCAAATGTACAAAATCACAAAAGACCCACACCAAGGCACATTATAATGAAAATGTCCAACATACAGAATAATGAGAGAATTTTAAAAGCCACAAGAGAAAGGAATCAGATTACATATGTGGGAAAACCAATTAGGATAACGGCAGTTTTTTTGACATGAACCCTGAAAACTAAAAGATCCTGGAACAACATATATCAAGCTCTGAAAGAAAAATGGGTGCCAACCAAGAATCTTGTATCCAGAAAAATTAAGCTTTAGATTTGATGATGAAATAAAAACCTTCCATGATAAACAAAAGTTAAAAGAATTTATAGCTAGAAAACTGACACTACAAAACATCCTTGGAAAAATATTCCATGAAGAGGAGACAAAAAACAACAATGTAAATCAACAGAGGGAGGTAGTACCCTAAAGGAAAAACTAATCAAAGAAGAAAATCAAGTCAAGTTAAATAATAAAAATAAACAAATATGGCTGAGAATACAAACTATGTCCCTGAATGTTAATGGCTTAAATTCACTAATAAAAAGACATAGACTAGCATATTGGATTAAAAAAAAGATCCAACAATATTCTGCCTCCAGGAGACTCATCTGATAGGTAAAGACATACACAGACTAAAGGTAAAAGGTTGGGACAAATCATACCATTCACATTGACTGTGGAAGCAAGCAGGGATTTCCATCCTCATATCAAATAAAGTAGACTTCAAGCCAAGGTTAATCAAAAGGGATAAAGATGGACACTACATACTGCTCAAGGGAACCATACACCAACAAGACATAACAATCATAAATATATATGCCCTAAACAATGGTGCAGCTATGTTCATCAAACAAATTCTTCTCAAGTTCAAGAGTCAAATTGATCACAACACAATAATCTTGGGTGATTTTAACACACCTCTCTTACCAGTAGATAGATCTTCAAAACAAAAGTTGAATACAGAATCTATAGAACTCAATACTACAATCAATAACTTAGACTTAACTGACATATATAGAATATTTCAACCTGCATTAAGTGGATACACTTTCTTCCCAGCAGCACGTGGATCCTTCTTTAAAATAGACCTTATACTATGCCACTAAGCAGCTCTTAGCAAATACAAAAAAGTAGAGATACTACCATGTATTTTATCAGATCATAATGGGATGAAATTGGAAATCAATGATAAATAAAAGTTACTCCAACACCTGGAGACTAAACAATATACTACTGAATGAACAATGGGTTGCAGAAGACATCAAAGAGGAGATTAAAAAATTCTTAGAGATAAATAAGAGCATAGACACAACATATCGATATCTCTGGGACACCATGAAAGCATTTCTAAGAGAAAAGCTCATTGCATGGAGTTCATTTTTTAAAAGAACAAAAATAAATTATCTCAATTTACAACTCAAAAAGAAATAATAAATGACCTCAATTTACATCTCAAAGCCCTAGAAAAAGAAGAACAAATCAACAGCAAAAGTAGAAGACAAGAAATAATTAAAATTAGAGCTTAAATCAATGAAATAAAAACAAAAGAAATAATTGAAAAATTAACAAAACAAAAAGTTGTTTCTTTGAAAAAAATAAATAAAATTGACAGACCCTTATCTACACTAAGAAAGGGAAGGAGGGAGAGAGAACTCAATTTACCAGCATACATGATGAAAAAGGTAATATCACAACAGACACTACAGAAATACAGTGGATAATTAGAAATTATTTTGAAAACTTATACTCCAATAAAATAAAAGATAGTGAAGGCATTGGTGAGTTTCTTAAGGCATATGACTTGCCCAGACTGAATCAGGAAGATATTCACAATTTAAACATACCAATATCAAGTAATGAAATAGAAGATGCCATCAGAAGCCTACCAACCAAGAAAAGCCCAGGACCCGATGGTTACACAATGGAGTTCTACAAGACCTTTAAAGAAGAACTAATATCAATAGTCTTCAATTTATTTCAGGAAATAGAAAAAGAGGCAGCACTTCCAATCTCATTTTCTGAGTCCAATATCACCCTGATTCCAAAACCAGGCAAAGTCACATCAAAGAAAGAAAACTTCAGGCCAATATCTCTCATGAACATAGATGCAAAAATTCTCAATAAACTTCTGGCAAATCGAATACAAAAACATACCAAAAAGATTGTGCACCAAAAAGATGAATCCCATGATCAAGTGGGATTCATCCCAGGTATGCAAGGTTGGTTCAACACAAGGAAATCAATAATGTAATTCACCATATCAATAGACTTAAAGATAAGAATCATATGATCATCTCAATAGATGCAGAAAAAGCATTTGACACAATTCAGTTCTGATACAATCTGCTTAGAGACAGCAGATTTCACATATTAAAGGCTCAGTCCCTAAAAGTACCCCACTTCAAATGCCCACCATAAGCCCCAGGTTGATTTACCTGTGCTTCAGACACACTGGCAAAAAATCAGGGTCCCCACAAACCCCTCCTTGATTGGGTTAATTTTGTAGAGCAGGTCACAGAACTCAGGGAAACATTGCATTTGTTGGTTTATTCTAAAGGATATTACATATGTCAAGAGCTTTGTAATGTTGTGAACAACCAATAAAAAAAGAAAAAAAAAAGGATATTACAAAAGATACAGATGAAGATATGTATGGGAGAAAAGGTATGGAGGTAATGTATTCTGTCCAATGTATCACCCCTCCCAGGAACCACTATATGTTTGGCTATCTGAAAGCTCTCTAAACTCTTCTTTCTGGTTTTTAGGAAGTCTTGATCACATAGGCAAGAGTGATTACATCATTGGCCACTGGTGACCAACTTGGTATTCAGCTCCTCTGCACTCCCCAAAGTTGAGGAATCCACTGAAAGTTCTAATCCTCTGATCCTACCTTGGTCTTTCTGGTGACAACCATATCCTGAAACATAGGGGCTGCTAGCCACCAGTTGACTCATCAGCACACCCTAAGACATGTATTATTTTGAACATTTTAAAGATTTTTAGGCAATGTACCCCAGGAAAGGGGACAAAACACCAAATATACATTTCACAATATCACAAGACCAGAGAACCAGGGATAGACTGCAGTCATGATTTGTTTGCCCAATCTGTGTTTTTAAAATAATGCTGAATCCACTTTTAAAAGTTGTTTTACAACAAAAAAAATATGATGCTTATTCATTTGTTTCATTAGAAAGCATGAAAACACAGGATGTCTTCTTGGATCCAATGGATGCTTCACTTTTGAAGGGTTTGTGCTCTCTACAGAGTGCATCATCTAAAAAAGTGTGGTACTGTATGTATACCTGCCTGGATGTTGGATTCCCTGGAATTTGTACCCTTAGCAAAAACCAAGCTGAATTAAATAGAAAAATAGTTAACCCAAGGCCATGGATTCTTGACACATAGGATAAAACCAAAATTGCCTGTTATTATTTGAATTTCCATTCAAAATAATTGTAAGCAGCATGAATCATCATAACAGATGCGTACTAACATAAAGCCTTCCCAGACCTGAAGGTGCTTCTTGGACAGCAGACATGCTTCTCGTTTTAGCCTACAGCATGGCAAGGCTGATCCAAGGTGCCTGAATTTCCTCATGCATTGTGAGGCTCTGTAGCTGCCCCGCAATACTTCTTCTCCTTCTCCTTCTCCTTCCCCTTCCCCTTCCCCTTCCGCTTCCCCTTCCCCTTCCCCTTCCCCTTCCCTTTCCCCTTCCCCTTCTCCTTCTCCTTCTCCCAGAGTTTAGATTATTTAAGCAACAGCAAAAACAGTAACAACAACACCCATTTCCTGATATCTCTTCCTAACAGATACAATCCATATATGGTGGGGAGACTCACATATAAGAGGGAAGAGAAATAATCATATATTTTTATTTTTCTGATAATTCATTTGTTTATATATATATAATTATTTTAGGACTTTGGAACATACAGACAAATACAAAAAAGCTATGGGGGTCAGGGAGGAGAAGACCTCCTATAATCCCATTATCCAAATACAAATTTATAGATTTACACCTTATTCTTTATCTCATATTCCTTCTCTAGCTTTTGTGCTATTTCTTTGCTTACTTTTACAGAAAATGTCCTCAAAATAGTTTTATCTTTTCTTTTATAAATCCTCTATTCCCATTCTCTCATGGAGCCCATCATACCTGGAAATGTTGATGTTCAGGTTACAGATGAACCCTTCGGTTCTAAAGCAGTGACTAGTCTTCAGGCAGTATTTTTTTTTTCTGAAGTAAGGATTGAACCCTAGAGCACATAACTGCTGAGCTGCATCCCCAGCCCTTTTTATGTGTTATTTTGAAACAGGGTCTGGCTATATTACTTAGGGCCATGCTAAACTACTAAGTCTGGATTTGAACTTGCAATCCTCCTGCCTCAACAGTCCAAGCTGTTGGGATTACTGGTATGCACCACTATGCCCTGCCCCAGGCAGGATTTGACACACCTATTTTCACATGGCTCTCAGAACACAAGTTTCTCTTTTCTTCTCCCACTCACCTAGACTCTTAGTCTCTGTTTGAATAGTTACATTGTCTTTCCCACCTCCCACCATCAAGGCAGCTCAGGGCATACTCTTAGTGTCTAAACTTAGGTCTCAGGCTGAAAATGCCAACATACAGCCTCAGCCAGTACCCACCTCTGAACAACAGGCTCACATTTCCCATTGGATATCTTAATAGACATATGAACTTGAACTAGAGCAATCTTTTAATTTCCTCTCTGTCCTTCCCTTCCTGTCATGTTTCTCATTTTATTCAACAGCAATTCCTTCTTCCAGGTTGCCTAGATGAGACATGGTGCATTCAGTCCTGATTCTTCTCTTTCTCACGTCCACATACAATCCATGAGCAAATCATTTGGGGCCTTCTCTCCATCATAGATTCCGAATCCAATCATTCTCTCTTCCACTATTACAAGCCTTGTCAGAACCGCCATCCTTCCAATGCATTATCAAAATCACTTTCTCAATGACCCTTGCGTGTTTATTTATCCAGCACAATCCAAATCAGATCATTAAGGCCCCTTGTCTATAACCTTGCAATGGGCTCCTAAATCCATGTCATCAGCCTTCCATGAGAAGGCACTTGGCTATTTCTCTGATCTCATCTTCATTCTTTCTTCCACTGCTTTCTGCACTCCTGCCACACTGACCTCCTTTCTGTTCCTTAAACACATCATGTGCCCCATTTTAGGGCATTTGATCTTGCAGTTCCTTTTCCCTGGGATTCTCTTTTCTCAGAGAGATTCCCAGCACATATGCTGTCTCTCTTCCTTCCTAGCTCGGCCCAAAGAAACTTTATTCAATGAAATACTGAGCTTCACTACCCAGAACCATGAGGTATCTTCATTTATTTAGGTCTTTTCAGGTTTTCACCAATGTTTTGGAGTTTTTACTGTGCAGCTCTTGCACCTATTTTGCCAGATTTATCATTAATTATTTCAGATATTTTACATGATTCTAAATGGTATTTTTTTGTGACTATTGATGTGATCATATCAATTGATGTGAAAAAAATAAAGAACATTCAGCATCAATTCCTTATAAAAGTTCTCAACAGAGTCAGAATAGAGAGACTTTCTCAAACTAATAAATAACATCTACAAAAACCATAAAACTAACAGTATACTTAATGGCAGAAGACTGATGCTTCTTAATATCTAGAAAGAACTAGATTATTCAATATTATGGTGTATAGTGTATTTTTTTTCACCAGAGTTTAGATTATTTAAATGACAGCAAAAGCAGTAAAAACACACCCATTTTATGATATCTCTTTTTAATAGTTACAATCCATATATGGTAGGGAGACTCACATATAAGAGGGAAGAGAAATAATCACATATTTTAATTCTTCTGATACTCGTTTTCTGTTTATGAAAGCTATATATATATATATATATATATATATATATATATATATATATAATTATTTTAGGATTTTGTATACAGATTGGAAAGGAAGGAGCAAAATTATCTTTATTCACAGATGACATTATAGTTTATGTAGGTAATCTAATTTAATCTATCCAAAACAACAATAAAACATTCCAAACCAGAAAAACTAGTAAAGCTAATATGTGAGTTTTGCAAGGTTGCCAGGTATAAAATCAGTACATAAAAATCAATTGTATTTCTAACAAAAGATGTACAAGACATGTTCACTAAAAACTACAAAGCATTGGTGAGAAATTTTAAGCACAAGTACAATCAATAAGCAATTGACAAAATTAAAAATACTTTTTAATATAAAAAATAAAAAGGTGGTAAGTCCTTACAATGTTGGGATTAATTCTACTTCCTCAATATATGTCATTTTTGATATATCTTTGGAGACATGTTCTAAAATTTGTTGGAATATTTGGTGTAATTTTTGTGGGAATATTTACATCTATGTTTATGAAGAATATTGACTTGTAGTTTTCTTGTTTTAAAACTTTTTTAGTCTGATTTTGGGTAATGCTGGCATCATAGTGTAATGAGGGAATTATTCCGTGCACTTCAATTTCTGGAAGAATTTGTGTAAAATTGGTATTACTTGTTCCTTAAAGCTTTGGCAGAATTCAAGAGTCAATCCATTTGAACCTAGATTCTTCTTTGTCAGGTGGGTTTTAAGTGCAAATTGAATTTCTTCAATAGAAATAGACCTATTCAGGTTATTCATTTTTTATTTCTTGAGTGGGGTTTGATAGTTTGTGTCTTTGCAGGAATTTTTCCATTTCATCTGTCAAATTAATTAGCAAAAAGTTGTTCATCATGCTCCCTCATTATCCTTTTATTAACTGTGGAATCTGTTCTGATTATGCTTCTTTCTTTCCTGTTATTGGTAATTTTTGTCTTCTTTCTTTTTTTCTGATCAGTCTGGATATAATATGTATCAGTTTTATTGATCTAAAATATAAAAGGTTTTGGTTTCATTGACTCTCACTAGTATTTTTCATTTCTCTATATTGCATTGATTTTGGTTTTTAATCTTTACTGTTTCTGTCTTTTACTTACTTTAATATGCTCTTCCCCCCCCCCAGAATTTCTTGAGGTAGAAATTGAGGTCACTGATTTGAGACCTTTATTCTTTTCTATTTACTTTCATAAGTATTTAATGTTATAGATTTCCTGTAAGTACTACTCCACAGATTTTGAAATATTGTGCTTTCATTTTCATTCAGATCAAGATACTTCCTGTTTTCCCTTTCAATTTCTTTCTTTGATGTAAGAATGATTTATAAATGTTGGTTTCCAAATGCTGAGGGATTTTTCAGAGAGTTTTCTGTTAGTAATTTCTAATTTAATTCCATAGTGGTTAGGGAAAATACTTTGTATGACCTCAGTCTTTTTAAATATAATCTTTTCTATTGCAATACCTACTCAGCTATTAATCTCATCCAATATATTTTTCATCTCAGACATTATAGTTTCCATCTCTGGAAATTTGATTTAGTTCTTTTTTAGATCTTTCATGTCTCTATTTAATGTTTTAAATGTTTGAAATACAATTAAATTAACTGCTTTAATGTACTTGTTTGTCAACTTGAACATTTATGTCATTTTTTAATTGTTTTTAATTAATGTTTCTCCTTATTATATGTTAGGATTTTCAGCTTGTTTGCATGTTTGGTGACTTTTCATTGGATGCCAGGTATTATAAATTTCACTTTTGGGGTATTGAAATTTTGCCTTATAGATATACAGATATACGTATGCTTAGTTTTCATTCAGCTGTATTACTTGGAAATTCAGCCACATGTTGCTTGATTTCTCAGAAGGGATTCCTTACACAGCTTAATGATTGTGTGAATGTCATAGAACATACTAACAAACAAAAATGGCTCCAGTGTTACTAGGTGGTAAACTTAGAAGACCACTGTTAAATATGCAGGTTGTTGTTGACTGCAGCATCATCATGTGCACATGATTGTAGTGTGATCCTTCAGGTCTTGTCTTTAGAATTACCTGGGTCTAGTGTATGGCTTGGCCTAGGGCTCTTTGTTACTATTTACATGTTGTTATTATTGTTTATGGTTATTGGTGTTGTTGTTATTACTTTCTGTGTACTTTACCCAATGCCCTAGGAATTATGAGTTCATGTAATATAGTTGGTGAGATCAGGAATTATCACCTGTGTTGTCAGTGCTAATGGCTACTGTTTCCTTTAATCCTTCAGATGGTTCTTTTCCTAGCCTCAGGTGACTTTATCACATGCAGGTATTGATCAATACTCAAGAGAAATTACTCATTACTTTTCAAAGGTATTCTCTGGAGTTTTCTCAGAGCAATGTCCCTGCTTTCCTGGGGATATTGCTTTGTCCTAAGAATTCAAACATCTTGGACCTCCTTGGGCTTTAGCTCTCTTTCCTCCACTCAGAGTCCCTTGGATTTGCCTGGGTTATGCTCTCCTTAGCAATTTGTTGCCTGGAAACTCTCTAGGAAGGAAGCTGTAGGCGATACTGTGGCTCAGCTTGCTTTTTCCCTCCCTCAGGTCTGACTAGCATTTGTTGTCTGATGTTCTGTAATTTGAAATGTGTCATTTCACATATTGTGCCCAGGTTTTGGTTGTGTCAGGTGGACATACATACCTGGTTCCTAGCTTTCCATCCTGGTTGGACAAAAAGCTTTTATTTGCAGTTAAATAGAACTCTTTATTGACTTAATTTCATTAAGTTCAGTAATACCCATTGAGTTCTGGTTTTTATATTTCCTGAGACTTCCTGCTTGTCCCAGCTAGTACATGGTTGAATTCTGAGATAATCGTCTGTGAGTATGACAGAGAAGTTGTAGTATTCATTTGCAGCATAATAGGTTTCTTAATAGAGGTATGGAATTTGGACACTTTTTGATAAAATAAAATCAAGAAAGGCATGCATTTACAAAACTCAAACAGAACAGAAAACAATAAAAGGAGAAGTAGAAGTTTCTCTTCCATTGTTTTAATATGTAACTAAGCCCTCCAACCCCCCGGCAAAGTTAAATATTATTAATTTTTTCCACAACTTTAATGGATTTAAGTGTTTATATATTATTATTATTATTTATTTTTTTGTGGTACAATGGGTTGAACCCAGGACCTCATGCATGCTAGCTCTAAACTATATCTGAAGCCCTGTTTTTAGTTTAGTTTGAGACAGGGTATCACTAAATTGCCCAGCCTGACCTCCAACTTGTGGTCTTCTAGTCTCAGCCTCCTAAATAACTAGTTAGATTTATTGTACATATTTATTTTAATTCACCATATTATATATGTTTAACTTGGTTCTTTGATTAGACCAATACATGAATAGTGCTCCTTTATAAATATATGTGGGTGGGAACACAGCATGTTCTATATTCAGTGTTAGTCATTTATAAAATTCCGTTGGAAATTTTTAAAATGCCCAAATTGAGATTTTTCTCATTCCACTCTTTTTTTTTTTTTTTTTGGTATGGGGGATTGAACCCAGGGGTGCTTAACCACTGAGCCACATGCCCAGTCCTTTTTACATTTTATTTTGAGACAGGATCTTGCCATGTTGCTCAGGCCCTCAATAACTTTTTGAGGCTGGCTTTGAACTTAGGATCCTCTTACCTCAGCCTCCCAAGCCACTGGGATTACAGGTGTGTACCACTGCGCACGGCCTCATTCCACTTATGATATTGAACAGATCTTGGTCTTGGGTTTGCATTTTAAAATTAAATAAAATAAAAGTATTTTGGAAATGCTTGAAGGACATAGGTTTTGGTCTTACATTCTTATAAATAAACTGTATGTAAGTACAAGCAGCTCTTCCCAAGCCTCAGTTTTCTCATTAAGTTACGCTGAATTAGATTATGTCTAATATTAATTCCAACTATGAACTTAGGCATATATATTTAAGTCCCTTCTTTAGGGAATTATCAATACACAGAAGATTAATGCTGGAAGCCTGACCTGTCATTGGTTGGTGATGATGAGGGCACATTTGCCTCATATTCACCACAGTCTTATATTTGCATGTTTGATATTATCTCAAAGTGCTGTTGCACACATTATTGTGGAGAAACTCTGACAGAAACAAAATAAAATGCTAATCACAGAGCTTCATGCTCTTCTCCCATTACTAGGCCACCTGTTTTATAGTAAGTTATAATATATATTACAACTATCTTGTGAAAAGCATTTCTATTGCATTGCATTTTTTGTGTTAAATTTTTACATTGTTAAGTGGAAACATTTGGTTCCATTTCCTTTTTTATTTTTTTAATTGACATAAATTTTTTTCACATTTAAGGGATATCACATGATATTTTAATACACACAAACATTTTGTCATGTTCCTATCAGGGTAAACATTTCTTTCCCTTAAAACAGCTATTATTTCTTTATGGTGAAAGCATTAAAATCCTTTCTTCTAGTTTTTTAGAAATGTACAACGTCATTGATATCTACAGTCACTGTACTGGGAAAAAAAAACCAAAAAAACAGAAAGAAACATTTAAACCAGACTCCAACTTTGGTAACTCTACAGTCACTCTACCGGGAAAAAAAAAAACAAAAAACAAACAAAAAAAAAAACCAGAAAGAAACATTTAAACCAGACTCCAACTTTGGTAACTCCATTTGAGATTTCATCATTTAATTTTTAATAAATTGTAGGCATAAAAGAAGTGTATGTGGCCTACATCTCTCCAGACTTGCAAGTCTCTGAAATATGTATGTCTTTAGTATTAAAGCCAATATGTAATATTTCAATTAAAGAGACTAGACTGGTTCTCACAATCCTACCCGCAGAGGCGATATTTTGAGTTTGTTTTCCTTCTACTTATGCACACACATACATATGGTAGGCTCAGATAATGAGATTCTTTTCAATTTAAGCTGCTTGTAGTTAGACATATGAACAAAAACACCTCCATATAATTTGCCTCTTTTAGTGGCATTTACATGGGTAGATGTGTTTTGATTTTGCTTTTGTGTAGCAAATACTGTGTTATCTGGGCCAAAAACATTTCACCGTCAGAATTAGAAACTGTAAGCACAGCTGATTTTTCAGAGTATTTTGGGCAGCTGCAGAATTCTGATGACTGTCCACCAGGCACTTCATGCCATCGTTACACAAATTGGTTCACTTTCTACCTTATCTCTAACTTTACATATAAAAATATTCTCCTTTTTTTCCTGATGAAAGAAATATCCAAAAGCACAAGAAACTAAACAGGAGATATCTCTAATGGAAAAGCTTTGTGTTTAAGAGATACATAAATAATCTTGACATTTATGTAAGTCAAGACTCATCCATGTCATGTGGTTCAGTTCATCTTCTTTAATTCATCAGAAATTGTCATTTATTCTGAAGAATTATGCGACAGTGGACATTTTATTTGTTGTTACAAAAATAAGATATAAAAGTTAAACATATATTTTGATTTGTATATAATTGAGTGAAACTAACACTTGATTTACATTTGTACCAGACTAAGGGTATGGCTCAGTGGGAGAGTACTTGCCTAGTATAGGGCCCTCGGTTTCAAACCTAGCACAGCAAACAAATAATAGTTTAAAAAGTAAATTTGCATGAAGGAAAATTTGAGTATGATATAAAACTGATGATTCTGGGTAAATTTAGGAATAGTCCTTGAAACCCCTTTCTGAGTTCTTTCAGATGTTTCAGTTATATAGCTCTATTTGCTATAGTATATTAGTTTAAAAAAATTAATGTCTTTTATACTTTTAACAATTCCATGTTAGTATTTATTTGTACCATTTTACAGCTGAAGGAAGCCAGACTTACTGAGCAAATCATAAGGCTGGAAGTCAGAAATGCCCAGATTTTAAGCCAATTCTGCTTGAGTTAAAAGGCCTGTGCTTTTTGCTCTGAGCCCCTCACCATGATTTAGTCATTTTGATTAGCAGCCCACTATCTCCAACAACACCTGGCTGGGAGAATCATTTGGAAGTGACCATTTTCTTACTTTTGGATGAACAGCCATCCTCCTGTGGACTTGGACCATTCCTTCCTGCAAAGTGGCTCCCAGTCAGGCTCACTGTGCTTCTTCCAATAAACCCAACTCAGAGTTACCTTCTTGGTACAAGGAACCAATTTGACATGAAATGGAGTGTTGATGAGTCACATCCACCCAAAATAACAGCTGCTGTCTCCCTCTAACACCCTAACCTGCCTCAGGCCCACTGGGCCAATGCCTTAACTTTGTATTACCCCATAGTGTTTAGAGAAATTATTATGTGTTTGTAAAGCAGATATGTGTTCAAGGAAATATGGAAAGAGCGGGTTAAATAAAGTTAACAGGGTCACAGTCTTTAAATAGTCTAATATGCTTTATTTGTTTCCAAGGGAGAAAGTACACAGCATGCTCCTGATATATATCTAGGACCAAACCTGGCTGTAGGTTTAATATAGTTCTTTAATGGGAACGGTATTCTGTGTAAAATGCTTTGAATATTGGTGGCTTAACCTAAGGAAGTGATGGGAATTTCCTAAGCCCTTTATATGTGAGTCAGGGAAAATATTTTGGGAGGTTTCCCCCTTTGTAATATTTTATCACAAATAATAATCAGTAATGTCCTTTCATAAGACTATTCCTACTTCTGCAATTCTTCTTACTATCAAGTTGGGTAGCCCTTTTGAGGGAAATGTCCCAGAGTAGAAATCATCCCGAAATACCTGAGTGTCCTCGGCTGAGAATTGGAAAGTGAGAGTAAGAATAAGTACCTGGAGCTGAGAAGAGAGGCTGAATCCACAAAGGAGACTCAAAGCACAGGTGTGCATACCTGTGATCTGGTTAGAGCAGGCAAACATGCCCTTTCTTCTGGAAAGGCTTATGGAAAAGGTGAGTGCTGGGCTCAATTTTATAGGAGGGGTGAATTTGGCAGAAGTGCACCAAGTCCTCCAGGCGAGGAAGGGGAATGTGTGAAGGTAGAAGGGTGAGTCACATCCTGGAGATGGGTCACCAATTGATTTCTGCTTCCTCTGTGTCTGTGCGTGTCTAATCAAGTCTATTCCCTTTTTGGAAGAGGGGGAAATAAAGAGAAAAGGACCATGCTAGTATCTCTTAAATCTTTCTAACTCATTTGATCCATATGCCTCTAAATAGACACATTTAAACTTTTTTTTTAAAGTGTTGGTTGAACAATTACATTAGGAAAAGTGAATACATTTTAATTCACAACTGGGTTCTTGGAAGTATAAACAATAAAAATGATGGCCAGGAACAATAACCCAAATAGAAGGTCCTTAGAATCAATAGGATGGAACATGCCTAGGAGACCGGCCTTCTCCTGAATTCATGTTCTTCCATCTTCTGCCCCATCCTTCCTGTCTGCCCGCCCTCTGTTCCTTCTCTCTGTGCTCCAGGTGCCACTGTGTATATAAAACTCGTGATAATTTTATACACATGAGTCAAGCCAGCCTTTTAAGAACATAAATTGGATGACATTGCCCCCCTGCTCAAAAGTCTCTAGTGGCTTCCTTCTACCTTTAGAGAGCTCCTTTCCCTTCTCTCCTTGTAGGATACCTTACCTGCATTGGCTTCCAATCCCCACTTTCAGCCTTTGTGCATAATTGTTTTCTGGCTCCCAACTTCTTTTGCTATCAGATGTTGAAAAACTGACTCATGGAGCTAGTTCTGGCCTTTCTCTTGTTTGTGTAAGGCCCTTAAACTAGGTATGTCAATTTTTTATTTTTTTTAAGAACTTTAAAAAAAATGCACTAGCCATCAAATGTGGCCTGCAAACCCCCATATATTTACCATCTTGCATTTTATTGGAAAAGTCTGCCAACTCCAGACCTGGATCATGTTTCTCTACCAGTGCATTCTGTTCTTTAGATCATGTACTTGCAATCATATTCTCATTAGTTTTTACTTGTTGATGATCTCCTTTTCCTCCCCACTCCACAAGGACAGGGGTCCTCTGTGCAGGGTACTCTAGTGTAGAGTTTAGTGCCTCACATGCATCTTGTCACCATGTCTGCCTATATATATATATATATATATATATATATATATATATATATATATATATATATTTACTTCCCAGTCTCCAGTCATTTCCCAGATACCACTTTATGGCTGCTACTCTCTGTTCACATCACGCAAGGTTAATTATCAGTCCTTGGCTTACTCTTGTGTAATTGGTCATATGAACCTTTCTACTTTGGGAAATTCAGTTCAGTTGTGTTCATGAAATTCTCTTCCAGTACATATGAATTCTCCTGAGACAGAGACCCTCTGTTCCTGGATAGTACATGATGGATATCTGTTGTGGTTTCACAGGCCCATCATTTTTCTGGTGGGGAATTGGGAGGCTGGTTTCCAAGGTGTTGAACTTACAACATTAGCTTAGTAGGCTCAGAGCCGTTCTCATGTCCGTCTGGGCACTGATGATCTGTCTGGTTGAATCCACTGTCACTGAAACCTAATAAAGAGAAACATTTCTGAAATTTTAAAAATTGGATTGCTGTTGATAATTGTCTTTCTATAACCATGGGAGATCCATGTTAATAATTCTCTGCAATACTATTCAAAGATGACATCTGTTTAAGCATACATTATAAAAGTCAGATTTGTTCAACAGAGACTTTATTAATTTGTCACTTTCCCTGAGCAAATATGACTGCACATTTGTTTAAATATTTACCAATGTAGGTGAATGAGGAGCAGAAGAAGGTAAAATGAAAGCCAAATAGGACACATGTTTTTAAAGAAAGAGTTTCATTGACTTTGTTGTTGTCTGAATAATAATGCAGTACAGAAAATGTGATATGTTCAAACTGTGCTTCTCATATTCACTGATTGAAAAGGGACAGTTCCATTTTCTGCAGTGCGAAACCAAGTCATTCTTATTAAAAGGTCACAGGAAACTGAGGAGAAATGTCAGGCACACAGACTGACCTATTCAGAATATAATCAAGCTTGCTTTAAAAAGACAACATCTACATTATGAAGGGGAGAGATCTGATTGTATTCTCTGTGCCTTGGTAATGCAGTTAGTGCCGATAAGACCTTGAGACAATCTTGCCCTTCAGAAAATGAGTGTTTGTGGTGGGTGTGGGTGGGTCGGAGGGAACCTCATGATGTAATGTGGCTAAGATCATCTCTTCAGCCAGTTTCCTTTTGAATTATTGAACTTACCATTTCTCTACTAGATGTTCTTTTCTTTTAATCTTTTGCTTTCAAGATAACTCTACTCTAATTTTCACCTTAGATTAATTAATTTCATAAAAGGCTGAGGAAACTGGTCCCCTAGATCCAGCGGCAGACTGACAGCTACGCAGCTCTGGTCCTCTGTTTGCCCAGAGGTACTGTTTTTGCAGTGCGTCTTCTAATAGTCTCCCATCCCATTTGAAGAGACCAGCTGTAAAGGCAAGATGGTAATTCCGTTTTCCTGCCAGTTCATCATTGGCCTCTCTCCAGACTTGTAGTATTTAGAGCTTGATTTTGCTGGCTGCCTAGATCCTTGTGTGCACAGAGCTCCCATTGACTTCATTATGATAAACAGAATGATGATAAACTTCAATGGTAAACAGAAGGGTTCTTTACTTCAGTGGGAATTCAGCATGTATGAAGAGATATGGTCCAGTAAAATCTGCAAATGTCATATCAAATAAATAAGCATAATAGTGTCCGTCATGCCAAGTGGATGTCATGTGACATATGTCTCAGAGAACATGAAGACCAGAGATTCCACTCCTGTGGTTACCAAATTACCATCTGATGGTACACTCTTGATTTTTCCAGTCGCCTTGTTGGAAATCTTCAACAACCAGAACAAATCTTCTGGTTATTCCCTTTTGACTAGGATAGCTCTTCCAGCAGATGTATAGAAAGAGGTACTTTTTTTTTCCTTGCAAAGATGGATCACAAAAAAGGCCCGCAGAAGCAAATAAATTGTAGAATTTTTAACATTTGACAAATTCTTCATTGGTTCAAATGTGCCTGGCCAACAATCTGGTGTATATTTTCTCCTAGGCTGGCAACATGGCAAGTGGACATAAGTAGATGGTGTTGCCAGGTGAAATATTTGGAGTTCTAACAGAGTGACTGACTTAGGCATGCATGATTAATTGGGGTAAAAGTTTTAGTTTATTAATTATCTTTAAAGTAAGATTTTATTACCATAATAAATGGCCTTTGCTAAAATTGTTAATTTATTATATTTAAAATGAGAAAACTCAAATTGGAATATGATTTAAAAAATTAAAAGAACCCAGGTAGATTAAGATGTCCATTTCACTAATGGTGAAATCTTGTTAGTTAAATCTGATTTGGTTAGATTTGTATCTCTACAAAGATTAAATAAACTTTATCTTACCAAATATCATTTTTGGCTTAGAGAAAGCCCTCCAGTGAACACCTTCAGGCAATGTACTATTCTTTCAGATTTTTTTTTCTCTGTTAAAGATTTTTGTTTTTAAAATGTACTTCCTTCTTTCCTCTAACAAAAGAAACCTGAGAACTTTCTATGTACACCATCTAGGGGAAAACCCTTTTTGCCTTTAGGTTTCTTGACATTTCTTCCTATCACCTCTTGGCCTTTTGGATACATTTTTCTCATTATTATTTCTTAAAGCAACTAGCTTCATATCTTCTTTTTTTTAAAAATGTTTTTTCCCCAGCTAAATATTGTTTCATTTTTAACTTTCCCTTTCTGGGAAATTGATTAATCCAAATGTCACTGGAATATTTACTAATAGACTAAAAATTTTTTGAATGCTTTGCAGCTTGGCTTTGGCACAGGTTTTACATTTTTAGAAGAAACAATTTTTATTTATCTAGTTTTTAGTTTTTGAACACATACATGAATAGGCTTTAGCAAAGCATTTTTTCCCCAAGAAAATACAGAATGATTTTTCTGTAAAACTATGGTGTGGCCTAGATTCAAAAGTTCCATTAAAAAGCAAGAAGACTATAAATAAAGAAGTGACTCATAAACAGATATTTTCCATTTTCTATTATGGACTTTGTAAGCTACAATTAAGCAGAAGTAAAATATTGCTGAGTAAATATTAAGAAAGGTAACTTGGAGATTTGAGTTTTTAAAGAAAAATATCGGTGCAATTTTCTCAAGTATCTATAAGATAAATTTTTTTGTGACCGTTCATTTAAGCTATTTTTCAAGAAAAAAATCATTTTAGAAGCCAACAAGAAGAAAAAAAATCACTGAGAGCCATATGGTCCTTTCTCTATAGCTAAAAATGAAATATACTGAAAATAAAAATGGAAGAAGAATAAATATGTAATAATGAACATTTTCCTTGTGTGGTATAATTCTCCATGTTTCCAAGCTCTATCATGGTTAGTTTATTAGAGTCTACATTGGCTTTCTATCCTGTTCTGTTAGTGTGTCTACATTTATGTCACTACCAAGCTGTTTAGATTGCAATCACTTTATAATATGTTTTGAAATCAGGGAGCACATTGTCTCCAGTTTTGTTTTATTTGCTCAAGGTTGTTTTGCCTGTTCAGGCTACCTTTGATAGAAAAGTACTAACAACAGAAAGAAAGATGCTATGTAAATATATATTGCTGCATACTTGGATTTCTATGTTACTCTTTCTGTTGCTTAATAAGTGAAGGAGGTCTGTGACTACCTTGTTTGAGTGTCCACTCTGAACTTGGTCAAATCACTTCACCCAACGGAGCCTCAGTTACTTCTGTAACTAATCATCATTTACTGATGATACCAGCATTAAGTAGTCCTTTTTGTATGCCTGAAACTTTTTCTTCTTTTTTCTTTAAATAATTTTAATTAGATGAATCTACATACAACTCTGCATCTGTGCTAATATTATCCTTGTATAAAGGCTGGAGAAACTGAGTCACAGAGAGGTTAAGTAAATTCCTGGCTACTGACACAGCTGAGATTATCATTTGAGTGGCATGGTTTTGGAATCTCTTCTCATGAATCACAAATTTTTCTGCTTTCTAATTATAATAATGGTGATGGAATGATAATACTCGGGTAGGAATGTGAAAATGTTATGATAGCCCAATAATAAGAGGGTAAATGATATGTCCACAGAATATTGATTGGTGTTACCACAAGTTACATTCTTTCCTGACACAATTCTGTTTCATGCTACTCTAAGTAGTAACTGCTATGATCACCTGTTTCCTAGGTCAGGGAGCTGAGAGGTCTGTACTCACACAGAGACAGCATACAAACCAAGGTGAGTTTCACTGCATTTAACTGGTGCACCCCAGTTCAAGGAGAGAATTCCACTGGGTGCTCCTGACCAGATCCTCCTGTTGTGATTGCCTGGTAGGACACTTTTGCATGAATCAATCGGGAGCACCTCTGGCCTTGGTTCTAGGGACAGTAAGCAAATTTAGTGACCAGCAAGATGGAGGAGTCTTCAGATTGTAAATTATACATCTGGCCATAGCAGTGCATGCCTATAGCTCCAGCTATTCAGGAGGTAGAGGTAGGGGGATCACTTAAGCCCAGGAATCAGAGGGCAGCCTGGAATTCATAGTGAGACTCCATTTCAAAAAAAAAAAATCAATCAATTAATCAATAAACATTGCAAAGGAGAATTTTAATGTTATTTAATCAAGGTTAGTGTGGGAAATTAATCTTATAAAAATTATGAGTTCCCAGTGCCTACCAAGGTTCTAATTACAACAGACACTCAAAGAATACTTAAAGAATGAAGAAATATTATGATGAAAAAATTGTTTCCTTCCATCCTCTGGCCTCCTTCTGAGTACTGAGCTCCACGGGTAGACATTTATTAAATCATTGGGTCTATGACTTACTTCAGTAGGAGTGTGTGTCCTGTGATATCCAGCCCTGTCCAAGGACTAATATATTCTAAGAAAACGAAAGCCAAGGAGGAAAGGACTATTTCTCAGCACTTGACTTCTCCAATAAGTCCATAGTTCCACCCTTCCCCTTCTTGCCATGGATGAACACTGGGAAAACTGGATCCTTGTAATGTTGACTGTTTAAAATGTGTACTGTAGTGAATCCACCTTGGAGAACATATTTTTATTTAAACATTATTTTTTTGATCTCAGAGCCTCACATATGTTAGGCAAATACTCTTCCACTGTGGTACATCTCCAGCCCACAGAACAGAGATTTAAAAAATAGTGTCCTACAAGCCCCTTGAAAGAAAGACTCTCAAGAGATATTAAATGACCCCTCTCTGTGATGCTGATGTCATCAGCTCAGAGTGCAGGCATTTCTTTGCCTTTGGTAGGAAGTATAGAAGTGAAGAAATCCTTTGAAATAAAACCTGTCCCCCAAAATACACAGCTTTGTATTGCACACATACCAGAAGGATGAAGCAGTGATAGTACCTCTCTGGAGATGAAGCTATTTTTAGGCAACTCATCATGTATGCTTATGACTAGAGAGAAAGAAATGCTTTTGCGTTTCTTACACAGTGTTCCTTTTAATATTTTATAGTATTTAGTTACAATGAAAATAAACATTCAACATTTAATGGAAGTCAGTAAGAATTCGGCTTATAAGGGTCTATTAATAAACCACTTGTGAGGTTAGGGAATAAAGATGCCTTGAGTGGAAATATTGTAATTAAGTGGCTTCAGTGTGACCACATAGTTAAATTGGGATTAAGAAGCATAGCAATAAAATAGATCCATAAAGTCTTTTTTTTGTGTGTGTGTATATCAAGAAATAACTTGATACATACAGCATAACATAGTTGACATTAATAAATTTATTTATACTCTAATATTTGAACCTCTCTCAGCATCTCATTCAGACAGTCCTTGGAATCTATATTCCTGGAATATCTCAGAGATGAATGTGTAAAAACTACAAATTACTTTAACTTTAGTAACTAACGAGTTTGGTCTCAAATTTCTGTTTTCACTTCATCATCTAAATTCCTATTTTCTATACATTTTAGTTCCATTTACTTTGTTCAGAGTTGTGGCACTGGAACAATGTGAAACCACAGAGATGTATCAGAATTTGTTTCATTCCAATACCCTGTAAAATAATGCCTACTCTTTATTAGTCTTTGGGGTTGCAAAGGTACCAAAAGTACTCCCAAATCAGGAATTGGCATCCCTCCCAGGAATTTATCCCTTTATTTTCAGTATAATATCCCCACTGAGGAATTGAAGGGTCTAGTGTTTGTGGAGCATGGCTCCACATGGTCTTTGGTCAAGTAAAATGATTCATTGAAAATTTAACAATGTGCTACTTGGCAAAAGGCATGGAGGAATTATGCAATAACTTACCAAAACCCATCTTTCCCTACTGCTATGAGCCTATCCCTTGCTATCTGAGGATGATTGTTTCCAAGACACATACAGATAACAAAGTCCAAGGATGCTCAAGTCCCTTATAAAAATGGCACAGTGTTTTCAAATAACCTACATACATCCTCCAATATACCTCAAGTCATCTTTAGATTGCTTATAATATGTAATAAAATGTAAAGGTTGGGTAAATATGTGTTATACTGTATTGTTTGGGGAATAATGACAAGAAAAAAAAAGATTTGTGTATGTTTAGTATGGACATATATTTTTCCTCCAAATATTTCAATTCACAGTTGGTTGAATTCATGGATAAGGAACCTGCAGATATGGAGGGTGAATTGTACTAACATAGCCTGATTCTCCTTACAGATCAAATAAGCCTATCTGCTCTGTTATCCTGCCCACTTTACATACTGGGAGGTATGGTTTGGAAAACTGAAGCATTTTGTGGTATGAAGTCACAAGGTTGAGATTTGGATCCAGGTCTTCCTTTATTCACTGCATCTCAAGGGGCCACATTGGTTTGATGTGGTAGTACAGATACTACTGTACAGTACAGTACAGGACTCTTGGTTATTAAAACCAGCAATTTCTGATTAATGGAGAACAGGCCATCACAATAGTTCTTCACACACATAACTCTAGGTATAACCCATGTACAGGTCAGTTACCATCACCATCTGTTACTGGGAGATGAGAGCCAATAGCTCTCAGTGGAGCTGAAACCCAAAGTCATTGCCCTTTTCTTCTCTGAAATGTTACTAGGACTGAACATATAATGTTCCCTGAACCCAATTTTAGAAACTAAGGTGTGATTCTCAGGGGATTAGAGATTCCTTTGGTTATGATCTGAAAGCCCTGTAAATTTTAAATATATTGTACCCTCTACTTCAGTGAACCATTAGATATTCTGGATGGTTTGTAGTACTTGCATATATAAGATGACATTGAAAATCTAATGCTTAGATATCATTTAACCTATTAATCAAGGATTATAGATTACTGCTACGATCACAATACTTATGTGTTTTTGATTAAATTGGTGTCAAGCAATCAATATGAAGCAGCTTGTATTAATTGTGTGTGTGTGTGTGTGTGTGTTTTCTGGGGATAGAACCCAGGTCTTCCTGCATGTTAAGCACATGATCTGCCATGGAGTTACACTCTTAGATAAATTTCTAATTGACATTATTTTAGAATCGTTTTAGATTTACCTAAATATTTTACAAAGGTAATATTAAAAGTTCCCATGTACCCCATACCAAGTTTCACCTATTTTTAACAACTTACTAAATAGCATGGTACGTTTGTTATAATGAATGAATCAATGCCAATACAGTATTAAACACATGACTCATAATTCCTTATATATTTAATCTAATGCATTTTGTTTTTCTCTCTCCCAAGGGCATATACAGGATACCACAATTACTTTTAGTTTTTAGGTCTCCTTAGGTTTTCTTTTTCTTTTTTTTAAATTGTTTGGATGAATTTAATAACTTTGAGAATTGGTCAAGTGCCTTGAAAGAATATTCTTCAACTGATGTTTTTCATGAGATTAGTTTGCTTTTATATACTTTTAGAAATATCACAGAGATAAAGCACCATTTTTATTTTTAAGTGTATATACATTGAAGGTATTCAACATGATAAATATAAATATGTATGTAAATATATACAAATATAGTGAAATGATTTTTACAGTTAAACAAATTCACATACCCTTCACCTTCCATAGTTATCTTTTTGTGTGTGGTAAGAGCTCCTGCTGTATACTTTCCTAGCAAATTATCAATTCTCAATATTATTAACTCTAGTCCTTGTGCTGCATGAGATCTCTAGGTCTATTCTCCTTAAATAACTCTATTTGACCTGTTTCTCCATTTCCTCCTTTAGTCCACCTCTGGATTTTGCTATTCTGCCCCATTTCTATGTATGCAACTGTTTTCCATATTCTACCTATAAATGAGACCATGCAGTGTTTTTCTTTCTACGTCTGACTTATTGCACTTTATCATATCATGTCAAAGGTACAGACTATCAACATGACCACAGTTGATGTTGACCTTAGTAACCTGGCTCAGGTAGTGCTTGGCAGATCTCTCTGCCATAGAGTTTCATTTTCCCTTTTTCCGATTTTTATTCTTTGGAAAGAAGTCACTGTTTACACCAGGTTTTAGGAGTAGGGAGTTATGCTCCTGAGATCAGACAATCTACCTAAAATTATTTGTTAATCTGTTTCTTCTCCCCCATTGATTTATTTATTCGATCATTATAGTAGTATGGTTGCACTAGTATTTCTTTGGTAGTTTGCATTATAGTCTAATATTGCTTCATTTTGTCCCTTGAATTGTTCCATATTTGGTCATCCAATTTGACATGTTTAATTTCTATCCAGCATTCTATGTCTCTACCTTGTTCTCTGCAGTTATATTCTCTACAAATTCTCCCTTTAGAAAAAGAAATTTCTTTTTTTAAATTTTTTTATTATTAGTTGTTCAAAACATTACAAAAGAAAAAGAAATTTCTGATAATTTGATTTGTGTTGATTTATTTAAAGGTATTGAAGAAATATAAATTTGCAATCTGATATTCTGGCACATGTAAAAAAATCCTAAAATGAAAGGCTTATATCAGTCAATGATTTGGTCAAGATCTCTGAATTCAAATTTTCACTCCTTACAGAACAACAGGAGGTGTATTTTGTTATCACATGCTCAGAGTAGGTAATTTTCAGTGGCAGACCCTGCTTACTTTGATGTCCTCTTAGCTCCTTTTCTGTGATTCTCATTCTTCTCCTGGTGACCCCTCAACCAGGTACCTGTGTGCATCTCATTTCTAAAGGCTGTTTCCCTGCCATCTGTCAGTTAATTTCCATATGTTGTACTTGATGAGACCATTAGGGAACACCCTCTCCAATAACTAAGATTTAGGATGGGAAATGAACAACCCAAAAGCATCCTGAAATATCAGTGATTTGATTTTTTAATGGTAAGTTTCCGGGAACAGATATTTCAGGAGAGATAAGAGTCCTGTACAGTACTCCTCAGATTATATATCTTCCTATGTATCAGTCCAAATAATGGCACCTATCTGTGTGTATGTGCCTTTTATTTTCTTGCTTTAAATAGGAACCAGAGAGTCATTTTTGGAACTAGAATCTCACTTTCAACACATGTGTGATTTGGGTGTTTTTATTCATGTTAGAATTTAGTCTGGAAAACAACCACTTGACATTGTTCAATAGGCATTTCAACAACCAAAGCGACATGTTGTCAGAATCTTAATTAGAGCGACGTTTTGGGGCACATTCACAAAGCAACAAGAGTAATTACATAAAACAATCACCAACACCCACAAATACTAATAGTGCCTGAGATACAGCAAGTGAAGAATACAATGACATCTTTCTGGATTAATCTAAATCATTTTTAAAAGCTGACTTATTAAAAATAATTGATATAAGACATTCTATAGATTTTTGCTTTTCATATCCTATGTTATGAAATGATATGCTGAACAAAATAATTCTTCCTGTACATATTTCAAAATAGTCTTTGCTTCAGAAAAAAAAAACGGGAAATGACTGTTATGAAAATAAACTTTATAGGAGTGGTAAAATTGTAGGTGGAACATTTAAGAAGATCATTGCAGAAAAGCTAAGTCTTTTTACAAAAGGAAAAATATGCCTGTATGTAAAAATATTAATATAAGTGCCCTAAAAGAATTGAATTGTAATAAACCTGAAGCCAAGCAAACTTCTGCTAAAATTAGTGCAAATAAGACCATGAAAGTTAAATAAAATTTTAAAAAGAAGTTACTACCTGCCAAAGACAGAAACAATTTGGAAAAATATTTTGTAATAATATTAGCATGGTAAATAATTCTTGTTTCAAAATGATACTCATGGTACCGCAGTCTGAGCCTCAAGCAAGGAACATCATCCCACCCAGGGCTTTCTTAGTCAAAGAGAGATGCTTGTGAAGTTTCACTTTAGCCAACTTTCCATCCTGCTCAGGTGAGAACTCATTGTACAGGTTTAGTTTAACATGTTTTTTCTTCACCTGTCAGGTTTTCTTTTGACAGCTAACGATTGCCAGTACTTATCAGGTATTTTGAATTATTATGCATAGGCCCAGCCTCAAGTAGAGGCAGAGGTGGTGGGTCCCACAGTAGATCATATATGCACACACCTCATACCTACAGACTGATCAGTAACAGTAACCATAAAAGGAAAAAGGAACAGTGGGAAAGTTATCAGAGAAGAGCAAAATGCTTCTTGAAACAAGGGTGGAAAAGGGGTAGGCAGATAGATTTTTTTTCTTTCTCTTTGTCTTTTTCCTTTTTTGCAATTGCTTTTTTTTTTTTTTTTTTTTTTTTTTTTTTTTTTTTTGCTTTTTGGTGACCTAATTTCCAAATACAGAAGCCTCAAACTTCAATATCTTTCTTATTATTTTTCTTCATGAAGATTTTTTAATCATGAAGATCTCTCCTTTCTTACTTTGCTCTGTTTTTTTTTTGAGTCTATAGAAGAATAAGACCCAATATAAAAGGTGATGTCAGAATTACTAATTTGATGTAACTTCATGGTATGCACAGCAAAAGCCCAACGTTCAAACCAAATGGATGTGGCACATTGTACCACAATAATCCTGATGGATACCACTCATCTTGTGAGTACTTACTATGATCTGGGCCTTTTCCTAATATAATCTTATAAATATAACCTCTAACCTTCAACAAAACTCTATGAGGTTTACTAAAGTATCCATTCGCTCATTTATCCAATATTAGCCAACTACTAGGCACTGTCTGAAAATTAATAATTAAAAGTGTAATACTTTGATCAGGCTGATTGTGTGCCAATGGAAGGGAAAATAGTTTAGTGGAATACATTCTATGAAAGATGTCAGAGAGAGATCAATAATCCTCTTAAATATACATGTGTAGGGCTCTTGTTGGCTTCTTTAAAACATAAAATGAAACTTTCAATGCAAGTTTCAGAAGAGGAATGTAGTTACTACAGACCATTAGAAATGTCAAAGACATAGAAAAACAAAAAGAAATAGTCTACCGTTATTAGATATTTTTTTTCCAATTGAAAAACAGTTTTGTATTAAAACATTCTGATGAAATGAAAATAGTAGCAGCATCAAAGAAAGATCAGTTTTGCTATGGTTTAAATGTGCCCCCCAATGATCATGTGCTGGAAAATTAATCTCAAGTGTAGTAGTGTGGGGAGGTGGGTCTAATAAGAAGCAGTGAGGTCATGATTATTAGGTCATGAATAGGTTGTCTGTTCATTATCAATTGTCCAGTCTGTGTAGCAGCAGAAAACAGACTCTGACCAGTCCCCAGCTGAGCTTCTTCTCTGATGGAGATTTTACATACTGAGTTTAAATATCAGAAAATAGCAGGATGGCCACGTTGTTTCTGACCCTAGAAATTTTGTTGAAAACACAGGATTGTCTGTGGTCCTTTAGAAGACTGTAAAAGCATACTAATTTCTAAATTTGAGCATACCACTCCCTCCAAATGTGAGGAGCTCATGAATTGTTGCTTGGTGTAAAGAACTTGGAGGTTTCTGTGGCAAGAAACTCGTATTTTTTCCTGCTCGACAACTCAATACATGGAGAGAGATGTGCAACCTATTGTTTCTATTACTTTCAACATAAAATGTAGTCTTCCTTAAGTAGAGAAAAAAATGAACTTAGTAATATAGAATATTAGAATCTCAGGATTCCAATTTTCTTTAATTCTCTTGACATAAGTTTGAATAATATCCAAAGCAGATGCTAAGTGTAAACAGACATAAAATCAAGTTTATAGTTAATGGGCAACAGTTATTGAGTATTGACAAAAGTATTGAGCAGATGAAAGTTTCAGTGGATATACACTCTACCTCTTAGGGATCTTTGAAAATGACTTACTATTATTATTTTTAAAACTGAAAAGAGTTTTTAAGAAGAGAAAGCACAGCACTTTTCAAAAAGGGAGAAAAACCAGTGCTACCAATTGGAAGACTGCTAAAAAGCTTCAAAGATAGATAATTACTTTTAAAATGTATAGCTACTTAGAAACCATGAGATACTAAATTTTAATGAATATTTATTTTTTATGAACAAGAAACATACTAGTTAACTAAGGGAAAACAATTCTTGCTAATGGGCATTTCAGAAGCATACTTCTTACCTTCATTTGTGTACAAAATTGAGGTAAAGACCATAAAATAGAATCTTTGTCCATGGGTTGTGGGAAGGAGGAAGGGAACAGAAAAGGAAATCCTGTCCAAAGAAACTTGATTCTACCATTGTCCTAAAGGGAGATCAGACCTCAAATTGAAAACATTTGGGTTTTAATAAAAGGATGGTCTTTATGTAACTGTGGTTTCATTTTTGCTTGGGTAATTGGAGGGTAAAAATATACCACGTGCATTCCATATGTTACTCATTAGACTGCAACAAAGATTCCAAACATAATTATTTTGTGAGTCAAGATTTCAACTGAGTGTAAGTTATGGTCTCTGAGTGTATAATTACAAAGTTCACCTGTATTGCCAGGTTCTACAGAGGATACAATAATAAATCTCAAGACAGACCAATTATCTGTACACAAAGTTTCTACTAGGTCATATATGTCTTCCATAGTTATCCTATGATTTTCTGACCTTTCATGTTGTCTGTGATCTTCAAATAAACTCGAAGGAAACAGTAAAGACATAAGTTACATGTTGAAGTTTAGAGCTTTTAACTTCACATTATTTGTCACATATAATAATGTCTTATGAATCCTAATCTATGGAGTATTAAATGTGGAATATTCTAGCACCAAAATCTACTACTAATTAGTTCAAATTAAGCTTGAGTTAGATTATGAATTAGTATCTCACGGAGTATTATAATTATTGTATATGGGCATAGCGTTTTGTTAGGCAAAATTCTTTAGCTTTTGGATATCATAACAGATAGATATGAAAGATCAGTAATAAATGCAGGGACACACAATTTAAAAATGCAGACAGTCTGGTAAATATCAGACCTTTTTTTTTTTTTTCCTAAGCGAAAGACTGCTTTTGAGTCATTTCTTTCTCTACAATCTCACAAGATGGAAGGTGATGATCTGCATGTTTTTGACTGGTATGAAACCTGTCCTGGGCTATGAGGAAGCACCCCAAGAGCCTGAGTTCTATTTCTTCCTGTTGAGTACTCCTTATTCTAGTAGATGTTTGCTATAGGAATTCCTTGTTCTCTTATAGGATTTTGCCTTTTAAAACCTGTTTTTCCATGCCTCTTTCAATCTTCTCACTCTGCCATAATAAGTTGGCAACACCCCAACAGTTAAATCTCATCTCATCCCAGGACTTTCCCCTGATCCCTTGGACACACTCCTTTTCCCAAGCTTTAACCTGAAATCATTCACCTAATGTTGTAGGACTCTATTGATTAGTCAGTTGTTATACACACACACACACCCACACACAAACACACACACACACACGCACATATATATAATATATAATTTTAGCCTAGAATGCATTGAATGATGTAGGAATAAGTCATACTTTTGAACTTAATTTATACTCTAATGTTTCACAATTTAAAAAAAATTAATACCTGAATTGAATCAAAGACACTCATCTCTCTCAACAGTCAGATCGATGACACTGGATACAATAATGTGTCAGATGTAATAACTGATATTCATAAAAATCCCGTGAGGTAGAAATTTTCATCTCTCTCTCTTTTTTTTTTTTTCGCATTCAAGGAAGTGGAGTTTAGAGAGATTACATAAAGTCCCCAATGGGCAGATTCCTTATGACAATTGAGAGGCTTCTTTATGCATAGATTTGCAAAATTGTATGGCTCATGAGTTATGCAGGGTACAACTGGCAGTACTGTACATGAAAACCCCCCATGATATCACTCAGTTTTTGGTGGTGGTGGGTGGTGGTTTTTTTTTTTTTTTTTAAAGCCCAGATCTCTTTCTCCTATGTAGCTCTCTGGAAAAATAAATGGAATGGATTCCCATTAAGGAAGAGGCCCTTCCCTGTCTTCTCAGTGACCCCTGACCTCTTGCTGCTTCTGTGAATGGAACTGTCAACCCTCCTCTGCAAGCTTGCTGTCTCTCCTCTTGAAAAAGATCTCCCTTGAATCTCATTTTGCTAATTAGGGCTGAGGGCTAGTATGGCCTATTTAAGTCTAGATGGCATCACTTTGCTTATTGGTTCTCTGACCATAAGTAAATGATATATTTGCTTTAAGCCCCAGTTTCTTATGTTTAAAATGAGGATTAAAATGATACACATAATTTTAGTGGAAATATTAAATGAGACAATACATGTAAGGATATTAATGTAGTGGCTGGGGTAGTAGCTCAGAGGTAGAGTGTTTGCCTAGCATGCGTGAGGCACTGGGTTCGATCCTCAGCACCACATAAAAATAAAAATTAAAAAATAAAGGTATTGTGTCCACCTACAACTAAAAAGTAAAAGTAAATGTTAAAAAAAAACGAGGAGTAGGATATTAATGTAAAATTGAAAGACTGTAAGCTCAATAAATTTTCTTCCTATTCCCCTCCCATTTCTCCTCCTCTTCCCCCCCTCTTTCTCCTCCTCCCCTTCTTTCCTTCTTCTTCTCCTCCTTTCTTGTCTTGTGTCTTGTTTTTCCTTTCTTTGAAAACATCTATATTCTAAATGTGGACTTTCTCTCTTTGCAACCAACTTTTGTATTCTATTAATGTAACCACACAGTGAGATTTCAGCCAGTTTCAGAGGCCAAGGAAGGTGCCGGAGAAGACTAATGGAAAAGTCATGTGGTTTAGACATGGTGGCGCACATGACTTGGGAGGCTGAGGCAGGAGGTTCCTAGTGACTTGGGAGGCTGAGGCAGAGGATCACAGGTTCAATACCAGCCTCAACAACTCAGCAACCATTGGCTGGGGATGTAGCAAATAAATAAATAAATAAATACATAAAAAGAAAGAAAGAGAAGTTATGTGAGCACCATGAATAATGTAATTAAGATCACTTTGTTTCTCCATTGGTAAGTTTAGAGCAAAAGTCAGACATAGAGAAACTTTCAATGGGTGGGCACCCGTACCTACCTCCATGTTTTCTGCTGCCTGTAGAGCTGGCCTGGATTCCCTTTTCTCCCTTACTTTACTATCCATTCCTCTCCTCCCTTTTCCTCCTCCTGCTTTCTCTTCTTTCAGTCCCTCTTCCTTCCTTCATCCCTCCCCTTTTCTTTGTAAAACATCTGATACTGAAATGTTATTTTCATTAACTTATGTTCCCTAACTTAAGCCTTGCATATATTTCTGAGTAATGGTCGTTGTAAGTCTAGGCTTGAATTCTATGAATATTATATAAGCTAATAAATCCAGCAAAGAACACATTTAAAAAATAAATTTCCTTATAGAAATATTGCATATACTAAGAGTGCCAGGGTATTTTTTTCCCCTTCCTCAAACACCTGGTAATGAAATTTATTGACGTATAAACTTAATAAGCTACTAATTGAGTAATTATCGATCGAAGGAAATGTGTTCTTAAAAGTCACATTATCAGTTGGCAGAGAAAGCAAAAATAGAACAGACTCGAATTTCATTCTATTTTACAGCATTACCTTAAAATTGTAAAGAGTTAATCTTATCACACTACACATGGCTGAATTTATAAAAGATAAAATCACAAACGAGTAATGCACAGTTACTTGTTACATATTCTTCCCATTACAACTGACAGGTTCATTAATCATACAGTGTATTTTACTATTAGAAGCTATAAAGGAGATCAAATCTCTTGTAATTTTTCTTCTTCTCTTTCATTTGATAAGTGTGTTGTTTCAGTGTGTAGATAAAATATAGTGTCAGTCACCAACGGTCTCGGGAGAATTTCATTTTTCCAGTAAGAATATCCTTGCTGATTTGCAATGTAAAAAATCCTTTAGCTCACGCATCATTTCTCTATAACTTGACCATCAGATCTAATAAAATGTGTGTGTGCACCTACCCACAGAAGCGGTCATCCTGAAGTAAGTGCTGGGGAGAGGAATCATGTTTTCGTTGAGAGCTGTATTGCTTACTGAGCGTTGAAAGCCTTAACGATGAACACCTCTATTCATAAGGTAACGTTGATTCATAATTAAGGTTCATGTAAATTACACAGAGAGCTGACAGATTTCATAAGCTGTTCTGGGGAGAGGTGGCAAATTTTACAGTTTGTCACAGATTGCCAATGAAACACTTGAAAGCACAAATGAAATATAATACTATTTGCCAATAAATAAGGGAGTCTATGCTATTCCCCTTAATAGAGTGTGATAGAAAAAATATATGTCTTAAAAGCCTCCGTTCCTACTTAGAAAACAAAGGTGGCTTTTATTTTCTAGTCGAGAAAGAAATCCTGAAAAGAGATGCCATCAATCCATACAGCAAAAACAGATGGACACACTTTAATTTTTTAATTAGTGAAGAAAATGGAAATGTGTCTTTTGGAAATTGCTTGTCAACTTAAAGAGGGGAGAAGTCAGCCATAAAAATTCTTCTGTGTTTCTCAGTGTTTTCGTTTTTGATTTTTAAAAGTATCACTTATAAATAAAATTCTTAGGATTTCTTAGTTTGGGTGATTTGTGTGACACTGATGTGCTGTAATTTATACAAGAACTACTTCAGTGTATGTTTTTCAGTGCTTCTTGCCAACCTAAGTATTCTAAATATAAACTGAAGAAATTCAGTCTGGCACAAAACAGCTGATGAAATATTCTGGGCTTGCATTCCGTTATTTTCCCATAAGACCTTCTATGAGAAGCCGGGAACGTAAAGCGATCTCGATTAAAGTGCAAAAAATCGTATGTGGTCCAGTTGCTTACAGACTCAATTTTGAGTCAACCGGAGTGGCCTTTCAGTTGTGTCATGGGGTGCTTCATTCCTGACTGGGACAGAGCCTGGTCCTGCTCATTGACTGATCACCTGGCTAATTGTCCATATTGTAACTCTCTCCCGAATAGGTGCAATTTGGTCATGTCTGCACAGCAGGATTTCTGCAGAGGCTAGGTTGGGAAAGCTTTCATTCAGCCCTTATCCAAAGTCACTGAATGCTGCATTTTCACAAGACATTGTAGAATGGAGCAAGCCACTGGGTGAAGCTGAGTGATGTAAATAGCCAGCCTCCGCTTGTTGCCTCTTCAGCGTTTTCTTCCCCTCTCTTTGCCCAAATAATTGTTCCAATTCTACACTTTTATATCTACATATCATGCTTTATATTTGAGATACAATTCTGTCTTTTGTTTGTTTGTTTGTTTGTTTGTTTACTAAGGGTTAAACAGACAACCTTTAAAAAAAAAAGGTTTCCTCTGCAGGAAATGTGGTGGCTTAGCTTGACAGGGGACTTTGCTCATCATGTATGACTTGGCATCTGGACCTATCACATAGGTTCTCATACCTGGACATTTGTTTCTTTTTTTTCCTTTACGAACAGGAGCATCATTCAGGTGTCTCTGTTTGCATTTCCTCAAAGCACAGGATTATGTAGTCATTGGACCAAGAAGGAAATTCTAAATGTAAAGACTGATGAAATTCCCCATACCCAAATGCTCAAACTTCCATTTGAAAATGTGATTTGATTTGGTTGGGCTGGTCAAACCTCTGTCTCAAGTTTTCAAAGCTTTCTTTGGAGGGGTACATGAACAGAACCTTAGGGAAATCTTAGACACTCTTGTTTCTATTTCTACAAGTTTCTTGGGACTTTGCTTCTAGAGTTATTCTTTATCTGCTTCAGACTCATGAGCATTTAGATCCAGGCAAGGGGGTGCACTTCCCTAAGCCCAGATTGGAGGATCTTCCTTGAACTTCTATATCACTTCTGAGGCCTGAGCCAGACCCTACAGGGTTTTTCTTGCACTTCTCCCATTTCAGGAGGTCTTTGACCTGTCATGTCCTTCACTGGCCTGGCCTTTTCACCCCTGTAGTGTCACCCTGGGTGCCTTGGCCTGGCTTTGGTTCCAAGTGGTCTGCTGATAAATCTAATACTGAGCCCTATGTGTGTCTTGGAAGTTGATCACAGAACCAGAGAGTCTACCCAGGTGGTGGAAAGTGGATTCAGCACAGCCACCCTCTTCTCCAGAGGCTCTGCACCCCTCTGTGGCACCACCTGCCTTCTCCCAGGCCCATCCAGACCCAACTCCCAAGCACATTTCAGTTCACTGGCCACATTTGTCCCCAGTGGACATGCAATGTCATGCACTGCCAGGTGGATCTTTGACTACGAGGGAGAGCCCCAGGGCTTTTCTCACTCTGCCCATGTCCTTCTTGCCCTGTGTCCTGCTGCAGTAAACACCAACAACTTTCCATTCCAGGAATGAAACAAGTGTGAATCAAAATAAGACTCCATAATTGGAAGATCTGTTGTTCTAAGTCGATGCTATAAAATTCTGTAAGGAAAAGTTAACATGAGCAGAAAATGAATCAGCCTTCAGGTTCTGCCACCTGCTCCAGATAGGGCTTGCATGAGGCATGGTAACAATCTTTCAGAGCATCAGAGGATGTCACTGGGAGCCAGGGTGCCTGGGCAGAATGGATAATGCGGTTCATGAGAAGTAATGTACTTACCACTAAATAAAGGAATGTAGGGAACTGCGAAGGTAGGAAGATCCACATCATTTCAATACAAATAGGTTCCAGAGAGCCCCAGCATTGCTGCATTTTCCTACTAAGTGAGATTTTTAAATACTTCATCTGTATGTGTAGACCTTACATGGGCCTATAAGTTTTGCATATATTTTTAAAATCAAATTCTCAGTAGAGACAGGGTCTCCATAAACAAATATGACACAGAGCCCTGTATACTCTGGAGTGATCCTGCTTCAAGTTTTTATACCTAGGGTTTACTGGAATTAAAGGAATGACCTGTAGTTTTATTTTGTTGCTCTTGTTTTTTGGGGTTTGCTTTTTATTAATAAGCAAGATTACCACCCATGGCTTTCTTTCACATAATCTCCCCCCTACTTCAGGGTTATTGAATCTATTCTTGGAAAATCTTTGTTAAAAGTATAAATATTTATTACTCTGTTATCTTCTATACTGCCACGTGTAATGATAATTAAGTATGGAGCCATGTTAAACGCACAGTGGGTGGTCAATAAATGTATCTGCAAGTGATGAAACAGTGCTCCATATGCAGACAAATAGAAGAAGAATGAGGGTGTTCATTTCGTTCTATTTTTC
The DNA here is from genome assembly GCF_964194105.1 of Spermophilus citellus. Taxonomy (NCBI): domain Eukaryota; kingdom Metazoa; phylum Chordata; class Mammalia; order Rodentia; family Sciuridae; genus Spermophilus; species Spermophilus citellus. Next base: position 41,269,283 of record NC_138194.1, on the reverse strand, counting down.
CCCAAGTCGTTGATAGGATGACAAGCTGTTCCCTCTCCCTCAACATAAATATATTTCAGGATATCTTTGCAACCCTATAATGGAGATACATGTATAATTTTCTTTGGATTCAAAAAAGCAAATCAAAGAGGGCTCATTTAAATTCAGAGACACCCAAATTTTGACACTCAAAATACCTTATTGCAAGGAGAAATATCTTCTGTATTTTGAGTGTCAAAGCTTGTCGCCGTGGATCCAGTCAGTAGAATTGGAGTGATCTAGAGATATTGAACAGAGTGCATTATATGACTCCACTCCAGATCCGGAGATGGAAATTTTCTTCTGGTCTTTGATAAACACTCTGGGTCCTTGCCTTTGTCTCATCCCCCACAGTCTCCATTTCTAACGCTGTATTTGCTCATTGTGCACCTTACAGAGTGTTGGCTATCTTCACACCATTTTTCACACTCTGAATAATCTCTGAACTAGATATTTTCCATTTCCCCCTCCAGTTCTACTGCATCTTCAGGCTTTGTGACCTGCTAGACTGAACATCATGAGCGGGCATTGACTAGCTTCCTGCCCCTGGTTTCTGCCAATGGGAGGAACCAGAGGGAAGCCAGAGAACATGAAACATCCTGGGGTGTTTGGTGCCCTGACTCCCTCCCCAAAACCCTGAGCTCATGCCTCCCCTCCTGAAGATCAGTGCTCTGTCCAGTACTGGATAGTTAGCATCATCTCCAGTTCCAGTGTCTTCTCCTACCTTTGTCTTCAGGCCTGGGAGTGCTAACCACCTCCCATTGTTGCTGGTTTCAAAGTTCTTCATCAGCCCTGTTGACTGCGCTTGACCTCATGTGGGTGCTGGATAAACACCATCTTCATTACATTCTTTAATTAGCCTTGGAGCCTGCCATCTCACTAAGACCTGGAGCCCTACTAGTATAGATTCCTGTCCTAAGGATACAAATCCCTGTTCTCTCCTCTGCATTTCCAAAAGGCATATGGTTTCTTACTTTTACAAACAGTGCAGGCCAGGGGTAGGCTCAGAGGGCCATGTGAGTCTGTTCATTTTGTTTGTTCTCTTTATCTCATCCTAAAGCATCCAAAATATCATTGATTAAAGGTTAGGATTAGCTTGGGCATAGAATAGAGAAAGTGTAACTAAGGTTTGCTTAAACAAGATAGAAATTCAGTTCTTTTATTTCACTAAGGAAGTTGAAATGCAGCTGCCTAGGGGGACCTGAGGGGGCTGGGCTTTCCTTTAAAGCCTCCATCTAAGGAGGCCCAAGATGGACGCTAAGTTTCTAAGCAGTAAATAGAACAGAAGTAAATAGGCTGGAAGAGTAGGGGAACGGCATGCTTGGGGATGGCTTGTCCCTTCTTCTAAATTTAAGTCCTATGTTTTGTGTCTGGCTGAGAGTATTGCCCCACTAAAATATAGGGTTTTAGTATTAAAGAGAGGGCAGTCTCCTCACAGATGGCCCCTCAGTCTGGTGGTCCTGTGTGGCTGTCAACCCTTTTCCTCTTGACTGTGCATTTCAAACAGGCAGAGAAACTTTGATGACAGTGACTTATCTAATTACGATTTCTTATTTGCTTAAAGTGGATCAGAGGAGTCCATTTTCACAGACTCCAATTTTTTCCTACATTATTCTTTCTTAACTGTCTGCAATATGATTTTTATCCTGACAATTTAATCTATTTGCTTAAATGTATCCAGTTACTTCCTCATTAGGAAATCCAGCTCTATCTTTTCTATGCTCATTCTCTTTGTCACAGTGTATATGGCTCCAGTGATCAGCTCTTCCTCCCTTATATCCACTTCTTGCTTGGCTTCTGTCATAGAATGGGTTTCTGTTTATCCCCTGCCTCTCTGGACAGACCTCTTTGTCTATGATGGCTTCTCTTTCTCCTCTCATCCACTACCTGACCATTCTCTAAAGTTTTAGGTACTAAAATATACTTCTAGCTTCATTCCTGGACTTAATGATGTGGTATCATCTTATAGCTCAATCGTATTGTTCATTGTCTCAAACTTTATCCTGACAATTTATTTAATCTATTTATTTATATGTATCCCCACCTCTAATCTTGTGTTGGACTTATGTATAAATAATTTCTCAACACTTCAAACATGTACCTGAAACCATAACACTCTTCCTTCACAAATAACTCTCATTGAAACCTCTTTTGCCAACAACAGCACATGTTTACTAATCTGCTAGGTGCAATTTTTTTTTTTTTCAGTGCTGGAGATCAAATCCAGGGCTTTGCACATGCTAGGTAAATACTCTATCACTGAACTACATCCGGATCCCACACAAAACATCTTTACCATCATTTATTGCATGATATTTTTCAATACATCATGGAGTTTAATGGAGACTTCTTTGAAATTTCTTTTGTTTTTATCCTTTCCTATCTTATGGTTTCATCCAAATGCTAGCACTGCATGCTAAGTCATTATAAAACCTTTTTTTATTTTTATTTTTTAAATCTTTCTAATAGTCTAGCATTTACTGAGCACATCAGACCACTTCCATGAGCTCACTTCTCATTAATACCTAAGGAGGATGTACGTTCCTGGATATATTTTTCAGATGAGGAGACAGGCACCAAGCAGTAAAGTGACTTGCCCAAACGCAGATTTGGCAAATGAAAAACCCAAGACTCAAATCAGACAGTCTAGCTTCAAAGTCGGAACTCTTAAACCTCTTTCTATATTACCTTTTCTCTTGCTGGCAGATAGATCATGCCTGGCTGTTGGCCTCATTCTGCCTGTGAACCCACAGGGAGACCATTGGTCTCCTTAGCCTACCATAATCCAGTGCCACCCAGAACTCTGGTTACATTTGTCACTACAATCCAATGTACCTCGTGTGGTACATTGTTCTGTTTGTTTTCTCAGTTCTCAAAATTCTATCCCTTTCTCAAGGTACAATGTACCTGTGTTCTCCTGGAATGACACTTTCGACCCTTAGAGTGGGGGGAATTCAGAATGATAAGGGCAACATGAGCACAGATGTGAAATGCACCGCACTTTGCTAGTTATCCTTAAAATTAAAGCTCGAATATAATCTACCACCTAAATCAATCATTCATAGCAATCCTAAAAAATAGATATTTGGAGCAAAGTTAGCGAAAGACCTCTGTTTTGGAATTGAGGGAAGTGATGGTAAATTGTATTTAAATAATTGATTGTGTCTTTACAGATTATAAGAGAAACAAAACAGAAACCTGGTTTCCTGACCCCTAAACAACTGTATCGATGTCCCTCTAGGGTTGCCTGGAGATGCAATAAGAGACAAACTTAATTCTTCATCTTTGCTGCTTGTGCTAATATTCTGATTGTTTCCATGGGCTTTTCTGTCAAGTTTCATTTGAACAAAGAGATGTGTGGCTGAAACGATTTGGAAACTCAATATGCTACACCAGAGGTTGACAAACCAAAGTCAGTCGCCCAAATCTGATCCTCCACCTGTTGTTGTATAGCCCACGGAATAAAAATATATTTTTTTACATTTTAAATATTTAAAATAAATGCAAAAGAATAATTAATTTGGATGTGATATTTATTGGAAATTTAAATGTCAGCATTCATAAATAAAGCTTTATTGGAATACGCTACATGAATTTGTTTACATATTGTCTGTGGCTGCTTTTAATTGTAGAGTTAGTCATTATGACAGAGTTGACAATTTTTTTCAGATGAGTTAGTCATTTAGAGTTAGTCATTATGACAGAGTTGACAATTTTTGTATGAAATTTTTCTGAGTGGTCCTTTGTAGAATGAGTGACGCCTTTTGTGTTACACAGTGTTCTAGAAACTTGTCTCAATGAGCTCTTCTTTCTCTGAACGTCTTGATTTATATCACACAATTTATCTTCCTTGTGTGTGTGTGTGTGCCAGTGAGTTTTTTAAAAAAATTTTAGAGTTTTAAAAAATTTTATCAGGTGTGGTTGTGCATGCATGTAATCCAAGAGTCTCAGGAGGCCGAGGCAGGAGGATGGCAAGATGGGAGGCTAGCTTTGGCAACTTAGACCCTGATTCAAAATAAAAATGAAAAGGGCTGGGTGGAGATGTAGCTCAATTCGAGTGACCCTGGGTTCAATCCCAAGTATTCCCAATAAAAGTAAAGTATTTCATATATTCTAATTTTTTCTTTTCTACCATATTTAAGTCATCCTCTTTTTCATTTACATCAATAGCTCCTACTATGTACTGACTGAAAGGATAAGTATATTTTTGAATGCCCAGCAAATGCACATGGAAGTTGGCTAACTCAAATTTGTTAGGTTAGTTTCTTCCTGAATCACAAATATCATACTAGTTTGCTAGAGTTGCCATAACAGTGTACCACAGACTGGATGTCTTAAACAATAGAAATTTATTTTCCCACAGTTCTAGAAGCTGGAAGTCCAGGAATAAAGTGGTGCTGGTTTCTCCTGAGGATGCCTCCTTGGCCTTGCAAAAGGTGTTTTCCTGTGTGTCTCCAGGGCCAGGAATAGCCCAGGGGTCTCTCCTTCCCTTTCTGTAAAGACACCAAACATTGGAATGGAACTGCTTCCCTATGACCTAATTTAATGGTTAATTACCTCTTAAAGGTCTTGTTTCTGAATACAGTCCCATTGGGGGTTAGAACTTTGGCACATGACTTTTGGTGGATGTAATTCAATTATAAGTGATAGCTAGGAATAATCTTTTTGACTGCTCCCTAGGTAATCAGATTCTGATATGCTAGAGTAGAAATTAAGAGGTACGTAAACACATGGCAATGATTTTACTGTCAGTTTGAGCAAGGATGGCTTGACATTTTTCTACCTGATTCCATTATTATTACTGACCCTACCCATGTTGGGCCTCGTTGACCGACTGTGTTTATTTTTCTGATTTCTCATCTCTAGACTGCAAGGTATTTATGTCTCCCTAGAAAAAAATCACACAAAAGAATGAAGTACACACTGGGTACCTTGAAGGAAAACAGACTATGCAAAGTATTAGAACATTTTTAATACTTTCTAACATCACTGGAAAATTCTTCTCTAACCTCACGGGCTTTGGAGGCAGAGAACATGTAAAGAACAGCAATGGAGAAGGCAGACTGCCAGTTGCCAAGTGGTTTCTCTCTGTGGTCAAAATCTCCCCCTGACAGGTCCATGATTTGAGGCCTCTATTAACTACCACTGAATGCATTTAGGCCTGTTCCGTGAGCTGTATTAGGCCCAGTAGGTGCTTTGCGTAATAAGTATGTCCTGTGGAAGGGGCCAATGTGGTGTCTGATTTTTGTCATGAAAAGTTTGGAAATTATATAATTTGATAAAGGATAATTACTTAAGATTTTGAGGTGGAAAAAAATAGAATTATTTTTAAACTTAAAAGTGAAAAAATTGGCCTAACCTAAAGAACATATGGAAGAACACATTTGAGAATTGCATACTGCTAAAAAAATTTTTTCCCTACAGTCTCAGTTTTTTTTCCCCACCACTGTTATGCCCATTTCAGTTCCAAATATGTAAATCTCACCACAAAGGTATCTGTGAATGTGGTTGTTCAACCAGAAGCACACTGAGGATATCTTACCGTTGCCAATTTTGGCTTTCTCTGTTCTAGATCTCTCCTGTCAAGCCATAGCTGTTGGCTGTGGGAAGCCAACAGAAGTGAAGGTGGAGATGGAAGAAGATGTGTGTGTGTGTGTGTGTGTGTGTGTGTGTGAGTGAGTGTGTGTGTACATTTGCATGTGTACATTTGCGTGTGCATGAGTATGTCTCTGTGCACTGTGTGGTGTTAGTATTGGTAAAGGGATGTGTTCAATTTGAAATAAAACATAAGAAGTTTAAAATTTTTGGTAGCATCAAATGAGTATTTGGTTACATTCTTAAAGGACAAAATGGAGTGGGTTTAAGGAGATTATTGAAATGGGAAAAGCATATTTTTTGAGGGAGCAAAGCAGACCCAGATTCCAAGTCTAGTCCTGCTATGTACCAGGGAGTGAGTGACCTTGGAGAAGTCATCTCACTTCTGCTGTTATCTAATCTGTATACATTAAGAAAATTGTTTCTATTACGAGGTATCTTTAAAAACTTATTTTCAAAACACCATTAGACACACAAGAAGTTGTGAAAATAAGGGAAATGATTTTTTAAAATAAAAAAAAATATTGACAAATTGGTGCTTTCTGGGGGAAGGTTAGTACGGTTTTATCATGCACACAGATTTGGTTAACTGTCACCTACCCGTAAAACAGAACTGTCCCATTAAGATGGACAAATGTCCAAGAGTGATTTTAAATGTAAATACTGGAACAATTTGTGATTCTCACACGACTTTTAACAGGGAGCTTCTGGTTTTCCACCTCTAGGAATCTTCAGTATGATAATCAGGTGGGCTCTTCTGACTATAAAATATTTCATCAAAACACCAAGAAGGTGTTATGTGGAACAGGTCTTTTTCTGTAAGACAAAAACATTTGTTAAAGTTGTTGTGCTAGCATAGCAAGGAGAGTATTCATTACCTGTCCTGAACATGCCCTGCACTGTGAACTCTAAAGGTTAGGTATGGTCTGACATATCTAAGGAATTAACAGGAACCCACATTTCTTGGCTTGCCAAGCCTGGATCCTCCTCCATGAGCTAGATGTTGCCAGATCTGTGGGGTAGGTCATGTTTTCAACACCAAAGACAGTGCTTTCTGTATCACTTAGCTCTCAGTCTTTAGTGACCCAAGCTAAGCTGCCCAGATCAAAGTTCATTGTCTCCTGAATTCATTTGTCCTGTTGCTCATATACTCTGGTCAAGTCTGAGACCACTGCCCTGGATACAGAGATATGTCCCTACCCTCCTGGAGTTCAAACCTGATGGGGTAGGAAAAGGGACATGGAGGTAACCAGTCACAATTCAAAATGGTAGGTGCTAGGTATGTCCAAAGTGCTCTGGAACCTTGGATGGGTGTCCCCCCTGAACCTATGGAGGTTGCAGAGAGGTTTTCCCAATTAACTGACATTTGAGCTGAGTTCTGAAAATCTGATAAGAATTATCCAGTACATAAGATAGTCAAAGGTAGGGAAAGGAAACTGAGGCATAAAGTGAGAAGGAAAAGCACATGCAGGGCATGGATGCAGACTCCAGATAGCGGTGGGAAAAGTTAAGTTGGAGAGGAAAACAGGGTGAAGCCAGATCATCCTGGTTTGACTCTGTTTTAAGGGTCTAATTTAAGGAGACCTGGCTGCAGGATGTCTCTCAGCCTGTTGTTCCTGAATGGCACAGAGCCTTCACTTGCTTAAAATTGGAACACTTTTCCACACCATTCACATCAGGCTCCATCAGCACAGTGGAACCTGGTCCTTATCATATCATCTGAGGCTCACCCAGCACATAGTAGGGCCTCTGATTCTAGAATGTTCCTACTCTTGCTCCCATTATGAAAGTTTGCCTTTGCTTGCCTTCTGCACTGACTTGACTCCTTTTAACATAAAGGAAACCTCCAAAATTGTGTTCGGGTTTGTAAAAAATTCATTCTTGTTTGTTTTCGTCAAACGGAATTTCATATTCTTGTTTTCGTTCTTTTAAACCATCAATGACAACTCAGAAACACCAGGAGCCTTAAGCCATTTTGGCTTTTTCATTTAAGGAAGAAAATCTACAAGAAGAGAGACTTCATACAGTAAGAAAACCAAAATAGTTACATGGCATGTTCAAAACGTAACGCAGGGAAGAGGAGAAAATGTGTGTCAAGAGAAACAAGAACACGGTGCAGTAAAGCATCTCTCAGGACACAGAGTTTATAACGTCCAAAGGATATTAACTCTGACACCAGTCAACTACAATAAGTGACTAATTTTATTATAGCCTTTGAAAAGAACCCTATACCCCCAAGTGCCTACATAACCGCTGCAGAGATTTGACCGGATCTCTCTCTAGTACAAGGTTTTTCTTGTGTCTCCTCTGGCTATGGCTCTGGCTTTGACCTTCTTTATGGCATTTTTCCAATGAATACCCTTAACTCTATCCTGAAGTTTCTAGCCCATAGTATTTTTGAAGCAACTACATGAATTAAATGTTACTAGTAAGGTTCTATACTTGGAACAAGGATTTCAAATTGTTATAGTTGTATTATACACTTCTGGTGTGTAACCATTTGTTCTGTATAACAACACTCTCTTCCAGTGCCTATCACAGGGAAAAACAAATTTGGCATTTTTATTTAAAAGATCATCAAGGGGCTAAATATTGGCCATGCCCTGAATTTATCAAACCAAATGCTGTCAACATGCCTTAAAGAGATTTACATGCTAGATTTGGTCAGCCACTGCATTTGTATTAATTATTTAGGTATTTAGTACTCAGGGTGTGCAATTTTTCTCAGTGTCCTACAAATAAAGCCATCCCAGGGGACTGGCAGGATTTCTCTCATTACTAGTATCCTAAGCCTTCTCCTCACTGTCTTCCAGAAATTCCATTGAGAAAACAAACATTTTTTTTTTAAATTCTAAAATTTTGACACAATACCTGGTCATTCAGTCCATAGATGGCTATGTAAGGTAGAACTTTGAGCTTTCATTCATTTATTGGCTTATTCAACAAAAATTAATAAGTGTGTACTAAATTCATAAAACTAACACAGCCGTCGATTTGATGCTAAATATGCACTAAATTCAGTAAGTTTGGGCAAAATTTCAGTTTAACTCTGATTTAAAAAAATTATAATATATCTTTTGAAATAAAAGTATTTTGAGGTATGGGTGTCTCATCTTCAAAATATCTCATAAAGTCTCTTACATGATTTATTCACTAACAAATGATATCTATATATTAAAAGGACAGGTAAGAGTTCTTAACACTTTTGATTGTTCAGAAGTGAGTAACAATCATTCAGATCTCAAAGTCTACCCCTGAGCTGCCATCAGCCTCTGGAGGGACGACCATCATTGGTTACCACACCAATTTAAGTAATCAAATAAATGTCAGTTCATTTCTACACTTAACATACGGAATGCCCAAAATTTGGACCAATTTATAAATATTTTTCTTTCTGGGTCAATTAACCTCGCTTACATTTACTGTCAATGGTTTTATTCTTATCTATTTTTTTATATTAAAACATGGACTCCCAAGTAAATCAGAAGCAATTTCTTGTTCAGTGAGTTTAGGACATTAAGAGGGAATAATTTCTGTGGAGAGAGGTGTATCCAATTGTAGGAGATGAGTGAAAATAAGATGATAGTCATTCATCTGGGGTTAGTATTTTCCCACCATGGGATCCTTTAAGTTAATTCATCAATTGAAAAAGGAATTGTGATCATTGCCTGAAGATAACTGCAGCTACAGTAATGGAGAGCAAGAGTTTTCCAAGATGAGAAGGGGAATGGGTTGTTTGTACTAGTTTTCCATTTCTGTTACAATTGTTGTTCTGAGAAAGGCTTCATGTCGTGCCATTTTCTGTTTCTTTGCCATTTTTTTTTTGTCACAAGAAGAAGATATGAGAATCTCAGTGGCTAGTGTTGTCCATGAAAGACAGTAAACTATTCTGTTTTAACCTTTTATATAGTCGAGTTTTGATTGACTAGCTATTCTACCTCTTTCTCCTAAGTTACCAATGCTGTTAAAAGAGAAATGGCTGCCCAATCAAATGGGAGGACATTATAAAGGTCAAAGGAGTCGACTTTGTAGCCGGCTTTCACAGTACGGATGAAACATTTTTTTTTTTAAGAGAAAAACTTATTCTTGTGACAAAGATTGCAATAAGAATAGAAAATGTCAGATCAAGAAACTATTCATGGGACAATGATTGTGATAGGATGAAAGTAGTGCCCACTTTACCCTTTCTTTTTATAATCATAGTCAAATAACTTCGTGTGGTGCTGCTTAGGCTCTGAACTTGAGATTCTGAAACAGGGTGGGGCGGGGGGGACAGAATCAAAAGGAATAGTAAAACCTAATGTAAGAAGAATCAACATTTAAGTGACCACCCAAGGTATCAGCAGGTCTCAATTACAGAAATGTGGGTGGCTTTAACTAAAGGTCTGGCAAAATTGGTCTACAGATTAACCACGTAGAGTTAAACAGGAATTGTTATTTCCGTACTTTGGTCACTTTTGAAATATCAAACTGTGAACCTTACTTTATTAGGTAGATCATACAATATATTTCTAAATGCATGTAAAGTAGTAAGTAGGTCATTAAAACTACAACATATAGATGGAGACTTGATTATTTTTTCCTGTGACTACAAATGACAAATTACCCCCAAATTTCTTTCTAGGTGCTTCCTAGCAGTAAATCCTAAACTGATACAATTTGTGTGTAAAAAAACTGAATCCAATTTAATTAAATTTTAAAAACTGTGAGAAGTCAAATTGGGCACTTGCTGCCCTTCTCAAGTTTAAAGGGAATTTGAATACTTTAATTAATAAATATGACAGTTAAAGATACTATTACTAAAATAAAAATATCATTGTAATATCAAATAATATCCCAAGACTACTGAATATTTCTGAAAAATACAACCAAACAATAAAAGGAAAACATTTTTCTGAGCTTTCTAACTTGGTAATTCATTTGTTTAAATATTTGGCATGTACCTAATATTTACAACCAGAGTTATGGCTCTGGGTTCCTGCACTTTCATCCCTGCTCAGTGATTCTTGGCCAAGGAACTATAAAGTAGGGAAAACAAACAAAATAAAGCATAAAATCAAAAAGGAATCATATATGTTAATGCTTATATCTCTGGTTTTAAAATTAGCCTTTTTTGTGTTTTTTTTTTTTTTGTGTGTGTATAATAGATTCTTGATCTGACATTTTCCATTCTTATTGCAATCTTTGTCACAGAAATATATTCCTCTCTAGAGGGATAATCAAGAGCAGACTGTGACTTTTAGACTTCCAAAAAGAAAGATTTAAGATTTTTAAAATGATTCTAAATGCACATTTCAATCAGAAGGCAGCAGATTTATAACTCGAAACCACTCAACTTACTTATTCCAGAGAATTTGGGGTTCCTTTTCCATTTGTGGGAAGATCCTCAAAGCTTTAGGCTGCACCTTAGCTTCAAACATAAACATTAAGTCCCAAATGGTTATCCATATGCTCCATCGATATTTACATTGCATGGTATTACATAACACAACTAGCACAATCTTCCAAGTTCTGGAACACGCCAACATGGGAGCAAAAAAAAACAAAGCTCAGTTTAAACTCTGACATGCATTGTACTCTGAAATTTGCCATCATAGTATGACTAAAGCAGAGAGTTCTTTGGGTGGAGTTCCAAGGGTGGCTGTTTGGGAGAAGAGACCATATTCACTCCCAATGGACTGTCTAAAATCTAGTGGGTATTCAGTAGGTATTTCATACATGGATGAGTCAATGACTATGTTGACAAAGAAATTGTGGTCACTTATTCTCTGAAGGCTCTATGACCTCATTCAAACAAATATGGGAGGAGAGTTCCTGGTACGAATTTTCCCAGAACCCCCATGATGTTGGAGGTCAATAGAGGACATTTAATTGTGTCTGTTTCAGAGTGGGCATATCAAAACTCACACTAGGGAAATGCAGGTCAGGCTATTTTTTTGGCAAGTAGGAATTCATTGCAAATTTCTGCACATGGTTTGGATTTAAGCCTTTGGGGAGACATTTTGTCGTCAATGACTATCCATCTCCCTCCAGATGACTTCAAGATTCTACAAAAGAGCCTGAGAACTCAAGCCAAGAGTCTATTAACAGGAAAACATCTCTGGGAGATTAAAACTCAATGTCCTAAACACCTGTAAAATCTTGAGAATCATTATCATGTTTTCAAGTATGTGAAAGTGATTTTGATCTGATCTGGAATTCTGATGCCCAACAGGCTTCAAAGGAATGCAAAAGTCACTGTGGTTGAAGACACCCTGGTCTAGGGACTGCAAATAGAGCAGATGATTATGTTAGACAGACTTCATAGTCATCACGTGGGGAAACAGGTACAATAAATGTATCTCATGAGATTTTCCTAAATGAACGCAAAGGACTTTGGTTTGTGAGCCTTTATCCATGATATAGTGCCAAAATGTTGATAAAAATAGAATTTCATTGTCTCCTGTATGGTTTGTGTTGTTTTGCCTGGATTGACATCTAACTAAAGCACTAAAGTGTTCATCAGTATTAAAAATCGTCCTGGGAAAACAAACAAATAAAGAAAACAAACACCCCCCCCCCCGGCCCCAAATAAAGAATTTGGTTATGAAGTTTCTTTTCTTCTCTTGCAGGACCAGTCTCCACTGTGAACTTTTAACCCAGAGGTGCTTGAAAATTAGAAAATCAAATGTGTGCTTTCATTCATCATCTTAATTCCCTCTACTCAATTAGAGGGAAACATTTTTTTTTCTCCTAGTTTCATTAACTGTTGAAAAGAACATATATATTGTTAATTGATGTTCTGAAAGCAAAATGATTTTTGTCTTTGTCATTTGGAAACCATGATTCACAAACATGCTTGGGACATCAACTTACTGTTGGTGTGGCCCTTAGTTGGATATAGATGCAAAAGTACCCATGATAACTAACATCTTGGAGGCAACCAAAATATTTCTAAGCTACATGAAAGAGGTTTTGATATGATCTGAAATGTTTTGACTAACTGGAGGCCTAATTGCCTTCAGTTCCTTAAAAGCCAGTGTAAATGAAGAGGAAACACCCAGATCTTCAGAAGAGGATTTTGTTTTTGAACCTTTTGCTTCATTTAATGTAAATATTCAAATTGACCTTTATTTTTCTACAGTCTCGTGAATTGTCCTTGAAATACAGTGCCAAAGATTCTGGTTTACAGGGTAACATTTTAGCACAGTAATTCTTAATCCTAAAGGATCCCAATTTTATCATAAAAATGTAAATTCACTTCCTGTGCATTTAGCAGGGCATCATTACCAGTGCACTGACAGCAAATCTAAAAAGTGAGAGTAAAGGCCACATGAAGTGAAATTGTGGACCAGAAGCCATGAGCCACAGCAGACCTGCCTGGTGGCTTCTTTTAGGGACACAGTTTTGAGAAGTTTGGAGCTGGATGTGAATGAATGAGCCTACTCTACCTCCTCAGACTGGGAGAATAGAACTGTTCATGTTCCTGAACAGAGAAATCAAGACATTTTTCTATCTACTGTCTGCTTACTTCAGTTTTTCAGAAGGGTTAACCTGCTTCTCCTTTTGGCTCCAAGGTGACTGGGAGGTAATACACTTATAGTTTCAAGTCTTTTTCAGAAATCATAGACATCTGATATTCAGTATTGGTAAAAAAGTAGAAATTTGCGTGACAAAATGTCATGATTACTGGCCATTCAGATTCTGCTTGTAAATGGATCCGTGATATGGAATTATTTATTTTTCAAGGAAATCTGTTTTAATTTTTAATAACCCTTGTTAGAATTCTCTTCTTTTTTATTGAAGTCCAGACTGTTTCCTTGTCATTTCCATCCCTTGGGTTGGATTCAGCTTTCTTGAACATCATTAAAGAAACTGAATTTCACATGAAGATTATTTCCTATATGTGGCATGATAATTTTCCAGATCACATACTCCATGTTTCTTCATCAGTTCCTTAAATATAATGGTTGAGAGACTTTACTTTTTTTTGTTTGTCTTTACATACCCTGTAGTTGCCAATGTCTTTCTGAAGTACACTGACCAGAACTAAAATATGTATCTAATTGTTTTCTAAATATAAAGAGTACAATGGGTATTTCACTTTCTTTAATCTGCAAACAATATCTCTTACAGTACAGTTTCGAACATCTTGTCCTTTGCAGTGCTTGTTAATTGAGCACATGATAACCTAAAATCCCAAGTGAGAAAGAACTCCTGACAAATCAGCACCTCTCTCTCTTGTACCACTGTAAGTACTTGAAGAGGAAATCATTATGTGTTAAAATTTTAATAGGGTGGTAAAATAATAGTATTTTTGGTATTGAATATGATTTTAGAAGTCAACTAGTATGACTCTTAAATATTACAATAGGAGAAATGTGAAGGTCCAGAGGAAATAGATGCATTAGGCAATAAACACAGGACAGAGTGAGCTGAGGCAGGGCTAGAGCCTGAGCCTTTAGATTTGCTGAGAGCAGAAATATTGCTTAATAATTCCCTAAGTAAGGCAGAACAGGTCTAGGCTACTATGTGCTGATAAAGCAAGCTGATTGAACCTACAGGCAAGTTTTAATAACTGTTATCTTCAAATTAATTTAAGTAAGCTAAATGCAGCTAGAGACTTGAATGGCAAAAGGCAACATGACATTTCTTTAAGGAAAAAGTGTGGAATTATTTTATTGTCTTCTAAGTACTGAGCCCCTGGCAACTGTAGGATCTCAATGGGATTATACTCTCTCTCTCTCTCTCTCTCTCTCTCTCTCTCTCTCTCTCTCTCTCTCTTTCTCTCTCTTTCCTTCTCTTTTCACTTCTTTCAAGTAGCAAAGGACACAGCAGCAGAAAAAGATGCGGTAAAACGAGGAACAGGAAACCGCAGAAGAGAAGCTGTTTCTTTATCTCACTCCCTGGCAGTTATTCCCCCTCTGACCGTGAGAGAGAGGAGGGAGGCTCCTTCCTGTCAGATAAGCAGCCGAGGTGCTTTGATGGCGAGGCAAAGTGAAGGTTGAGCACACACTCCCCACACATTGAGATTTCATTTTCAGGAAAAGAAGATTTCAGGAAGAGTGAGAGGAGAAAGTTCTAGAATTGTGCTCCGAGAGTTAGCTGTTGTTAGAGAAAGGCAGAAAAGTGCGACACACTCCATGGTGAGCCTGGCTGAGTCCAAATGTCCCTGGAGCTAGAGGTGATCAGATTCTGATTTCTTAGGCAAGGAGGGGGTTCCAGGGCCTTTAAACAGCCTGCCCCTTCAGCTCCCAAGATGCACAGGTGACGCTGATGACCATGGGTAGGCTGATTGTGAGCTGGGATCCTGCATGCACTTGGTCCACTCGTTGGAATCTAAGCTGAACTTCTACCACTTAGACGTCTTTATTTAATTATCCTCTTGCTGTGGTTTGTATCTTGAATGTCCTACAAAGGCCTTTGTGATAACAGCTTGGTCCATAGTGTGACACCATTGGGAAGTGGTGGGACCTTTATAGGGATGACCTTGGATCCTTGGGGGCATGTCTTTAAGAGGACTTAGGCCTCTTGGCCCCCTCCTCACTCTATTTGTGTGTGTGTGTGTGTGTGTGTGCGCGCGCGCACGTGTGCACACTGAACAAGATGAGCAGTTTTGCTCTGCCATCTGTCACGACCATGATGTGCTGTCCCTCTATACTACTGGCCCTAAATGCAATGGATCTATGTGATCATGGACTGGAACCTCTAAAATCATGAGATGAAATAAACTTTTTCTCTTTTTAACTTGGTCGTCTTGGGTATTTGTTATAGTGTTGGAAAACTGACTAACAGTCTCCATTATGTACTGAAAATATATCTTAAGAGCTTGTTAACCACTCTGAGCCACGACTTCTTTATTGGAAGTAGAATAATAGTAATATTGACTTCATACCTTAGTTCTGAAGATTAAGTGAAATAATTAATAGTACACAGCAGACATGCAATATGTGTTAACCACATGGCACACTTGATATTTCCCTTTATCCAATATCATGCATGGTTTTCTGGATGGTTCTTTGTCAGCAGGACACTCCTCAGCTCTTTCTGCTCCTCTGATATACATTATTTCCCAGCCCATAATATCCAGCCCCTTCAAGTCAAGTCTCACATTTAGGCACCCACACTCTAACTTTTAAATAATATATGATTATCATAATATTTGGATATTATTTTATTTATGAGCCGAGCATTTTCAAGACACTTCTAAAGGAATACTCAGGATAGTGAATAGGCATGAGCTGCTTACTGTACACCTAGTACTGGATTCAGTAATGCACATATGTAATTTTGTTTAATTTTTGCAACTACCTTCTGAAGTTGGATCACAATCATAATTTGGGGGGAGTGAGTTGTAGCTCAGGGATACAGTGCATGCTTAGAATGTGAGACCCTGCATTCTACCCAGCACCCCAATAATAACAATAATTTCAACACAATATTATTATTCCCAATATTTCCCCCAGTTTATGTATTAGTTTTCTGTCACTGTGACAAAGTACCTAAGATAAACTGCTTAAAATAGGAAAGGTTTATTTTAGCTCATGGTTTCAGAAGTTTCAATCTATGTATGGCCTTCGGGCCTGCTGGGAGGCAGAAGGCCAGGCCCGAGCATGTGGCCGAGGAGAAGGCCGGCCTCATAGTAGCCAAGAAGCATAGGAAGAGGAAGAGGTAGGTCGTGATACCCTCTTCAGGATTTCACTACTTCCCAATAGCGCCTGGGTTGGGGACCAAGGCTTTATCACATATGGGACTTTGGAGAACATTCAAGATACAAACTGTAGCAGGCACTAAAACCTGTGTAGGATAATTACCTTTCAGATCACAAAAGCCATGCTTGAAGATTTTCAGCCACCTGGTGGCAGCATACCCAAATTGCAGGTTTTGTCTATTTGAATATTGAAGAAAATCCATATTTAAAGTTTTAGTAGAAACCTAAAATTCTGGAGGGTACTAAAGGGACTTTAACTTATTATTTGTCAATATAACAACAAAAAAAATTTGGCGAGGAGTTATCGTAACATTTTGTAGAAGGTACAGCATTGATATGTGTTCAGCAAGATTGGGAACTTCATCAAGTTTGAAATTTTGGACCCGTTTTCTCACCTCTGTGAGTGAGCTTTATTTTCTCTTATATAAAATAGTGATAGTTTTTCTTACTTTAAAAATTTCTGTATGCATTAGAAATGCTACACATCCAAAGAACTAAGCACAACTCCTGGCACATTCTAGATGCTCATTAAATGATAATGTTCTTGTTTCGTGTGTACATTTAAGTCACTTAAAAACTTTTACCTCCTAAAAGTTACTGGGGAAGGGGATGGGAGAGATTTGCATAAGGGAATGGAGCCTTAAAGCAAGACAGAAAAGAAGTTAACAAATGATTGTTTGGAGTTCCTAAGTATCTGTTCTTAGATGCTAAAATATTATTTAAATGATTTGATAGGCAGGGGAGTAATTTGGGCTTAATTTCCCTCTTATGCACTGACTTACAAACAAAAAAGTAGAATAGGTTCCACTCTATTGGTAGCAGTAGTAATAACAAAACAAATAGTGTAATAACACTGTGGTACATAATGATAACTAAATGATATAATAATATACCCTATTTTAGAATTACTGGTGAGGATTCAATATGGTGAGTTTGTAAAGTAGGGTTCCTGGCCCATTGCTGCTGCTCTGAGATGTGAGTTCTCCTCTCTGTTCCTGGAGGTCTGTCCCCTCAAATTATCAAAGTGTCATTATCACCCACTCATCAGAATCTTCAAATAGGCCATAGAACCATAATTTTTGAAAAATTAGGGTTCCCCTGACATAAGTATGAGAACTTTCTGGAAAATGACAGGATTATTTACTTCCCCAGAGGATTAATCTGAATCATTTACTTGGTGATGTGGATTTAATCTTGAAAGTTTTGTAAAGACCTTTAATTGCTGTTTTCCACTTGCCCTTATTTTATTTTTCTTTTGGTACCAGGGATTGAACTCAAGGGCACTAGACCACTGAGCAACATCCCAAGCCCTATTTTGTATTTTATTTAGAGACAGGGTCTCACTGAGTTGCTTAACACCTCATTTTTGGTGAGGATGGCTTTGAACTCGAGATCCTCCTGCCCTCACTCAGCCTCTGGAGCTGTTGGGATCACAGGTGTGCACCACCACGCCCTACTCCCTCCCCCAATTTTTGTCATTGAAATGTGTTCTGTTTTGATTAATTTGGCATCCACATATTCGTGGTTCTGTTCTGTGTTATCATGATCCTCTCTTTCCCTGTTCTCTTAGTACTAACACATCCAAAGTTGGGAGGCCAAGGATGGGTTGTTAACTGTTGAATTTTTGGTGACTCGTACAGCACAGAGCAGAGGGCCTTATTGAAGCTGACCATTGACCTCAAGTGGGTCCTGGTAAGGTTTCCTCTCCGCTCATATCAGGCATCCCCTCCAGCTGAGACACACTAAGGCAAAAAGCAACCCAAACTCGTTCTGAGCTCTGTACCTACCCCCATTCTTATGAATAGTTTCCTATTACATTATCTTCTATTTCTTATAAATGATTAACAGTAACTTTTCTTCATGTGGAAGGAAGTACAGAACATCATTGAAGTCATCATCTCCTGCCCCATCATCAACATTTAATAAGAGTACCTCCTCCATAAATTGCTTTGCAAAATAGGACCCGTGCAGACCCGAGTCCCTGCCTTCCCCTACCTTCAGGTGATCTATTTATTAAAATATATTTACATTTCTCATGGTCCCCAAATAGAGATATGAATATAATCAATGATTGCATGGGGGTGTCAAAACCACTGGAAAATGCACACAGTGGGTGAAGTGAGCTGGCTTCCCAGTTTCCCTCTAATGCAGGAAAAGGGCCTTTCTCTAAAGGCACCTGTGGAAATTCCTGTCATCCTTTACTCTCCAACTTGAATGACACCTCTCCCAAGACGTCCTCGAGTATGATTCATTGTTCTCTTTTCCATGTGCTTTGGTGTTCATTATTCTGTCTGTCACACTCTGATATGTGTCTGTCTTGTTTCCACGGGTACAAGCGGGTGGCACAGAGTCGTTGTGGGAAATAAAAGATCGCCCCCCCCCCCCCCGACCAGGTCTCAGGTCTCAGAGCTCCTGATGGCACTTCTTCTACTAGGGAAGACACAAAGAGTTCCTTTCTTGTCCTCCCATCTTGGCTCCCCAAACAGAGACCTTGGTTGTAAGGGTTGTCTTTGGGCCATTTACAAGAAACAGACAGAAGACACAGGAAACTCTTCAGAGGAACAAGGACAAGGAAGGAGATGTGAGAGACTGCCTGGTTAATAACTTCTGGTTGGTCTTTCATTTTCTTTTCTTTTTACCCTTCCCTCTCCTTCTATCTTCTTCCTCTCCCCTCCCTCTTTCCTTCCCTCCCTCCCTCCCTCCCTCCCTCCCTCCCTTCCTTCCTTCTCTTAGCTGCTGGGGAGATCCCGGCAGTCCCTTATCCTGATGTATGCCCCTCACTGAGGTTCCCTGTCCTCTGTCACCACTTTCTTCTCTTAAATCATCTTTAGAACTTCTTCTATGAAGGAAATTATAGTTAAGCAGTAATATCCATGTACCTACTTCTGGTCTCAACTGGCTATTTTAATATCTGAAACTTCCGTGTTAACTTCATACCTATAATTGGCCTATTTATTTATTTACATATTAGCATCCAAGGTAATTTGAAGATGAGGCAGATCCTTTGTTCTCATTTTCCCCCCTTCTATTAGAGGAGATTTCTAGGTTCAAAATAGTGTTAACACTTTGTTATAAATTCCGAGGTATCCCAGCAAGGTAGGCAGGCAAGAATTTGTGCAAAGAAAATTCAATGGAAGTATTTTCAACAAATAAAATTAAATGAATTGAATATCCATATGCAAAAAATGATGAGACATATTTTATACTACATACAAAGTTTAAATAAAAAAATGCATCCTAGACCTATATGTAATTTTAAAACAATAAAATTTATAAAAAATAAACACACAAACATTATTATTAGACACTGGAGAAATATAAATTTAAGCCACAATGAAATATCACTTAATACCCACTAGCTTAGCTAAAACCAAAAAGATAATTTAAAGTGCTGACAAAATTGTGGAGGAATCAACATTTTCACACATTGCTGGTGGGAATGTAAAATGGTGCTGTTACTAACAAAACAGTTTAGATGTTTCTTAAAAAGGTAAACAAAACATTTATTTAGTAAATTATATTTAGTCTTTCCACTCATTGGTTTTTCCCCAAGAGGCATAAAAGCACAAGTTTATACAAAGTCTTGAATGTGAAAGTTCAGGATAGTTTTATTTAAAGTGCTCCAAACTAGGAATAATCCTCCATCCACCAACCCCCAGGCTGGTTTTGGAGAAGGACAATCTCTCCAGCTCAGATTCCTCCCTGATACTGAAGACAGACACATCAACCATTTGGCTTTTCAGGGTTTTTTTTTTCATTAATCACTATGGAGAAAAATAAAAATCAAAGACTCATAACAAGGTTTCCAAACCCTACAAATTGTCATGTATTATTATAAAACTTACGTTAACTGATATCTGAATACTATTCAATTTCTTTCACTATCTTTAATCCCAAGAATGAGGCTCACTGAACATCTTCTAGATGCTCTTTTCTATCCTAAATTAAGGAAAACTCAAGGAGATTAAATTCATACATCTCCTGCCCTCACCTTGCCTGACACCCAGCCAAGGGTTATTTTTTTTTTTTACACAAATGATTGGACAATTTTTGCTTTTTTGAATTGCTCATATAGTTTTTCATTATAAACACAAGAGATACTATTGAAGTAACCAAAACAAAAACTTACAAAGAAGAAAAAACTAGCTATATATAATACCAGCATTAATAGTTTGGTACATTTACGTGCATAGCCTATATTCGTGTTTAGAATAAGACTATATGTATGAGTTTATGAGGCTTGTTTCACTTGAGATTTTAAGTACACAGCTAAATAATTGGGGACATATAACTATAGAGGTTTCAAATTATTCAACTGTATGGATTTACTATAAATTAAACTACTTCTCTTACTATTGGATATTTAAATTCGTTCCAGTTATCCAGTACTGTAAAGAGTAACAAAATGAAAATATTTGCACATCTTCATGCCTATTTCTCATTGAGTATGTTTCTTTCTTTTTCCTTTTTCTTTTCTTTCTCTCCTTCCTTCCTTCCTTCCTTCTTTCCTCCCTCCCTCCCTCCCCCTCCCCCCCCTCTTTCTTTCTTTCAGTACTGGAGTTTGAATTGAATCCAGGGCACTTTACTTCTGAGCTACAAACCCATCCATTTTTTACTTTTCAATTTGAAACAGAGTTTCACTAAATTGCTGTAGCTGGCCTGGAACTTGGAATCCTCCTGCCTCAGCCTCCCAAATCACTAGGATTACAGGTGTGCATCATTGTACTAGATACCAATTAAGAGTTTATTTAAGGGGCTGGAGTTGTGGCTCAGTGTAGAGTGCTCACCTAGCATGCACGTGGCACTGGGTTCAATCCTTAGCACCACATAAATGTAAAATAAAGATATTGTGTCCACCTAAAGCTAAAAAATAAATATTTTTAAAAAGAGTTTTATTTAAGTATCTAAAAGTAGAATATTTTTAGTCAAATAGTCAAATAACATGTTTCTTTAGAACACGCTACAAAATCATTGTTTAGAAAGATTGCATCAATTTAAGAGTGTTTCTGACAAACCCTGTCTGACTTCTTTCTGTGGTTTTATCAGGCTTTCCAGTGTGAATATAACAACTACTCCAGACCAGGGAGGGAGCAAGACAATCTATTGGGTAAAGAAAGGAATTTCTATTTCCACATCTCAAAGCTCTCATTCTTCACAGTGTTTTTATAGTTGTTATTATTATTTTGAAAAAGTTGCAAATAACAGTGTAAAGAATTCTTTTGCACATTATGTAACCCTCAGTACAAATATTCAGGCCAGTGAGTTCACATTGATTCAATACTATGGACTCATTTAAAGACAGCACTTGAATGCTTCAAATTGTCCCACTGATGTCCGTTTTCTGGCCAGGGATCCAATCCAGGTTCCACATTGTGTTTCGTCATACTGTTTCCTTGTTTGTCTCTGATCTGGCAAAAACTGGGGCTCCCTCTTTGTCTTTTGTGATATTGATTTATTTTTCTAGTATTTTTGTTTTTTTGGTGCTGGGAATTGAACCCAGGGCCTTGAGCATGCTGAGCACACCCTAACCACTGAGATACACTCCCATCCCCTTCAGATGTTTCTTAGGCATACTGGCCAGGCGTTTTTCAGAATGATCCTTAATTTGAGTTTATGTATAATGTTTCCTGGTGATTAAAACCAGGGTATGCATTTTCAGCAAAAACACGACAGAAGCAATATTGCTCTTCCAGATGCATTCGGTCAGAGTCACAGGAAACTGCTGTAACTCTTTAGAGCTAATGTTGATTTTGATCATTTGTTTAGGGTAGTGTCTGCCAGGTTTCTCCACTGTAAACTTATTATTTTATCCTTTGTAGCTGTTAAGTATCTTTTGAGGAGGTACTTTGTAATGCCCTCCTTTTAAATTTCCAACTTTGTGTGTTTTACTATCTTTATGCTGTATTGGTACAATAAGTGTATGCATATGATGTGTAAATAACGTGTCAACACACATACTATGGACGAATGCTCAGATGATTTTTATTAATCCGTTAACCTGACCGTAAATATTTTAGAAACAACTCTTCCAGACCAATTTGTGTTCTTTCCCTGCCCTTTAAACATGACATCCCCACTACATCTTACAAGAAAAGGTCCATGGTTGCTGACTCTATTCTCTTATAATATTCTCCTTACCTACATTTTTTATGGTCAGAAATATACATACGTGTCTACTTTGTTTGCTTTTTTTTTTTTTTAAGCAGTCATTTCCCCCCAGGCTTCGGTGCCATACATCCTGTTGAGATTCTCAGGTAGTCAAAGACAGGGATCCTAGATGTTATATTTGTTACTCGGCTTAGACTTCTGAGGGCAACGTCTGTTCCTGGTTTATTTCTGTATCTTTCATAATAAGAACATCATGCCTTGCACATAAAGGCTCTCAATTAGCCTTTGTTTATTGACAGAGCAAGAGGATAAACATCTGGTACAATGTTTGCATGGTGAGAAAACACAATTATTCTGGTTCAATGACTATGGCAGACACTCTTTTGTGGCAAACCAAGCCACTATTTCTACCTTCTTTCTAGCCAACTTCCAGTTAGCATTGGGCACAGGAAATAGTCTAGCCATTGGAAGAGAAGGGGAAATCTGATGTACAGTTCTGGGAAAACGTTTTGTTCTCATTTAGGCACTGAAATTTTGCATTTTTATTGCTCCTTGCTTTGAGTAGAGAGGTGATTGCTAGGTTGAAGTAGCTTTTTCATGATACAAAGGAGTTAAAAAAAGCAATGATGTTGGTCCTTACATCTTTAAACTGAGGAAGCAAAACCAAGAATGATCTGCTTTTTAAATATATTGCTATGAAAGAAAAATTCACCACTGGTGTAAGCCATTGTAGCTGGATTTCCTCCTGCCCATGTAGCTAAAATATTCCTAACTATATCTCAATAGATCAGAGAAGCAAAACTTACTCTTTGATCAATTCAGAAAAACTTCATTGAGAAGGGGGATTTCATGATTATTTTTCTAACAGGAAAAATGACTCCGGGCATTCAAATGAGAAGAAATAGAAGCTCCCACAGTTAGGGTGCTGCTGTGGATGGGATCTGAAAGTGGGGATCAAATGAATGGAATACAGGAAGCTCATTTCTGGGCTATGAAGAGTGTTGGATGACCACGGAAGGGGGCAGACACGCCACCATGTGGGTTTGGGGAGCTGGTAGCATGCAGCATCATTTGTGAAAAGACAGAGAAGTTCAGGGAATATGTGAACAGAATGTAGTAGCCAAGACAGAAACAGGGGTAGACAAGGGAGGAAAAAGAAAAACCAGAGAGACCACAGATGTGCCATGGCTTGGTGGAAATCTCAGGGCACATGGGGTCAGAGGCTGGAATGTAAACCTCACTTCTGCTACAGCCTAGCTGAGCAACGTGGCCAGGGCATGTCCTTTCCAAAGCTGCCGCTTCCTTCCTGTGTGATAATAACAAGGAGTTTTATTACCTTTTGTGTGGCACATACCTCAAGAGGGACATGAAACCATACTCAGATGGGAAATGGGAGAATGTAGTCCAGAAATGACATTTGTTGATACCAAATTGCAGTCTGACCTGAGAGCAATTTCACGCTGTATATTCTACTGAAATGTGGAAGAGAATCCCTTAAGATGTATTTTCCTTTTGACTGAGATGCAACCAGTGGAAGGGACGGTTTCTCATGGTGTCGACTTTAGTCTCAGGGTGTCTCGTGGACTTGTTTCAGTGGTGCCGAAAGAAACCTGGTTTTCTGCTCTGTTTCAGAGGCAATGACAGGAAATCTCAGTGCACAGAATCTTAGCACTTTAGACCTCTAATAATCTGCAAGCCAATAATAGTCGATAAATGTTCCATTTTGGTTTTTTCACCTGTTTCAATTGAGGAAGCTTCTGTAAAAATGCTATTTTGGGTTCCAGGGCATTCACTAGTAGGGGTCGCTAACTCAAAGCCAAAATCATTCAACCAATAGCACTAAAAATACTCTTGGTTTCTGCCAGTCAATTTTCTTCTATTTTCACAATTAGTGGTTCTGCCTGCCAACATGCAAATCTCATCCAAAGGCTGATGGAAATTTGAGAATGTGTTAAGCTGTGTAAGGTTTAAGAGCAACATTATTCATTCGCTATTTGAAATATTTAAACAAATGTAAATCAAAAAAAAGAGATGAAATCTCATTATAAGAAATGAATGGCTGCTTCTACAATACAGTCTTGATACCCATTTACATACCATTTGTAATATTAATATTATTGTAGGGAAATAAATCACATCCTTCACTTTTACATTTTTAATTACATTTTACTGCATTTGTTCTTTTGTTTATAGTTAACTAATAAAATATTTATTACATCTTACATATATGATGGTGTTTCTGTATTTTAATCAGATTTTACACATAATCTTTTCTCCCTCCTTTAGTATCTTTTTTATGACCCTACACACCACAGGATGTTGTTTTGTGGAAAACCTCATTATTTTTTAATGCGTGGCTATTTATTAATGTATTGTGTATATAACACACTATGCATTTCTTTGAATTGATGAATACATTTACATCCACTTGAGAATAAAAATTCCCTTAAGGGCCAATCTCACATTTCTCTAGCTGCGCTGCCAGAAGCCTATACTGATTGTTTTTCTTGTTTTGTTCAGGAGTGGAAAGTGAAAAGGAGAGAAAAAAGACAGAGCGGGTGGGAAAAGAGAGAGAGAGAGAGAGAGAGAGAGAGAGAGAGAGAGAGAGAGATACAATGAACAGTATATTTAATTTCATTTCCTGGGAAACCTTTCTCCAGAGGTAAAAAATTAATGCCTCATTGCAAAATGGAATTTTCAGAGCATGCAAATTAATTTACCCTTTGCAAAATCTTATATTTGATATGCATTCTATGTCGAGCACTTGACCTGCCATTCCTCAAGTTATTTTCCATTGTGTTTGTTGAATCACTGCCTCTATGGCTTTATAATGATGCACTTAGAGGATTAAGTATTAATTGAATGATGAGTGAAAAACAGTTAACTACAGCAGCTGGTATGACTTGAACATCACTTTACAACTATAAAAACAAAAGACTTTTTTTTTCCTTTAAAACCCTGAAAACCCTGCTACTAATTATAATTCTAACTGCTCACAAGTCAGAGACTCTGTAAACCTACAGAGTAGGTTAGAGGAGAGAAATATCTCTCTTCTATGCATGAGAAGCAGAAGACTGGTGTCTACTGAATTTTTCAACTATTTGAAAAAGAACCTAGCAAGGCACCACAAGAGGTCTTCTCCTCCTCAATAGTGGCAATATTTTTGGTTAATACAACGGACTGGGAAAACTTGGAACCTGAACTAGGTGTAGGTGGAGGATAGGTAGAGGGAAGGGAAACATCTCTGAAGGTAGGATTTTTTTTTTCTCTTCTACTCTCTACGGAGAGCATTGTTTTGGATGATTCAGAGAGAAAACATTATATGGAGAGAAAAATTTTTCCTCTGTTATTTTCTTTATCCTGCCACCTGATATAACAGCCCACTACAGTCAATTAGCAACACACAGTATTATTGGAGGTATTTCCACCAAGATTCCTTTTCAAAAATTTCTTCTCTGTTTACAAGAAATAAATTCATTTCTTATATGACGTGAAGAGGGTACTGAGCAGGTAGTTTATTGTGACTTCTCATTTCAGTAAGAAAATGTGTCCATGGTGACTCTGTTTCCAAAGATAGAATATTCTAGAGAAAGTCAGAGAGAGATGAAGGGCATGCTCAACGAAAGTCACCATCTTCAAAATCATCTGGGCTTCATGTGTGTCTGTCCATGTGGATTGGATGCAGGACCTCTGACAATCAGGGGCACACTTGAGACTGTCACATGTGGGACAGAGAGTCCAGGAGCACTTGGTGCCCATCTTGCTAGACATTGCTTTGGTATGTCACTGGCTGAGGGATGTTCTCAGAGGTCTCAAACAGCACACTTGGTACCTCTCTGATCTCTAGAGCTTAAGTTATGGTAACAGAGATTTTCCTTTAAATCAGTGACTATAAAACATGTTTAAGGATAAATAGCTACACTCTTCAAAACTAATCTAGCAATAATGTTCTAGACCAAATGATCTTGTTCATTTTCTGCTCAGACTCATTTAAAGTCTCAGAGCCTGATTCCCATGTTAAAACAGGACTAGTGACAATAAAAACTTCATAATATTAACTATCAGTGACACTTTGGGAACTTTACCTAAGCACTGAACATGCTCATCTCATAATGCTTTGCCCTTTCCATTTGGCGTCAATTTGCCCTCTCCCTGACCTTATCAATATACTCTATTCTGCTACAAAAATGGTTCCTTAACTCCTGTACTGATGTTTCTCCTTGAGTTTCAGGCAGTTTCTTAAGTTTTTCAAAGACAAACTTAAAGTACTCACCTGACCTTCACCTCTATTCACCTCAGGAGGCTTTAGTACTTAGTTCTTGGTGTAGAATAGATCTCAATGGCAGTTTCCTTCCTCTGTCTTTGGTTTCTTTGTACTCTAGAAGTTAACTTTTTACTTCCCAATTTGGTGGCACATTCTTATAATGTATAGTTACTGTCCTTGTTTCCAGTATTGGATCGCTCAGATAATTTTTTCTTTCCCTCCAGTTTGGAGTGAGACCCTGCACTATATTACCTCAGGGGATGCCATTCTTTCTCTGCAAGACATTTTAAAAATCATATACTAATCTGTCTTTTGCTCAATCCATTTTTCCAGGGGTCAAGTTTCTGTGGCGTTGACTATTGGAAAAGTTGCCTAAGCTCACCTGCCTCATCACCCATGCAACTATTTTACCCTCATGATCTCAAAGCAGTGTCATGCTTGACACCTGGTTATTTGTGCATAATAAATGCCAATGAATGGATTAATGAATGATCTATTTATCTAGTTGTTATTCCCATGATTTCAGGAATGAATATTTTATTGGTTGTTACTCTTCACGAGGACTACTGCAAAATGTTTCCCCAGAACATTGTCATCTTTCTCAGGTAGCCTCTTATTGATATGACTGCCAGAATTGTGTATTTAAAAGTAAAATAAAATGCCTGTAATTTTCCTGTTTAATCATTTACTGATTCATTCGGCTACGTTCAGTCTGAAGTCTTTATTCCTAAACATATACTTCTCTATTTTCTCAAAATCAGAATCGTCTACCTTTCAAAGCTCTTTCCTCTCAAGACACAGGCATGCAGTGACCCCTGTCACTCCAGCCTGTGATTCCACAAGTCTTATGTCTGCTCACTGTCTGCAATCCTAGAATTCCCCTTGCCCTCATTTTCAACCAGCCTTAGATACACATTTGGATGTCTCTTCCTCCCTGAGTCTTCTCACTGGCTCCTGTGTTGGGATAACTTTTGTAGGGTCTGTTTTTAGTCTTCATCGAGTATGTTTCCAGGTGAGTGTTGTAGAGTTGGTGTCACTATCAAAGAGTTATCACGACGAAGGCAGCCCTTTCAGGCTGACTCCATTGTCTGTGACACAGTGGATTATGGGTATTCAAGTCAGTTGAATAATTAATAATTCTGGTAACACCTGCTGCAAACTTTCTAATGCCTTGCATTCTGGGATGTGAGTATTCTTAATAGAGACATTGGGACTGCTTCTAAGTGTCTCTGAACAAGCAGAACAGGCAACAATTCAGTCAAGTGTGTTATTTGACATCTTGTAGAATTAATTCTTATTGCATTCAATTCATTAAGTATATTTTTGCATTTAGGAATTACCTAGAGCCTAACTAGCACTTACATAGCTACTGCAAATGAGAAGGACATACTTTTATTGGCAAAGAGAAAGATAGCATAGGTATAATGTAATAAATCAGATGCTAAAGTGCAATGTGACCACTCAAGCAATTCGTTTAAAGGTCAGGGTCCCCTATGTCTTTAATTTCTGTGACCAATACTGTTGTTCTTTGTCCTCAGGTGAACCATGAACCATGTTTCACAAATAGATTTTTATAACACTTTCATAACCAAAGATCTTTGCCACCATGGAGTCAGCCTTTGCAGGAGTGAATTTATTTGGTGATATACAGTTTTTTGCTTGCTTTTCAAAATGTATGAAAACAGGGTTGATGACACATTGCTTAAAACTGTGGCAAGGAGACTAAAATCAAATAATTTAATAAACTAGCATTTTTTAAAACCACAGTGGGAGGCTTGATGAATCTCTAAGGGATATGCCAAAACACGAAACCAAAATAACTCATCCCCTGCATTTTCAGATATTCACAATTGATTGTGCTGCTTGGCTACATCAGCTTTACTGACTTCGGGGCATGTGTGGAGACTCTAAAAGTTGGACTTTATTTGGAAGCACACTTTATTCTTCTTTCCCTTCCTGCTTAGGTGTATTTCAGAAGGATTTTCTACTACTAATGTAAATAAGTTCCAGACATTGTGGGTCCCTTTTACTTTCTTTACCAGCTGCTCTGTTTATTAAAGCAAGAAAATTAAGAACATTGAGCTCCAAAACTGTATCATGGAGAACCGAGAAATATTAAAGATAATAAAAGACAAAACTAAATGCACTTTAAAAAAATTTTAGGACATGCTGAATTAACTGTATACAGATATAATCTTTAAAATATGCTTTGAATAATGTATGGAAATGGTGACCACAGTAGAACATGATTTTAGATAAAAATTGAAAATTCAAAGTGTGTATTAGCAGAAATGATAAAATCATTTTCATTCTCTGACGGTAAGTCTCTTTTGAATAGGGATTTTTTTCATAGCTGTCTGGCCAATAAGTGAAATGTGCCAACTCTGGTTGGGAAGAGTTAACGCTGTTCCTCTACTCACACCATGGGCTGCAAATTCCACAAACACAGCAAAAGATCATTCTCTCACTTGTGTAGTGTGCACTCTGCTGGGCGAAAACTCTCCAGTTGCCGGGCAGGGTGAACTTTCCCCATCTGTTTTAAAGTTTAGAAACTTTTGAGTAAACGATATGTAAGTACATGGGGAATTTCCTGTCATGTTAAATTGTTCTTTCTACAAACCACAGAAGTCAAAGACCTATAAAGTACGGTTGGAGTGCAAATGCTTAGTGCTTGTTAACTTGGTGCTGTTCATTTTGTTTTGTACTAGTTCAAATAGCCTTAATAGAAATTCTATCTTTAAAACTATGATGTATTAACTAAACTTAATATTTATTATTGATGATATCATATGCATTATTAAGATCTTGCTATTAAAATTGTATATTTTAAACTTTAATAATATTATATATAATTGCCTACTGGTGGAACAAAATATCTTATATATAATATACGATATATATATAACTTAAAATTCATAAATATTAATTTGAAGCTTTTAATAATGAGTTAAAAATAAAATGTAAAGTTTTTAAATAAAGTTTAACAAAGTTAACTAACTTTATTAAATAAAGTTTAAAATATGTAAATTATATTAAATATTTAAACAAGTATAGTATATTATACATACATGTAAATAAATGAGCACTATATTCCTGTGATTCTGAGGGATAAATAGGAAGTCAGGATTTTAAGAAAATCATTAAAATGAGTGTACATATAACATTAAGATATATCAACACACACATAGTGCATGCACATACACACACACACACACACACACACACACTTTAGACAGTCAACAGAATGAAGAATCATTTATGGTTTAGCTCCTGACTAGCTCCCCTCCTCTTCCCTCCTCCTCTGATCATACTGGACTCCTTGGCTGTTGCTCAACACACTAAGCATTCTCATGTCCTGGGATCTTTACACATGCTCAGACCACCTTCCTCTAGATATACCCCTGCACTCACTTCCTTCACAGCTCTGCTCAACTGCCTCCTAATTCATTGAAGAAGTCTTCCCTAATCATCCTACATGAAAGAGCAAGATTGTCCTCTTCTCTTTAGCACTTCCTCACCCTGTTTGCGGCATTTTATCATCATCAAAAATGCTATTATTTCATTATTTTTCCATTGCTATACAAACTTACATATAAGAGGTTGTGAGGGGAATGGGAAAATAAACAAGGAGAGAAATGAATTACAGTAGATGGGGTAGAGAGAGAAGAAGGGAGGGGAGGGGAGGGGGGATAGTAGGGGATAGGAAAGGTAGCAGAATACAACAATTACTAATAGGGCATTATGTAAAATTGTGGATGTGTAACCGACGTGATTCTGCAATCTGCATTTGGGGTAAAATTGGGGGTTCATAACCCACTTCAATCTAATGTATGAAATATGATATGCCAAGAGCTTTGTAATGTTGTGAACAACCAATAAAAAAAAATATCTTCTAGAAGATAAAAGAAGTGAACCTGTTCCCATAAGAAGTTAGGAACTTTGTGTCTCTTTTTCTCTGGTATGCCTTTTAAGAACAAGATAGCAACACATAATAATAAGAGCTTAATCAAAATTTATTGGTTGGATTAATTATTAGCACATTCTCAATGAGTAATTTAAAAAAAAAATAGAGCCCCAAAATGATCATTTTTAGATAAGCATATTCTGCAATGATCTTGGGATCCTCTTTCTTTTCCTGTTTTTTGGTACCCAGAATTGAACTCCGGGGCACTTGACTACACAGCCAAATCCCTAGCCTGATTTTGTATTTTATTTAGAAACAGGGTCTCACTGAGTTGCTTAGCACCTCGCCAAGGCTGGCTTTGAACTTGTGATCCTCCTGTCTCAGCCTCCTGAACCACTGGGATTGTAGGTGTGTGCCACCACCCCTGGTTTGGAATCCTCTTTCAATGTTCAATTCCCTCCCTAAATCCCAGTTCCTCCTCTCCTTAGAGATGTTTGACTCAATTGCTTCTGCTGTTAGAAATGGGAAAAGAAAATTTTTGTGATGGCTGGCTGTGGAGGGATGGAAATGGGGGAGTGGACACATTTGAGTTATGTGGAAGTTGGCTCAGCCTCTCCTTGGGTTGTCCCACATCCAGCCCAATTCCTGGTAGGTGGGAAATGCTGAATCAACTTTACTAAGTAGAAGGGAGGAAGAGACTATAGGAAGTGACAGGAAGCCCAGTCCAGCCATTTACTCCTATTGTTTCCACCTATTTCCTACACCTTAGGGATTTCTTAAGATCAAAAGAAAAACATGAAGTTTGCTCTCATGCCATTAAACTTTAGAATCTCATCAGGTTAAATAAAAGGAAGTTATGACAGTGCTACATAACTATGACCTGCAGCAACTGTCCCTTGGAAACCATAGTAAAAGATTAATGTTGAAATGTTAAAATTAATGTTGAAGGAATCTTGATGTTTTTGATAATTTTCTCAAATCACCAAACCTGAAAGGCATGTCTTTGGAAGTGCTTTCCTGTTCATTTTAATGTGAATATCAAGAAAGCCAGCCGGCCATGGTGACGTACTCCTGTAATCTCAGAGACTCAGGAGGGAGGCTGAGACAGGAGGATTGCAAAGTTGGAGACCAGTCTCAGAAACTTAGCAAGACCCTGTCTCAAGATAAGAAAATGAAAGGGGCTTGGGATGTGACTCAGTGGTTAAGCATCCCTGGGTTAAATTCCCAGTACCAAAAACAAACAAACAAATAAATAGAAAGCCATGTTGCCAATTCTTGTCTTCTTTGGAAACAAGACGTCTTATATTTGTAAGAAAATTAAATATATATTTTATATTTAAAAGAACTTATTAGCTGAATCCCCATAAAAATAAGCAACTGACAGATATTAACATTGTAAGTTATGCCTGTGAGCACCAATGACTTTAAAGTAAACTCTTATAAACATTTCTGATAAGGAAACAAATGACTTGGAATGTTTTAATTTTCCAGCCTATTTAATAGGTTCATATAGTCAACCATGTTATTAAATACAGATTATATTTCTATAAAACTATAGTTTAGAGTATCCAATACATAGCAAGATAACTACATATTCTTCAACTTACATACTTTGGCCAAATATTTATACATCTCACATAATAAAAATAGCATGTTGCAGTCCACGTTTCATCTCTCTAAGAATTGGCAGAGAAAATAATTGAAAGATTTTGGAGAAGCATTTTCTTTGGTCTTGGAGTCAAAGACAGATGGAGTCCCATTGCCTGGGAGGGTGGAAGAAAGAAATAGCAATAACAGAGATCATGACACCAGGAGAAAGAATTCACCTTGGGTAAAATATGATGAGTTAGGTTTTATAGATGTACCTAGAGTCTAGATACAAATAAGGTATTCAGGTGTAGGAATATAGAATTCAGTTAGAAACAGAATACAGTTGAATAAGGTAGATATCTGTGATTTCTTTTATGTTGAAGGGTAACTTTTAAAACAGTTTGGAGAGTTAGAGAGGGCTAAGGCTAGAATGTTGCAGAATCTGAAACAGTATCCCTATTTTATAATTTATTTGGTTTAAATTGAGTCATAATTATATAATTCAGTTAGAAAATAATTAGCTCAGAAATACATCTAGAATAGAGGAATTTAAGAAAGCAACAATTGTCTACCTGAAGAATATTGTATGGCATAAGGCAATGCCTAAAACAATCCATCAATTACCAAATTACCTACATATTTCGGGAAATAGGCATCATTGTGAGTAATTACTGCTTTGGAAATGTTTTCTATGTTTTGACTCTCAACTGTGTATACACCAGCCAATTTATTTCTTCCTTCCAGAATGTGCATTTAATCAATGTTTACAACATGTAGACCACGAGAGACTTGGTATGAAATGGGAGATTAAATTTTGAAATTTGTTTCAATAAACAGATGAAGGTTTAATCATTTCGTTGACTTTTAATGTTGATTTAATGGGAAGATATTTGGGGATCAGATGTTAAGACAAATATAAAAATGAGACTGAGATGTACGTTTCTAGGCAAATCAATAAAATATTTACATGTACTTCACAAGGCTCTTCATAACGACTTCCTTTCGAGTTCTGAACATATTTTATCAATACAAGAAACTCAATATCATAAAATAAAAATAATTGCACCTTAGTGATAGTGAGTTCTAAATTACAGGAGTAGAGAAAGTAAAAGACTGTTATTGTTCTGACTCACCCAGATTTGTGGAGTTTTCTTTTTGCCAAACATTAACTGGAGTTTTCCCCTAACTTCTTCAAGGACCTTGGCTCCACGGACCCTAGTTGCCTGCAGACAATTGGTGACTGATTCAGAATGAGCAAGGTACTTAACTAGACCTAGGAAGGAGCTAGAGATTTGGGATAAGTCTCCTAGAAAAAATCCTCTTGCTCATTTTCATTGTCTCTGAACAAACAGAAGCAGTGAAATTGCTGCACAAACTTGTATCCTTGGAGAGTTAGGTTGGAGTGAAGCCATTATTGATGGAGGATGCATGGAGTAGAGTTGGGACCTGGTATCAATATGTGAGCCTTGGTCATTTGCCCTGAAGTCAGCCCTGTCTGTTATTTTTTTTTTCCTAGTGATAGTGCCTTGTTCTTTTTTTTTTTTTTAATTCTGAAATCAATTTGGGGAATTTTTTTTGTCACTGTAATTTTCTTAAATAATAGATTTATTTCACGTTGGTGATTTTGTATTTTCCTAAGAAATCTTTGAACTCAAAACCAAGGAGAAAAGTTGTTTCTCAAACTCTAACGCCTACTCCAAGCTATGACCCTGCCTTGCCCAATTTTGAGTCATCCCACAGAGCTAAGCTAGTTTAGAGGCCTCTATACACAAATAGACTTTTATGTCCCTGTGGACTTCAGTTTAATACTTTACTTGGGGACCACATATGGCAGCAACTGAAATGCTGTTGTAGCCTGGTGTATTCTGAGAAGAAGCTGCACCACTCTATGTGAGGCTGCATGGTCCAGTGCCTGGACATTTTTGTGACATACGTGGGGACATCTGCCAACCACAAGTATGCCTTGCTGAACCATTATGATTTCTCAGAAATGATATAACCAGTGTTCCCTCTTTCTTTCTCTTCCTTTTTTTTTTTAAGTGGATGAAAAGGTAAATATAGATTCTGCAAAATTCTACATTCTTCATCCTTCTTATAAGGCCCATGAGCTGCATCTCTGTTCAACCGGGTATCCCAGTAGCCCTTTGTAAGTGTGAATCCCCCAAATTTCAATTTGTTTCCAAGAAAATAACGATAAGACCTCTTTGTTGTTGGCAAGCACTTTGCCAAAATTTTGCATGCCTACAATCAGTTGTAGGAAGTAGACATTCATGCCTTTGATTTATAGATAAGCTACTGAAAATCCTCCTTTTTTATACCTTTAACTCTTTGTCTCACCTCATCCCAAGAGCAATAAATGTGCAAAATGGCATATCCAAGAGCTAGTGTGCACAGACACGTGTGTGCACACACACAAAAACATATGCATAAAGCCTCTAATTTTATTGCTTTTTTTGACCTCTATTTCTGTATTTTTTTTTTAACTGAGACTTAGAAAGGGACCATGCTATGGAAGTCTTGGCCACTCTAAAGATTTTAATGCCCCAACTGGGACATGGGAAGTGTGCAGATAGGGCCTGCTGGAAGGAACCACGGAGTCCTTTAGCCAATGCAATGTTTAATTAAAAGTTTTGTCCCCGGGGAAACCAAAATCCTTATGGAAGACCCTCTCTTCCTTTAGATGTGAAGAAAATAGAAGACAGTAGTTGGCTGCTTACACATATTAGAATCTGTTATTAGTTAATAAAATATGTCTGTGTTTACTGCTATTTGGGACAATATGTTGTGTCATACCAAATATTTTGTAGTAAGTCCAGCCTGCCAAGAAAGGAAAGTCCCAAAGTATATTTTTAATGTGATTTTAAGCTGTGTGAAATTAGTTGGGTTTTTTTTTTTTTTTTTGGACTCTCATTTGAAAAACAGCATAAGTTCTTTCCCAAAAGCTGGGCACTAGTACACCTCCTGTATTGTGCCTCCTGTACTCATATGAGCTCAGTTACCACACCCGTGTTCAGGCAACAGTGAGGGAGGCCTTCAGAAACTATGGCTACTGGCTCTGCTCCCTGAGGACTAGATTGGAAATGAATCTTTATCCCTTCTGGGGGAGAAGACTGCAACAGTACTACCCCAGCTTTTCTTTGTAAACCTCTCATACACAACAGCGGTTCCCATTCAACTTCATAAGGCATTGCTCAGAGAAATATCTGTCAGTATCTCACATGTCATCTTACCGATCTCTAAACTCTTGTTTGAGGAGATTTTTAAACATTTGAAAACTTTTATTTTGTGTTAAGTTGTTTTATAAAGAATTTGACCTCTGCAGCACTGTGACTGTATTAGGGGAGCAACTTCTTCAGTGTGTCTGTGTGAAGACCCTGAAATTTCCCGGGGAAGTTTGATGGTGGTTAAAGCGAGGCAGGGGAGGTTGGTTGCGCTTGGGACTGTAGGTTGTCCTTATAGCTCAAACTATGCCTGTCTCAATGGTTGAATTTCTTGCACTTTATAATTTCTAGGATATACATATGTATTCATATGAACAATTTAGTGGAAATTGGAAGCATGTAAGGATACATGTCAATGTCTTTATGCTCCTTGGTAGTCTGCAATTGTTATGTTTATGCTGCAGAAGGTACTCTAAAAATGAAAGTTGTTAGCTATTCATAGAAACTTTTTGATGATAAATACAACTTGCCATCCATGAATTTGAGATACTATTTATACTTTAGGACCCGTCACCCAGGGGTTGTGACACACACACACACACACACACACACACACACACACACCAGATTGTTTTGAGCAATTCTTTCAAAATATCCATGGCCAAAAGTAAAAAAAAAAAAAAGAAAAGAACCCCACTAGTTTTACACATGCATGTCATTCATCTGTGTGCTGCTAGAGTGGATGTACTACTTTTGAGGATTCGTGCAGAAAAAAAAAAAAAGTGACCCGTGTTTTTCTTCTCTCCACTTTTTGGAAAGAAAATACAAAGGGTTTAACTAAATTCTTTTTCTTCAACCATTATTTATTGAGTCATCGATTTTCATGTTCTTCCCAGGTTTTTCTCAAACTCAAATCCTGAATACAACTTGACATCTTCCTCTTAATGTTCTGTTAGCATCTCAGGCTTTTCTTGATCCCACACTGTCTTCTCCCAGGGGACCCTTAGCAATTGGCAGGAGCCACCATCCACCCAGAGGACTGAACCAGGCTTCTCTGAGTTGCCCTGATTCCCAAATTTTTGTTGTGGGTCTTTTCTACCACACAGTACCAATTTTGAGTAAGACTGTTGTTCCAGGCTGTTCTGACATTCATCTTAGCAAGTGACCATCTGTTTTTTAAATCAATGACAGTGAATTCTGAACATTTTAACCCATTTCTGCCAACTTAGCTGTGGCCAGCCGAAGGAAGACACAGGACATGAGAGAGTGAGAACAATAGCAAACCACCTTCCCAGAGCCACTTCCACCTACATGCATCCCAGGAGAGTTCTGCAGGGGAAACTCATGCAATGCTGGAGCTCTCAGACAAACCAGTGAGCTGGGGGTGGGGACACACAGGAATATGTCCTTCTGACTCTTCTTTGAGAGCAGGAAGTAGGCAGGCTAAAGGCTTACTGAGCCAAAGGATTTCAGAGAGAGCAACATGTCATTCAGTGTGAGGCTTCTTTGCTACATTTAAGAAAAGAGTAAATATCCACCTTCATCTCTCCACAATTTCACATGCTTCCACTAATTTATTAGGGCTGAAGTTCAGGAGCAAAATGATACCAAAAGCAAAGTGGTCCAAGTCCTAGTTTGTTCAATAGAGTTTAAACGTGTGATTAAAATATGATTTATAAGAAATCAATATTTTGAAATCCTTGATATCTAATTCCTGGAATTTATAGATTTCTGTATGTTAAGAATTTACCTATTTATCTGACTTCAAGAAAATTTTAAATATCCTCAAAGTGTTTATCCATGTATGTGTCTTCTTGAATGACGTGGTTGGTTTTCTTTGAGATTCAGTCAGTCCTGATTATTCTCAGGAGTATCTTGCATTCACAGAAATTTCTTTTTATTGTCCCTTAAAATACACAGCATGTAACCATGCTGAATTTTAAACATTTCATCCATCTGCAAGTTCAGTAAGAGTCCCTCTTCTCCTCTCCTTCTCATTCTGGGGTCAACACATCCCTATAAGATGAAGAAGATACAGTGGTTAACAGTTCATGTTCTTCCAACACACCTGGACTTTATTCAATTGTATTTTATAAAATGTAACTAGACCTTCTCTGTTGATTTAGTCTTTTTTTTAAATAGGCTTTATTGTATCTATTTAATGTATTCAGTGTGATGTTACCGGGCATATGTAGAGAGTAAGAAGTTTATGATAGCAAAGCAAATTGATGTATACCTCATCTCCAATAGTTATGCTCTTTAGTTGTTGCTGCAAAAGGAGCTACAATTTAATCATTCAGTAAATTCCTGAATACAATTCACCATCATTAACTACCATCCTCATGTCATGCATTAGACTTCTAACTAGACCTCTAGACATGTTTGTTCTATAGATCTGCTGTTTTGCATGATATGATTTACAGTTCATTTCACTCTTTCTCCCACCTGCTTCTTGCTCCTGGAAACCACTGTTTTTATTTTCTATCTCTGTTTATTTATTTATTTTTAAAGATTCCACCTGTAGGTGAGAACATGCAGTGTTTATCTTTACCTGACTTTTTTCATATAGTATAAAGAGCTCCAAGTCCATCCATAATGTGGCAAATCGAAGAATGTCCTTCTAAAGGCAGAGTAATATTCCATTGTATATACAGGCCACATTTTTTATCTGTTTTTTCATCAGTGGAGACTTCTGTTGTTTTCACATTTTTGGCGCTTGTGAGTAATGATGCAAGGAACATGGGAATGGACTCAGTCTTATGAACATTTTCTCTTCAGAACATGCACATCTACCTTAATGCATAAAGTATTCTGCATAGGGGAGGACAGATTCATTGAATAATCCTTCCAATGATATGTATTTTATTTTATATTTTATTAATTTACTTTTTATTTTCTTTGCAGTGCTGGGAGTCCAATCCAGGGCCTTATGTATGCTATCCCTCTGAGCCACATCCCCAGCTCTAAGAGAATTCCCTTTAATTAAAATGAACTTTACCAGAGATACACTTTAAATGCCTTTTATTTTTTCCCCTAGATCCCAGTCTTCAGTGCCAGGTATTTTAGGGGGGGAAATTAGATGATAATTGTAATAACCTGCTCCATGTCAAAACTACCTTCTGAATAGGTTGTTTCTCCTTCTCCCAACCCTCTGGGCAGTATAGTTTAAGGTACTGTCTTCTAATTTCTAAATTATTCTGAGAACCTCTATCTCTTTTTCTTCAGCTTTCATTTCTTGCAAATTCATTGTCACCTTGACACCACAGTAATTCTTTTTGATTGCAAATTCCATCATATTCACCCCTGGATTGTACTCTTTCAGTGGTATAGGAAAAAGTCCCTCTCCTTAGCAAGGTATGAGTGGCCTCTTATGAAGTAGTCTTTCTAGTGCCTACTTTCTTCCTGTGCCCCTCTTTCCATTTACCCCGTGCATCTTGGATGTCACATACAGTTGTTTTTTCCTCTGAGGTTTTCCTGACCTTGCATACATGTCATTGACCTTGCTGAATCATGTTCCATTTCGTCAGTCTTGTGAACTCCACTGGACTCAATTCACATGTCATCTTCACTTGCCTGGCTTTCTTCCACAGAGAGAGAACTTCCCTTGTTTACTTCTGTAAGCCTTTGTAACTTTTGCTACTCTAAGTATTTAAAAGGGTGTCTCCTACAGGCACCCTGTTTTATTAATTGTGTTATCTCCAATATCTATTAAAAAGCCTGGAATATAGATGAGATTAACAAAATATACATTCATTCAATGACTAAGAGGATGAATGAATCAGGGAGAATTTTGCTTTGAGCAACTTGACTACCAAAAAATTAGAAAGGAACTGAAAGTCGGGCAGTGGGGGGACAGGGTAGAGAGAGAGAGCATAATTTTTTATCAACTCATCAAAAGCCCACAGTATTTGTGAAAGACAAACAAAAGATGACAAACTTTCCACCCTACCCCACTCCTCCCCTACTTCCCACTGTCTCACCCTTGTTACTGATCCTCCAACATGGCGCCTGGGTCTGCTTCCGGAGTACACCATTACTCCCATCATCAGTAAGTTTCTGCTTTTCTTTGAGCCTTATGTCTGTATTTTAATATTGTCATGACGCTTGTCACTTTGCTCAATCTGACGTGTCCATCCTAACACTGATCCAGATTGAAGGGCAAAGATGTACCATTGATGAGTCGTCTACTTCAATGGAGATCCAGGGGAATTGAGACTTAATTTGGATGCCATTGAATTTTTTTTTTTAATATCCAAGCAGATTTGTGTTCCTTTAAATGTACTCTAATGTTTGTTGCTGTTTCTAATTTGCAAAGTTAAGTTTTCAGAGGCTATTTTATCCAGGGACTTGCCTAAAATTGTGGTAATTGATTCCAGATGAAGAGGGAGCCTGGAAATGATTCTGTGGTTTAAATTGTGACTTCACATAAATGTGGATAAATAAAATGAAATTTAATACAAAAATCATACAGTTATGTCTCCCAATTAAGATATTTTATTCAAACAACAAGGTGAAGAAAACACTGTCTCATTGCTAACTTAAAGACAGATGATACACAATGAAGAGCAACATTTTAAAAAGGTTAACCTCTAGGTTTAGCTGAAACCTCATCATGGAAATCAATAAAGTGATGTTGTTTATTTTAATTGTATTTCGTTGTATTTCTAGCTTTGAAGACTAAATACAAAAGTTATCTTGTCACCTCCATTAATGGTCATAAAACTTGTTAGCCTCTACTGAAGGTTTCCTGGGTAGGTGGCTGGTGTGTTGTTTACATCATTTTGATTTAAACCCCATAATAATTGCTCAAGTATGCATTATTTTCTTTGCTTTGGGAATGAGAATGCAGACCAGCAGTGGTGAAGGTGACATGCCCAGGGTGTTTCTGGATGGAAGGACAGAGGTTGACTCCAGATCTCTGTGACTGAGAAGTCTATGCCCACACTTCCTGCCACCTGCACACCTCCCCTGCCTTCATGCCTAGGGTTGGAGGCATTTCAATGCTAACTCAGCTATGTCACTTTGGGGATTTGATACATCTCCACATCAAAACCCTTCCTCGATCACCTCATGTATTCAGTCACTAGATGGGTAAGCTTAAGGAGAGAAAGGCTGTTTTTTCTTTTTAGGGTTCCATTTATGGACTCATCATTCTACTTCCTCTGTGACAAGCAGGGATGAAGTGAAATCATATCTGAGTCTTGCATTTAGGCAATTGACCCCAGACTTGGCTGGGCAGAATCACTGCAGGAGCCAATTGAAAGGCATATTCCAGAGTGTTAGCCTAGAGTACATCTGAGTTGGGACCCAGATGTGAACTCATGACAAATGGCACCTGTAGGATTCTGATGTAGGTGGTACATTGAAGAGACTGAGAAATACTACTTAGACTCTAAAACCACATTGTCCCACAGAAAAGTAATGTGAGCTATAAATGGGTTGTTTGAAATGGTTGAGTTGTCACATTGCATAAGTAAAAAGGAAAGGGTAGAATTATTTTTAATAATATGTATCACCCTATGCATTCAAATATTACTTAAAGTTGGAATCAACATTTCAATTAAGTTCCTTTTAAGTTTATTTATTTATTTTTTCATACCAAGTCTTTGCTGTATTTTTGTGTTTAGGGTACTTCTCAATTTGTCCAAGCCACATTTTAAGGGTTCACTAGCTACATGTGGCTGGTGTCTGAGGAGGGTGCAGGTCTGGAAGCAGAGAGAGGGTTCTAGTCAGGATTTGGTTTTTCAGGGAAAGTTACAACTGAGGGCCACATGAGTTACCAAGCATGTCTTCAGATCAATTGCTGTGTCAGACCTGTCACACATACTTGGAGCTAGGCATGAAAGCAACTCAATATGAATCTAGAGGTGCCTCCTGAAGGTGATGCTAAGAGACAAATGAAGTGATAGTACAGAGAAGCAAGGGGGTCTTAGATAAGATTAGAGGATGCTCCAGCATCCAGAGCACAGGGTCCAGCCCACAACTTCTGGGGTGGTCTTGGGCTGGGAGGGCTGTAAGTTTGTTGCATATGCTTAGGGCAGCTAGATAAATTTAGTTATCTGTACAATGAGGAAGTCATAAAAGATTGTCTCTAAATCCTTCTCATCACTAAAATGAGATGATTCAGTGACTATGAGGACCATACCTTGTGCACGTCCATGGAGAATGGTACCCTTTTTCTATCTGGAAAACATTCTATTATATGGTTGACTGCTGTCCAATCCTGATCTTTTGGAATGGAACTTTAACATACAGTATCCTCTGCTGAGATACACACATGGAATTTGAGTTTTGAACCCACATCTAATTCTAATTCTTTAAGGGCGCGACCTTTCCCCGAAAGG
Organism: Spermophilus citellus; assembly: GCF_964194105.1. Lineage (NCBI taxonomy): Eukaryota > Metazoa > Chordata > Mammalia > Rodentia > Sciuridae > Spermophilus > Spermophilus citellus. The sequence continues at coordinate 41,227,609 of NC_138194.1, read as the reverse complement.
CAATTTTAAGTTGCACTGGAACAGAAGGTACTGCAGCTTTAAAATGGAAATATACAGTTGATATACAAGTGACATAAAGGCATGGCTTTTGAGATGCATGAAAGTGGCTGTTTTGTGTTGCACATTTGAAGTACATGGAAAGTTCAGAACCACCGAAATATTAACCATTGACACAGCATTTTGAAATTTGTGATTAAACTTTGCATTCATGATTAAATGATAGTTCAGGTGGTTTGAAGTTGTTGGTGTATGCAGACTCATGAACCAACACATCCTGGTGGCTCACACATATAGAGAGATCCAGATACACAGGTGCATCATCAAACCATTATTCTGAGCTTGTATTTACTAGGACTACACCAAGTAAATTGGCTAAAGTGAAGTGAATTAATAAGCTGGCAGATATGGTACTCACAAACACTGAGGAGAAATAAAACACAAAGAATAAAAGGACATATTTGCTGAAATCTCATAGTGACATAATAAGTACATGAAGAAGGGTTAAAGAGAAGGGGAGAATATTTCAGGCTCACATAGATGCATCATGATTCTTAAAGCCAGTAGAACTTGCATTGTTTTTTTGTGGTTGGTTTAAGTTTTCCAATACTACAACCATGAGCCCACTATATAATCCTGTATAATTTCTTTCAATAGGTGAGTGGAATACCTGAGGGCATGGTTGCTGCCATATGCTGATGATATCCCAGGACATTTTAATTTAGCATGTGCTGAATGTCAAATGGCAAGAGGACTGTCCCTATTCTAGCTCTGGTGAGCCAGGATGACAGACCTCAGGCTCAGAATAGCATATGGAGATTTCTCCACACCCCAAAGGGGACAACTGGGTGCTCTTCTCTACACAAAGGAAGGATGTGGGCTAGCATGCTCTGCATCAGTAGAGATAGTAGAAGGAAGAAGAGAGGAAAGTATAGATTAGAAACTCAAGTTCCACTTCTTGATATGACTGCAAATTTGTATATGGTAATATTAATCTTCATGGGTAGTAAACTGTACTTTCTTGACTGAAGTTGCTCCCGAGGTCAGTAAAATGACAAATTGAACTAATTCCTCAGCAATAATAATACTAATTAAAATGCCTTACAACTATAAAGTCCCTTATGTTGGAGCTTTGCACAATGATTCTGAGAAGAATAATTATTAACAAAGTGTGGTTTTATCTTGAAATAAATTTTCTAAAATCTACAGTTTGTACTTGGATGGATTGATGTGGCCCCTTTGAATCCTTTAGATGTATTAAAAATGTTGCACACAAATATTCCATTAGGTTCAGGTTTTCTTGAAGCATAAACAGAATTAGCATATTGTTCTATTGGCATGCTTTGAGATGTGTCACAGCTACCCTCTCTTTAAAATGTCTTTACTGTCTCTACCATGGTGCCTGATAATCCATGGCGATTCTTCCTCCTCCTTCTCTTCTTCTCTACCTTTTCATTCTATTTTCTTCCTCATCTTCCTCTTTATTCTCCCCTTCCTTCTTTTCTTAACAGAACCTGGAAAATACCCATCAGATGTCAATGTTTTCTATGTAGGATATGACTCATACACATTAGCAACATAAGCATATATTTCAAAAGTCATACTCTATATTAATTATGTAGTCAATTCTAGATGGTCTGACATTTAGGAAATAAGCATACATTTTGCAGAGAGGGTAGCTGTCAATAGGAGTCAAAAGCATACAGTGTTTTGAGGGGAGACGGTACAGGGTGGTGATTGTATATAGCTAGGTGGAGTTGAGGGTACAAAGAGTTGAGTCTGGGAGGTAGACAGTGATGGTGAGTGAACAGTTGATTGAAGAAAAGGAGAAATATACCAAAAAATATGTAAATTAACAAAAGGGCAAACATTGCTTAAGGAACAAACACCATTTATTATCTACAATGTTTGTTTTGTTGCCAGGAGGCAGGGGAAAGAGTCTTATGACTCTTTTATCCATTGCATCTTCTAAAAAGAAATTTTAATTAGGGAATATCAGAAGAATATGTACAGAATATTTGAAAAAGAAGAATGAATGTCAAAGAAAAATAAAGGAAGAATGACAAAAGAAAGGTTTGGTGTGGAAAGTGTATAGGAAGGAGTATTGTAAAATCCTGCATGATTAATCAATAAGTTAATTCTATTATGAGCTTCCTAGTGATGAAAACAAAAAGGGGAGTAGGACCATTAACATTGAAAAAGGAGACACAGTTTGCCAATAGAGTCTCATAGGTTTTTTTTATGAAAACTCACAATGTAAATGTTGAATTAAATAGCAGGTAATTAGTAAGTAAAATCTAAGAGTCTCTTATCAGAATATATAAAGAACTCATAACTCAACAAAGGGTCAAACAACTCAATTAAAAAATGGACTAACAACTTGAATAGATAGTTCTCCAAAGATCACAAATGGCAAATGGCCATACAAAAAATAATCAGTATCATTAGGGATCAGGGAAATGCTAAGCAAGACTACAATGAAATATAACTTCACACCATTAGGATGGCTCTAATAAAAAATTTTAGAATATAGTAAGTGTTGGCCAAGATATTGAGAAATTGGAAACTTTGAGCATTTTTGATAGAAATGTAACACTGTACATCCACCCTGGAGAATAATGAGGTGCTTTCTTAAAACAGCAAACGTTGATTTACTATATAATTCAGCAAATCAATACATACCCCAAATCATTGAAATCAGAAATTTGGTATTTAAACAAACACCTGTAAATGAATGTTCCCAGAAGCTCTATTCACAACAGCCAAAAGGCAGAAACAATACAAGTGTCTATCAACAAACAAGTGGATAAACAAAATATAGTCTTTCCATACAATAGAATATCATTTGGTCATAAACAGAATGATGTTCTGACACATGGTATGACATGGATGAATCTTAAAAACATAATGCCAAATAAAGGAAGCCAGAAATGAAAAGGCACATATTGTGTGACTTCACTTATATAGAATATTGAATACAGTTAAACCCTTAGAGACAGAAGGTTGGTTAACACCTGCTAGTGAATAGGGGAAAGAGATGACTTGGGGCTTAATTTTGTGGTCATGAAAATGTTTTGAAATTAGGTAGATATAATGTTGAATGTACTAAATGCCAATTTTTAAATTTTATAGTATGTGACTTTTACCTCAATGAAAATGTAATGTGGAATTTGGGCTATACAAATAAATGAAGGTGAGTTGGCTTTGTGCAATCCTATGGAAATTCTTTCTCACAGTATGGATTTTCTTAGAAAGTTGGGCTGTTGAAGGCTGTAGTCTTGAACAGGAACATGGTGTACAGGAGGATCTCGTGTTGCTAACGAAGGAGAGACTCATATTTGAAACATCCAAACAAAGTTTTGAATTGACACGGTCGTGAAAATTAAAAATTAAAGTGCTGATCAAACCTGTTACCTGAGCAGATGGCCCATCCTTTATGCAAAATAATCACGAGCCAATGACGTCCCCATATGTAGAGGCAAGTTTTGTCTCTGGATTCATTTCAATGCATGAATCAGAATATCATTGAGTTTTTAATGTTACATAGAACAGAGCAATGGTTTTAAACTATGTGACGGAGAAAACACATATCAGAGTAATTTAGAATTTATACAAAATATCATGTTTGACTTTCCAAGCCTTTAATCCACCAGGTAAAAAAACATTGTCACAGAACTTGAATATCTTCTTCATCTTAGAAACATTTTAAAACAGAGCCCATACAAAAATATGAATATGCTCATCAAGTATAATTCTGAGCATTGCAACTTCCTTACATTTCCAAGCAGGATCAATGAGAAATATCTTAATCTTCTTCTAGAGTTGTATATTGTATCACTAAATTTCAGTCAATATAACATCACAGAAATAAAGATTAGGACTTCAAAGGTGTGTCTTGAGCTTTCTTTTTAACAATAGCAGCTTAGCAGTCTGGTTGCCTTTTGGGAATAATTCCAGTTTGTAAGAATGAAGCCCCATTTTTTGAATAGAAAAGGCTTCTTTATAAATCATTATAGTCAGTGGTTTATGGATCTATATTAGAATTTATTATCTTAGAAAACAGAAAATAGTCTTTGAATTGACATTGTACATGTAAATTTAATTATAAAAATGGATTAAAATTACTCTCACTTCCACATTGTGTCCCAAATTATCTTGCAAATTGAGAAATACAGGTAAAAGTGATTTGAAAACCATTATTCCAGGTCACTCAAAGCCTATGCTTTGTAGGGACTTAAAAACAAAACAAAAACAAACAAACAAAAAAAACCGGAGAGACAGTGTTTTTTTTCTTCCTCTGATTACATTGCTTAGGCTGGCCTGAAACTCCTGGGTTTAAGTGGTTCTCCTGCATCAGCCTCCTGAGCAGCTGAGACTATAGGCACTCAGTACCATGCTCAGCTTCAGAGCTAGTTTTATTTGCTTACTGTGCAAGGATGAGGGGAGAGGGAGCACAGGTGCATTCACACATTCACCTTGGGTAGAATAATCAGACAATACATCTTTGTCATCTTTGATGTGTAACATTTAATCTGCTAAGACACAATTTATGCAATATGTGACTCCTATGGTTGCATTAAAGAATAAGCTCTTCGGAACTTTCAAAAGGAGAGATGCCTATGATACTTATGCATCTCCAGCTGTGGAGATTGGCTATCCATTAAAATACCTTAGGGCACTTGTAAAGAATAAGAACCTGGGGTCTTATGCCTAGAGGTAATGCTTTAATAAACCTACAGCAATTATTATGCTCCTAGTTCTGCATTAAACGTCTATGAGACTACTCTTTTAGGATGTTGTTTTGTTCTCTTTTCAGTTTTGAAGTGGATGGATTGACCAATTCATGTGGCAAACTAGGTTGTATTGGTCTTAACACATTTATACAGAAATTAAATAAAAGTATAATAATAATCAATTGTGGATCAGTTGTGTGTAAAAGGCCATTTTGGATTTGGTATAGAATATTAATCTTTAACTAAACTACACATGCAAGTTTTCAAGGTGTTTACCATAATTCTATACTATGCAGTCAATATTTTGAGTATTTAAATTGAATTTACTGCCCCTCTTTGATCACGAGAAACAGGACTAATGTTCCCCAATGTGTATTTATTGTGTGCTCAAAGTTCACGGATGTCAAATCTATCATGGCATTCGAAAATAGATAAAAGGTCGTAAAGACTTGACTAGATAATGACCTGCTTAAGGCCCTTGGTTAAATGGAATATTTTCAGTGAGATCTTCTCCAATCCCCCTATTAAAATTACAAATTCCTTCTCCTCAATTCTGCCTGACAGCCATTCCTTCTTCATTTTTCTTCATAATTCTCATCACCATCTAATATACTACCCTCACTTACTTTTTAATGGGCTTCCTCTTCTTATAATACAAGGTCTAAGAGAGCAGAGATTGTTGATGGAATTCTCTAAGAAGTAGCCATCTGATGACAGTTATCCTATGATTGACCATGGATGAAACCACTCTGAAGGTCCAAACTCTATAGTAGGAGAGAGTGAGGAAGGGCAATTCCTTAGCACTTGGTGGAAGGAGCTAAGTGGATTATAGAGGAGAGAACTTTTATTCACCTGGGCCCCTCCTGGGAAAACAAACTAAATATCTTACTAAGTTAAAAAAATCTAAAAATGGAAGCTCATCAGTGAAGGTATTAAGAGTTAATCTTGGTGTAGATTGAATCTATCAGAATTCTTTCCTTTACAAAATTAGCTTTATCTTATCTTGTCGGGTAAAAGATTAATAATATTCAGATGCACGTGGGTGTGTCTATAAAACCTTCCTATGAACGATAGTTAATTGGCTACCTCTTTCTCCTTGGGTGCCAGCATTACATCTCACAGGCCACCCATGAGAATGCTCTCAGATCATGGCATTCTCTCTGCTGAACTACAGTTTATTTAACTGGAACACTCTTGTGAGCAAGATGGAACCAGTTTCTTCTTGACAATCTTGGATGAAGTTTTCTTAAGAAATTTCCAGGAGGAGATCCTTCTGTTAAACCATGGTGGAGGGAAACGTTCCAGGATGAGAGACAGGGCAGGTTACTGAATTGCAGGAAGGACCCAGCAAAAAGTGAAAATGTAGATACTGTTTAAAAGTTATTAAGAATTTCAAGATGGCAACAGCAGAACATGAAATCAAGCACAGGACCTTTCAAAGCTGGCTGGGGTCTTGTGTAATTGCACAGGTCAAATGCCCATGGTGCTGGGCCTGCTGGGAGGTAAGGGAAGCAGATCAAGGAAAGATTTTTTTGTTTGTTTGTTTGAAAATGTCATAAGGTGACTCTTAAAGAAGATGTTTCCAAGGCATAAGAGACCGAAAACATGAGGACAGAGACATGGAGGAACAAGTGGTAAGAGGTCCCATCAGTGACTATGAGGAACAGGTCAGAAAGGTTGTGACACTTTATTCAGAGGGTAAAGAGTTTTAAGCAAGTAGGAAGAGACACTCGTTCGTGTCTCAGAAATATAACTGAGAATCTTGTGGAGGGTGGATAGGTAAGGGTGAGCCTGGTGACAGGAAACATTCTATGTTTTAAAGCAGTGTAAGAGATTGAATAATGGCCCCCATGACTTAGGTTTGAGTCCCCAGAACCCATAAATGTTACTTTAGGATCTAGTTTTCTAGGGCTGCTGTAACACAGTATGACAAACTGGGTGGCATAAACAATAACAATTTTTTTCTCCATGGTTTTGGAGAGAGGAAGTCTGAGTTCAAGGTATCATCAGGGTTGGTTTTTTCTGGAGGCTAAGGGATCTATTCCTGCCCTCTCTTCTTGAATTGTATGGATCATCTTTTAGCAATCAAATTGGATTAGGACTCACCCTCATTCCTCTCAAATGACCATGTCTCCAAAGGTCACATTCTGAGTTATTGGGTGGTAGGACTCCAGCATATGAATTTTAGGTGGACCCAATTCAATTCATAACACCTTACATGCCAAAAACGCTGCAGAGGTGATTCAACTAAGGATCATGAAATGGGGAAATGTTCCTGGGTTACCTGGGCAGGCCTTAAATACAATCATTAGCGTCCCTCTAAAGGAGAGGCAGAGGGGATTGAGACACACTAAAGGGAGGAGACAGCATGGCCATAGAGGCAGAGGTGAGGAAGATGTAGGCCCAGTCCTTTGGATGCCCACAGCCACCAGAAGCAGGGAGAAGCATGGCCCTGCTGACAGACTTCATTTTGGCTCAGTGAAACTGACTTCCAGCAGGCGTGTAGTAATTTGTTACACCGGCTGTAGGAAAAAGAAAGAGTCAATATTTTGAGACAGCTAATAGGATAAACTAAACTTAGAGCACAAGGAAAGAACAAAGAATTTAGAAAGGAGGGAAATCACGTGGTGTGCTCAGGGCTGGCCATGAGCTATGGGAGGAGGAGAAGCTCCTGAATGTCCACTGTTTTTTTTTTTTGTGTGTGTACCCACCATTCCTACTCGCTTGATCAAACAGGAGGAGAAACTAATTTGGGGAATTGAATCAAGAGTTGAGTTTTAGGGTGACAGTATTTGATCTTCCCATGAGTATCTAGGTGAGTATATGGATTTATGAACAGAATGCCAAAAGGGTAAATATTAGATTAATTATGGAGTAGTAATTTATGTCATGACATCCTTTTTTCTCCCCTTTGCATTCTAATATTTATAAAAATTTCTATTTTGGCCAAACTCTCTGTTTTATAAATTCAGTGAAGTCTGTGGGTATGGGAATGGGTTTTTTTTTTTCTTCCTCTGACTACTTTGCCTAGGCTGGCCTGAAACTCCTGGGTTTAAGTGGTCCTCCTGCATCAGCCTCCTGAGAAGCTGAGACTATAGGCACTCAGTACCATGTTCACCTTCAGAGCTAGTTTTATTTGATTACTGTGCAAGGATGAGGGGAGAGGGAGCACAGGTGCATTCACACATTCACCTTGGGTAGAATAATCAGACAATACATCTTTGTCATCTTTGATATGTTAACATTTAATCTGCCAAGACACAATTTATGCAATATGTGACTCCTATTCAAGTGCTTGGCTCTTTGCCTTTGGGACAGACAAGAGGCAAGATGACCACATGTTCCAGTTTTCCCAGGCAGTGCTGGGCTTTGCCTAGAATCTTGGGGGTCCCTTCATGTTGGTGTCCCCTTTTATTTGGAAATTAAACAGTGCAAATATGCCTCAATTTAGGATGGGTTTGCTTCTAGACAGATCCATGGTAAGTTGAAAATATTCTAACTTAGAAATGCATCTGACATCCCTAACCTTTCCAACGTCACAGCTGAGCAACAGAGTCCATTGTAGAAGGTTCTTTGTTCCCTAGTGATTGTGGGGATGACTGGCAGCACCACTACCTAGCATCCTCAGAGAAGATTGGTTGCATATCGATAGTCAGGGAGATGATCCCAATTCCAAACTGAAGTAGTTTCCACTGAGTAACTGTCATTTTTGCACTATGTACATTTGAAAAATTGTAGGTTGAACCATTATAATTTGGGACTATCTAATTGCAATGTATCATTTGGTCATCTCTATGATAAAGATCCTTTCTGTTTTGTACTTCTCAGGCCTAAGAATAAAATGAAGTCAGATCAGGGTCTTGAGAAGGGTGCTTCTTATTTTATCTTAGTTCATTTTATTCATTTAATTTTCACATTACCATGGGGGAAGAGAAGTCAGTGTGTGGCACTTGAGTATTACCCCCAGTGCCCCAGAGAAAAGAACAGTTGCTTCCTGGGCAAAGTCAGGGTGAAAAGATGCTTATTAAGACCATACAAAACAAAAACCCAGAAATCGTTTTCAGAGGCTGGCACAGAATGAGTACAGGATTGGAAAACGCCAGCCTTTCTCTCCTTTATACTGGCAGAGATGTTTGTTGATATTTTTAAAATATTTTCAATTATCTTGTCAATGTTTGCATCTCCATTTAAGGGCACTCTGTTCACTGGCAGCTGCCCACCACCTTCCACTATGGCCTGTTGCAGTTTTCATTTTCCGCTCCTCACCACGTTGCAGCACACCTGAATGCACTCAGCAATGCTCAGAATTGCTGATGCTAGCCGATGAAGCAGGTACTTGGAGGAGGTCTCCATGTCATTTCCCTGTCAGTCAGATGTGACACTGTAGAATACTGGGTCCCTGGAAAGTTGCCTTTATTCTCTAACAATATGTCCTGGTATGGAACTTGACAATCATTGGCCTCTGGGGAGTACTGGTGTGACGAGGTGCTGAGAGCTTTGTGTTGCATAGGGTGAGCATTCTCTTCTGAACATCACCAGCTCATGTTTCATGTTCCTAACAAGTGGACTCTGAATAGAGAGCTTCTTGTATCACATTAGCCACATGGGCCAAGTGAACTCAGTCGCATAGAGTACTGGAGGCCACTAGCCACTTCACGCAGATTGGTGTAACTTGTAAAATATTATTATTCCCATTACACAGATGAGGAAACATAAGCTAAAGGATACATGAGCCTCCTAATTTTACAAAGCAAGGACATGATAGGGATAATACTTGAATTCAGATCTTTTAGATTCCAGAGTCGATTTTTGTTTTATTTTCTTGTACTGAAAGGTGAAATGTAAGCACCAAGATGACAACTAATTCATTGCACTCGAGAAATTTATATTTGTATATATTCAAGGATTGCCCTGTAATAAGACAGACCAGTGTTCTAATGACTTGTATTGATTTTCTGTGGCTGATATTTACACTACTACATAAGTATAATTCTACCGAAAATTGTGATATTGTAATGTCAGGTTTCCACGTATTTAAGTGCTAAAATCCCTGTTGAATTCAGATGTTACATCTTTTTCAAACCTTTTCCAGTCTTTCACACACTCAGAGAGGATGAAGAAGTTAATCTTTATATTTAAGTGGCACTTTGTATTTAAAGTTAAGTTGTGGTTTGAGGCCCAGTGTAGAACGCTGTTCCATCTTAAGGCAATGAGACAATATTGCTCTATTATGAGCATTATTTCCCGCCCTGCTGTTGGGGTCTGTCCCCTTTCAGAGCTTAAAGTAAGAAATTCACAGTGTTTTGTCATCCATGATGTATGCTAAAATCACAGGTGGGGAGGTGTGAAGAATTTTTATTCTCACCATGTTTATGATGTTAATGATTCTCTGGACAAAACCACTTCATTTTATATAAAATTAAAAATTCATAACCTGTGAAAACTATAAAGAGTTTCTACAGGCAAACCACTGACTAAGTGAGTCTAGTCAATTCTGTTTGTACTCCTACTGACAAACAGGAAAAGAAAGAAAGAAAAAAAAAACTTTAAAAATTCTTTGACCCTGCTTTTTGCCATCTGAATGGTCATGGTTGAGTGGAGAATCAATGAAGTGCTGAGAGAATTGCACCTCAGTGTTGCCCGACAAGCCACACAAAAATCCAACTTTTCACATGAGATGAAGATTGCCTTTGCTTCATTTACTCTCTTAAGACACATTAAAATCAAAGCTATCACCCCATTCGGCCATCTGTCAATGCTCCCTACACAGTACTCGGGTAGACATTGTTCCTAGATCACCAGAATGGGAGGATGTTTTTGTTGTTGTAATAAATGGTTTTAGGCTTAAGAGACAGAAATAAATCAATGCAATTTATAAAATTGGGGTGAAAATGTTTGATGCAGTTTTCTAAAATAGAGAGAATCATATATGGCTGAGCTGCAATAAATAAAGCATAGCTTTAGCAGTTTACAAAAATAAATGATAAAAATGAAATAATGTATAGCCTTTTATTTGGAATCATTTATTGCTTTCACAAGATGCATATAGCCATCCTTTGCTCATTAAATTGCAAATTTCATGTTTGAATGTAATATGGTGAATAAAGGCTCCCAATTTCCCTTCTAAAGTTCAATTTCCAGAGTTTTGTTTAGAGTAAGACCACAAACCCAAAAACCTAGTTTCCTCAAGTTCCCAGACAATTGTTCTCCTGTTTATTAACAATGCACTGACTTTTAACAATGGCTTGTATTTTTAGATGGAACATACTGAATTCAGTTTGCTGACCCTGAACGCAGTTAAACACAAGTGCTCGCTCTGCAGGTGGCGATTAATAGAACTTGTGTGGCCAATGTCTTCAGAGCTGTCCCAGGGAATGGGGGCGCCTGGGCTTTGCTGACAAGCACATAGAGGCTCTTATTCTTCTCACCAGCAGTCTCCACAGCTCCATCTTTGGTTTATCGTTTGTGGTGGATCAAACCCCTGCCTCTGTGGGTGGATTTTACCAAGCACAAATTTCTTTGGGGTAAGCAACTCTTTAATAACCAGCCAGTCACTGATTCTTCTAAATAGGGTTTTATACAGAGATTTGTGACTTTGTTGGCAATGCAGACCAAAAAATCAGGGTACAAAAAAATAAATAAATAAATAAATAAAATGTGTTCTATTGGAAAAAAAATCACTGAATAATATAAAAATCCAACCAAAATGGTTTCCTCTCATAAAGGACACTTTTTTTTCAATGTTCAGTTTGTTTTAATGAAAATCTCATTTTACTTTTAATAACATTATGTTCCTGGAAAAAGTGAGATATAATAACAACAATAAGTAATGTTCTGTGAAACACTAGTAATATTCATTAACTGGTATTCAGGTTTATGCAATAGTTTATATTATGACCTTTTATCTTTGGAAAGATTCTTACTTATGTATGTGTCAAACACTCAGAAATATTATAATGAAAAATAGTTACAATTTTCAATTCTGTTGTTCCCAAATCTATTTAAATACAGAACTATTATTTGTCTTAATATTTGCTTATATTTTGCAGAAAAATCTTTGACAAATTCACTTTGGTAGGGGCTGCCAATGACACAAAGAAGCATTTTCCAGAGATCTTTATAGTCTTCCTATGAATTTCAACAAACTCCCCAAACCATAGAATATATAATAAAAAGAGAGAGCCAAAATGTAAACTATGGACTGCAATTAATAATACTATATTAATATTGTTTCATCAACTGTAATAAATGTACCACACTAAAGCAAGATGCTAATCATAGGAGAAATTAGAGCTCTGAGGGTAAATATGGGAACTATACATTTTCTCATTTTTTTTAAACCCAAAACAGCTTTAAAAAAAAGAATATTCCTAGAATTTAAAAAAGAATATTCCTAGAATTTAAAAAAGAATATTCCTAGAATTCATGAAAGTTAATTTAAAAAAGAATATTCTTAGAATTCATGAAAGTTGACTTTTTACTTCCTTCTCCCATCAATTTCCAAGAATAAGGCAGTATCAAGATGTTAAATAATTTTATTTCTGATAGGGTACAGCAGCAAGGACCTGACAGTCACCCATGTCTGCCAATTGTGATAGGAAGGTAAAGTGTGGCGTGTGCACAAGATAGACCAGGCTTAAGACTTTGGAGGTGTGTGAGCACTGACTTTATGCACTGCAATATGGAAGCTCTCAGAGAGACAGTGTTAAGTCAAATAAAAGACAGAAAAGAGCAAGGGTTATAGCCTATCATTTAAGTGAATTGTAAGACAAACTTTTTAATTTTGCCATTATATAATTAAAGTCAAATGTTTTATATATGTATGAGATATCTATACCTAAATGAACATATGGAAGACAGATTTAAAAGCTCTACATTAAATAGGCTAGAGCTCAGTGCCTATACTGGGAGGAGAATGATTTAGTAAACAAAGAGAATGATGGAAAAGTACAAAATAAAGCCAAATGCAAAGTAAAGCAACACAATATTACATCATAAAATAAAATAATATAATGATAAAATAAAGCCAGAGTTTTCCTTGCACCAATAATAATAATAATCTGGCATGACTCAATGCTGGGCACTTGAGGTCCAAGAGAAAGACAAAGAAAAACCAAAGGGTCACAGTTGATTCTGATATATTGGTCCATGTTCTACAGTATGAGACCCTGTCCACTTGTCCCAGCTGTAGGATTTCCTGTCTCTGTGTCTCCCTTCCTGAGTAATGGTGGCACAATTGAGGGTGACTTAAGCCCTCCATATGGCGATTAGAAAGGCTAAATACTATTACAGCTTTCAGAATCATGCTGATTTGGGATCTATTATATAGAAATTGACTGTGGCCAGTTACAAATTCAAGCCCTTCTCTCGCAAATGAGTTTTATATAAAAATGCTGGAAAATCCCTTTCACAGTTAAGCCTCAGGCTACTTTTCTGTCCAAGGCTGCCCTCCTCTGATTGCCTCTTCTCTTTGGGGCAAGAAATATGTGTTAAAATTGCTTCTCCCTTTTCTCTGAGATTGTGTTTCTGTATGTGTATTTGTATCCATCTGTACTCCCATCCCATCCCAGGCTCTGTCCCTCTCCACACCCACAACCACACCCATAGCTGTAACTGTAGCTCCAACTGTATCTATGAATACAACACTTGGAAGAACTCTGAAAGCTCATAATTGCTATTTGCTTGTTTATTTATTCAAACCTGCTGCTACCTACTCTTTCCCTTGAGAGATTTTACATCCCAGGATATTAACTATAGAAAAAGATACTCTTTGCTGCATGCTCTACAAATAAGCATTTTCGAAGGCATTTAACTGTGTTTCTCTGAGGTGGACAGACCAAAGAAAATAAAAATAACAAAAATGAAGGAGACATTACTAACATCTCCTACATGGTGCTTACAGGATGGTTTCTAAGTTTTGACTTTGACATTGAGCTAGCAACTGAGAACCTCATTAGGTTTTTTTGGTTTTTGTTTTTTCTATTACATCAAGGATGAATCTCATCAAACATTTCCTTCATTTGTTTCCTCAGTGAACATTTCTTTGCATGCTAGAGGAAAAACACATAGAGCCCCACACACAGCAAAGGTGGATCCCCAGTACAAGGCACCTCATTTGCAGTTGGAAGAATCTGTGTCCTCCTGACTTATGCTGCTGGCATCTAAATGACATTGCTTCACCCAACTATTGCCAGCACATGTAATTTTATTCCCAGTCATATAGATCATCCAACCCTCCCATGTGACCAACAGTGTTTGCTTTTAGTCCTCTTCCAGTTCATTATTAGCCTTCATTGTGAAATGCTATAACAAAATGTGTGGGAATATTTCACTTCATTATATAATTTTTGTTCAGAATTTAATGGGAATTAACAGGCTTACCATATTACCCATCTGACAATACAACATCAAGTAATTTTCCAATAGACCTCCCCTTGCTTTCTTAAGTTATTGAAGGTCAGTCTGACAGAAAATAGAAGGTTGTGATACTAATAGCTTGGTGGCCTTTTAACTAGGTGTTTAAGAACCATCCTCTCCACTTGCACACCTGTTGTGTGAACATCTGTGCATACATACTGTAGATGCTTCCTGACCTAAAGTCAGTGATACTCAGGATACTGACAGAAAACTCTTACCCTCTCTGACCGCCTGATTCTGTTTACTTTTGCTTCTTATCAGATACAGTTTGAGAGGATCAACTCTGTCAGGATGCACTGCTTCTAAATACCCACCACAATGCCTGACATTTTATGATTCTACTTATATTTCTTTGAGTGTGGCAGGCTTTTCCAGGGCTGGGGTTGTTGGCCTTACTACAGGTGATTAAGGTCCAGTCTCCAGATTCATCATGGTTTGGGAACCATCAAAAGCTGGACCAGGACACCTCCCACCATGGTGGCTGCCATCTGGAAACCTATGCAGTCCATTGTCCATGTGTTCATCAAGGACACCGGGAGTGGTCAACCTGTTAGACTGTCCAAATCTCTGGCTCTGCATTTGTCTACTGACTGCGAGATTGAGTAGCACCCAATCATCTGCAGTCTCTTAGTTTGGTTTGAGATCCTCCTTCCTAATTTCTCAGTGGATTTAGACCCTCTTTTTGCATGATGTTTAATCACTTGCACAAGTTTCACTGGTTTTCTAATTGTGTACCCACTCGAATCTAAGAGCTGCCACCCACCTATTTTTCTTACTGGTCACATGCATTCCATTTACTAGTATACTGTCACTAATCTGTTTGGGCTGGAATTCAGCCCACATTCTTGGTGTGCCTTTTGTCCCAGTCACGTCCCTAACCTGATTAGGATCAGCCCTTAGGTTATTTGCTTTACCTATTTCATTTCCAAGTCTGTGCCAGTTTGGACACTGAGATTTCATATATTCAGATATATTACATATACTCACTTATTATGTAAAAATGCCATCTGTATTTGTTAAATATTATATAGCATAATTTAAGTGCAGCTAATTAAAATTAAATTCTGAACAAAAAATTATGCTATTACAGTACTGAGAATAAGATATATATGTAAATATATAAAATTAAGTATATGTAAAATGTTTATATTATTTATGTACATGCTGTAGTATGTGCATGCATATCACATATAATTTGACTAATATACTATAAAAGCCCAAACCCATCACCAAAAATAAAACCATCACGACCTTGTACATATATTTTCTCCTTAATCCCTTCTTTAAATTTCAATTAGAGAAACAGTGTGGTGAAACTTTTGATTCTTTCCTCCTCAGAGGCAGCAATGAATGCAGAGTACTGGAAGATGTCCCGAACGACCCCACTGGGACATAGGAATAATCAAGATGGCACTTCATTTGAGCATAGTGACCATAGGTATGACCCCTAATCTAGGACACATGATTGACATATGCTGGTAATGGTATAAGGCATTTTTTTATAAATATTGTGCCAGAGAGTCTAATGTAATGTTGTACCAGCCACTCTGAAATGTGCAGAAAAAAAAAATTCCCTTTCTCATCACTGGAGCATATGAGTGCATCTTTTATGAAAGATGACTTCCTCTCAGTTTCCCGGATTGAGAGCCTGTACTGTGAACCGGACAAGATCATTAATATAATATAAAATTCTGGGTATATCTTTTGATATTTGAGTTCCTTAGAATATTTAAAAAAAAGTCCTGAAAAAAAATTAGGCTGGCACATATATTTTGAGGCTTTCAGGGCATTTTGGAAGTAATGTATGTATTCCTAGCGTTTGGATCAGAAAGGTAATGGAAGTTCTTTCCAAGGCAAAAGAGACAATGTGAGGAAAAGATCCAGCTGTTCTTTGTATCTGTTGGAAACACACATCAGAACAAAGGCAAAACAGCCGAGAACTGGCCAGGTCATTAATGCCTTTCACACAGGCAGAGTGGAAAGAGAGGTGGCCACCCTCAAACACTCAGGCATCGGAGGTAACTTTTATTTCATCCATTCTGCTCCTGAGAAGTTGACATTATAATAATGAAAAGCATGTCAGGTTGGTGAGACTGGAATGGAGTGTGCACATTTGTTAGCATTGCTGGCTGCATGGGTACTTTTGTTGATGAAATGAAGTACTCCATAATATTAACTCATTATTTTTATTCCACTTGTTATTAATGTTCTCAAGGGCATTGCAAATTACGTTACGCTATTTCTTATAGTTGATTAACATAGAGCTTTGTGTTCCCTTTGTTGGTTAAGAAATTGGGATTATTTTTAGGAAAAAAAAGAGATTATTTACACATATTTATTTTTTCTCATAGATTTCAAATTCAATGCATCTTTTCCAAACAGGCCAGAGTAGATGAAAAATAAAGAGACAGAAGAGGGAAAAAATATGAGAAAGCTAGAAGATACCAAGAGATTCTCATGCAGTATTTTATTTGAAAAATAAATAATTTATTTTAACTGACAAATAATAAGTGTATATATTTATGGGGTGTGGTTTTGGTACATTTCTGATATATGACTTTAATGTGTAAGAGTCAACTCAGGATGTTCAAGCTGCTCATCTCAAACATTTATCACTTCTTTGTGATAAGAGCATTCAAAGTCTTCTCTTGGAGGCATTTTGAATTAAACAGTACAAAATTGGTAACTATAATCATCCTTCTGTTTAGCAGAACATCAGAATGTTCCCTCCTATCTGGCTGTGACCTTGCTCCCATTTATCATTGTCTCCCCTACCCTTCCTGGCCTCTGGTAGCCACTGTTCTGTTATTCTACCTTTTCTCTCATATATATCTAAGAGGACTTTTGGAAGTATCATGCATAAAACAGAGATTGATTTAGGAAAGAACACAGGAAAAATCTAAAGGAAGGACTGTAGTAATTGCTAATATACCCTCAAGAGGAGACAGGGATTTCTTTTCTCTAATACTACACAAAAGCCCATACAGTGGCTTGATCTGCAGAACCCCAGTCCCTTGCTCTAGAGAAAACTTACTGCTTCTAAAGAGTTGCCAGCATACAACTCACCAAATCCTTCCCCCTATCTTTAGTCTTATACCTACAATGTTCCCTTTTGTCTCTTTAAAAAGTGTACAATAAGTTTGTATCTAGAGGGGAAAAAAAATCAAATAGGACAGTCGGCAGGCATTCTGGCAATGTAGTCAGATGGCATTGGGGTCCTTAAAAGTCATTCATGTCTGGGAGTGTCCTTTATTGATGTTTTCAACACCCATAAAGGCAGCCAGATCCTAGTGCTAGGAATGTAACCAAGCAGAGTTGACTTCTTTAACCTAAAACCTTCAAACCTGAGTGCATCACTAGAAGCCACCACGATGAAGCAGCAATTAAATGCTAAATAAGGCTTGAACCAGCAATTAAATACTGAATAGAACTTGCATCTCAATTTTCTTTATTCCTAGTTTACATCATTGGTGAGTCTATTTAAATGTCTTTGACAAAGAAATAGTATTTCTATTATACTACTCTATATACTCCTGCCAATAATATTCTTATGGACAGTTGTTAAGAATATTATATTTTTTTGAAATCAGCCATAAAATGATATATTTGACTGAACCATGTGGTCAAAAGAACTGAAAACATCACAGTCATGAACATAAAATAATTTAAAAATTACTAAAATTTATTGTGCACACATCATCTCAGACATCATTCTAAATTCTTTGTATGTGTTAACTTATTGCCTCAGGATAACAGCATGAAGTAGTTTTTTAGGAAAACTGAGCATATAAAACTTAACTGTCCCAAAGTTGTTCAACTGTTTAAGTGATTGAACAGAAGTTTGTAGTGAGTTAGACTGGGTTGTATGTTAAGCTTTCCTCTTTATTATTTTATTTTATTGCAAGACTAGTGAAAGAGAAGACAGCAGTGATATCTGACCTTCATCACTGATGTATAATTTATGATATATAAGTATTTTGCATTATGAGAATGAACCAATCTACCCATTACTGAATTCATTATCTTTGTCATTAAAACTGACTTGGGCAGCGTAACTTTTCTGTCTCTCTTCTCTTTCTTTTGGAGGTACTGGGATCTTTGCAGTAATACATACTCAAAATATCCTAGAACACACATCCTTTATCTATTCAACAACTTCCTTTTCATCATTCAAAATTCAGTTAAAGAAGTACCCCTTCTGTGGACTTCTCCACACTCCCCAGGGAGGCTGGGCTTCACTTACCTCTTGGTTTTACTGTGGGCTGGTTTCTCTTGGTTCCCAAATGCAAATTCTGGTGTCTCCATCAGCTGTCTCAGAATCCCTGGGGAGCTAGATAGAGATGTGGGCCAATCGTAAAAGATCCAGAATTAGCATGTTTTCCCCAAATTGCCCATTCATTCTTCCATCTTTTCTTTTCCTTTTCCTTCCCTTCCACCCCCCCCCCCCAAAAAAAAAAAAAAAGCTTCCAAGTGATTATAATGCTTGGCAGGTTTTGGAACTACCTAAAACTGACACCTTCTCCCCCATTGCTTTCCATGCAGTCTCTGGAATAGTGGTTCTAGAACCCAGATCTACATCCTCAGCTGCCACTGAAGGGGGAAAAAAAATGACTCATACTGACACATGGAGATTTTCAGGAAACTTAATTATGGAACAAATATCAGCATTAGCTTGACTCATCCTAATTGTACTATCATTAATGTCATATTATCAGTTATTTATGAGTGATCTAAATTTAGTGAAAAACAATTTTATTATGTTCTCTAAGTTCGACTTATCAGAGCAGAAAATTTCTTAGTAATTTCAGATAAGCAAATTTTATATTTGTGATATATAAGTGGTTAACTTAGTTATTTGGAAGATCTGGATTTCTAGAATGATTCTATCCAGAGTTCTAGATACCTTAAGCTTATTATACTAAAATTCCATTCTATTGAAGAATTATGTTGGTATTATAGAAATATTTCTGTTTACAAAAAGATATAATAAAACTTTTAACTCATTTAAGTACTTCTAGTTTTAAAAGTCTTTAACAAAACTAAAAAGTTAAAACTTTTTCCTACTTATTGGACCATTTTTTATGTCTTCTTCCCTAGTTGCTTCATCATGAAGCTCAGAAAGTATAATTTATCTTGTCTTTTATAAACACAGTTCTATTATCACAGTCAATGATATTAGTAGTATTTCAAAACTATTATTATTGAGCCCATAGTCAAATTCCAGCACTTATCAAAATTCATTTCCTAGTCATTTATTAAAAGTCAAAAGTAAAATCAGAACTGTTCAAATATGTGCTGCTATAATTTCTTTTTTTAATATTTCTTTTCTAGTTGTGGTTGGACACAATACCTTTACTTATTTATTTTTATGTGGTGCTGAGGATCGAACTGAGGACCTCGCATGTTCTAGGCAAGTACTTTGCCACTGAGCCAAAACCCCAGCTGCTATAATTTCTTAAACTCTTAAGTATCTTCTATGCATAAATGATCTAACAGCTCTCTGAAGGATTAGACCAAATGTCTTTTAGAATTCCCCACCTTGGCTTAACCTGATAGTTTCCTCATGGTTTTGTTTTTCTTTCCTCTGTATTTCCCACAATCTGGAAGTTCAGTGTACGGACTTGATTAAACTTAGGTTAGACATTTTTGGCAGGAACACTCACAGGTGAAGCGGTTGAGTTCGTGTCGCATTATGTCAATAGATGCGGAGCATTTGGTTGTGCTCCAAATAATTCCTGATCAGCAGGCGATGGTGCAGAGTTAGCATTACATGCGAAAGAGAGCAACTGCCCTGTTGACTCCACATGAAGTAAATGTTAAAAGCCCCAGTTGCCAAGGCTAATTCTCCCTTTGTCTACCATAAAAATTCTGGAATATCGATATTTTTAGGCTTTGTTTATACAGAGCTCTGGGAAGCCTTTGATAGGACTAACCTATTAAAAAACACTTTGTTCCATTTACAGTTTATCTTGAGCCATATTATTGGATTATGTAGCTCTTGATCCAGCAGGTACTTGAGGGAAAACCACAGAGACCATATATGAGTTGTAATGGAAATTATTCTAGTTAGCAGATATTACTAGTCTTTCTTTCTTTCTTCTTTTTAAATATTGTCTTTATTTTATTCATTTATTTTTATGTGGTGCTGAGGATCGAACCCAGGGCCTTGCACATGCTAGGTGAGTGCTCTCCACTGAGCCACAACCCCAGCCCAACTAGGATTTCTTAATTATTTTGCAATGGGACAGGCAGTTAGTGTAGACAAAGAAGTTGACTTGGAGAATGGAATGTGAAGTGAGGGGTAAAAAGAAGAATAGTAAAGAACAGTCCAGGGTTTCAGTGGTGGAGCATGTGCTTGGCATGCTTGAGGGCCTAGGTTTAATCCCCAGCACCAAAATGCAGAAGCAAAACAAAAGGGCTAGAAGAGTTTTTATCAATTCAGCAAACATGTTGAGCCCCAGTCTGCTAGTGTGTGACCTGGATGCCAAGCCCTCTGTAAGCAGTTCCTCGCCCCCACCAGCACAGCAAACTGACTTTCATCAACTCAACCTCTCCTTTAATCTCTCTCTCTCTCTGAGTTTGCAAATTAAAATGAGTTGAGAATGGTTAACAGGAGAAACAAAACAACTCTGATAGACTATTCATATATATATGAATATATATCTGTGAGCCCAAACTATGACCTTTAAATCTACTTATTGATCTTTCACCATCTTCTGGATGAGGGCAGGGGCTTTGATGGTCTTGGTCCCACTTGGCTCTCTAGAGCCTAGAAATGCACTAGTCTATAGAAGAGATTCCATAAATAGTATCACTGAGTGAAGGATTGAATGCACACCCTGGAAGCAGGCAGGGATCTTTGTTTTCTGTTGTATGCAACAACTTCCCACTGACAGTCCTGTTGAGTTTATGAAGTGATGATGGGCTGATTGAAATAAGAAACAAGTTTCCTGAAGCCAATACCTCCTGGTTCTAAAGACTGCGTACACCTTTCTCATTAACCTTGAGCAACAGTCTCTAAGTGTCTCTTTAAATATTTTAGGTATTTTCTGCAGTCATACATTTTGAAAATTAGGAAGGAACAAGAGTTCAGACTTGTTTTTCCCCTCTGATGCTTCATTTTTCTAGGAACAGTCTATACCAGATTGAAGGGATCGTTGGCCTACAGAAACTCAGAGCAACGATTTTTCCATTTGTTAGATGAAATGCAAGTCCACTTAGAAAATAGTCTTCTTGCATTTCTCTCATGAGAAAATAGTGAATGAGTAAAGAATAAAGAGTTATGGATGTTGACCTTTGAAACTCTCCCCAAAGCTGCATGACTACTGATGGGATGACATGAAAAGTCATTTCACTTATAATGAGATACCAGGCAGGCCTGTCTTCTTTTAAAACCTGGCATTTAAAAATACATTTACTTCTATTATGTACTGGCCTAACCTGCACAGGCTATTGCATATGACATATTACCTGCACAGATGTTTTAGACAACATGCTGGCAGCAATGCAAGTCAAGAATAAAGTTTATAGTTTTGTTTCTTCAATCTCAGATTCACACAATTGAGTAAGCTTTTTTATCTGGCAATTTATTGCAAATGTTATGTAAACTGCCTGTTAATTTTATGCCTACTGTGCAGCAGAACTCTTTAATATGAAGAAATGAGGGGGAAATCAATATGTAGGTTATTTTCTTCCATAGGACATCTTCTCACTTTAGCAAAATCTCTTGTAACCAATTTGCCTCTAACCTTATGGGTGAAGAGGCAGGCTAGAAGAACATGCAGATATTTTTAGAGAATTGCATTTCTTACTACTAGAGCAGAGGAGGGGGGAAAATTGGGAAGAAAGACATGATAGGAATGTTTACAATTGTATCATTTTGAGCAGTTATCCAGTTTATTCCTGGGTTATAGGAAAAGTGTGGGGCTTTAAAAGAACTACTCCAGGGAAACAATTGCATTCATTTTACTGTTGTGACCTCTATTACAATTTATGTTATGAACTCAAAATAAGCCTGTTTAATATTTCATTAAAATGGATAAAGTATAAACATACGGTACTAGGTTACATAATGCATTTGCAAGTTCATATTCAGATGTGGGAGATTTCTGTATTCATGAAGAAATGACCTTCATACCCCAGTGGAAGATCACCAGTTTATGCAATATTATGACATTTTTATTTTATTTATGTGCCAAATGAAAATATGACATTCATGCCATCATCTTAACCAATGTATTATCAATTGGAGAGGGCATAGGACCACCTCTGTTTTCACTGGGTTGCTGGCACCAGCATTTGCCCCTAATGTCTTAGCAATGCCATCTCCTGCTGTGACTCTGCTCAAGCATTTGCATTTGCAATTATGAAATTTGCCTGTCCTTATCCAAATTTGTAGGCTAATAATTCAAAAAGTGGAAAAAGCATGATTTTCATGCTTTATAATCAATAAGGAACGTTTATAAATGGAAGATAGGTGGAAATTTAGAGAACAAAAGGTAAATTAATTAAAGTTTAATCAAATAATAAACACTACCATCACTACAATGGAATCAGAATATGTGAACAATTTCTGAGTCTCACGTGGAAAATTCATCAAAATAAGCAGATGTTCATATGGTGCCAGGGTATCCCTTCCCCCATGCAGCACTGATTCTGTTATGTCCAAATTTTTGGTATTCAATTTCAACTCAGTAGAAGGATGCAAAGAAGAAAACAACTTGTATGAATTAGATGATTTTTTAGGTGACAGGACAAAAATTGCTGATTTAGATTCTGAAAATACTTATACCTTCAGTAAGAAAAAAAATCAATGCTTTAATGCTTTAATATTGCTTGGAAGTTTTAATTCTGTGCCCAGTAAAACCTGGAGTCTCATATTTAAGAAAGAATATTAAAGAAATTATTTTTATTTTGAAATTATTTTTAAAAATGAAAGTCTCATGGTATGATAGTTCCCATAAATAATAGTACTTATAAAAATGGTTTTTAATCTCAACATTTTTCTTCTTTTGTTCAACAAATGTAACTGATGTCTTTCTTCACTCATTTGCCAAAAAGAGAAATAAGATGATTCTACACTTGCCAATTAAGTGCAATAGGAAGTATAGCCACAAGTTAATACATCTTTTGTTTTCTACATGAGTAGCAGAAAATCAGCAGAGAGAAACATGGAGCAAATTTCTGGTTCCTACACTGAGGTTCCTTCTGTGATATTACATCTTAGTAATTATAGCAGGAAAAATGCAATCAGAAATTGAGCTAGCAAATTACAACAGGTTGTAAAACTCCACTGTGGTTCTTTACCATTTTGTGTTTTCTGACACCTTTCAATTGAGATAATGAACAAGGTTTTCTACATTACTGATAGAAGAGCCTTAATATTGTTTGTTCTGATTATTAAGAGAGAAAATGTTTAATTTCTATATGAAAAGTTATTTTCCAATAGTATTTTTCTTCAGTCCTCATTATATTAGAAACAACCACTAAAAGTAAATTACATATTTTTAAAATTATATGAATTGAATAATAATACTAAAATAGAATATAATTTGATTATTTAATTAATCTCATCTTATTTAGTAATTGATAAGCTTTGTTAAGAAAGAAAATTCTTTCATATACATAAAATTTGTACCCAAATTATAGTATTTACTATCATCAATCAAAAACTTTCTAGTTCTTTTAAAAAGTAATCATTTTATTCTGGTCATGTGGGTAACCACTAGGTTTTGGTGAATGATTTTGTACAGCTATTCTTCTTTTCTCAAAATGCAGTCTTTGGGATAATGCAAAAAGCCTCTCCCTATAACTTCTCCAATTACCATCTCTCATTTATTGCATGAAGCTTTTTATTTAACACATCTAATGTCCTTTCTTTACATGTAGCATAGATGTTCTCTCCTGCCTCACCATTTCAAGCCAGCACTTAATGGTATAATAGACATCAAAAATGATTTTTAAGTTATTTTAAATAGTATTTTGATTTTGATTGGTAGTAAATACTATCAATATTTTAAATATCAGCCTTTAGTTAATTTCATACCTTTGATATTGTATGAGATAGTAAATGTGAAGCCGTAATACAACCTGACTACGTGGCTATTCCTCAACAGGGTCTGCTCTGACAAGAAAATTGGTAACTTTTCAGTACAACTACTTATGTTTTAGTCAGCTTTGGCATTGCTGCAACCAAAACACCTGACAAGAGCAATGTAGAGGAGGAAAAACTTATTTTGTTTTACAGTTTCAGAGGTTCGGTCTATGTTTGGCCTATTCCATAGCCCTGGGCCCAAGATGAAATAGAACATCATGGCAGAAGGGTGAGGCAGAGGAAAATAACTTAGAACACAACAGCCAGGAAGTAGAGAGAGAGCTCTGCTCACCAGGGATAAAACATAAAACCCAAAGATTACTGGGTAGTGATCCAACTCCTCCAGCCACACCCAACCTGCCCAGTTTTCACTTATTCCATATGAATGAATGAATCCACTGATTAGGTTACAACTCTCATAATACACCATTTCACCTGTGAATACTCCTCTTATTTAAACTTTAGCAGTCTAGGATTGGCATGTATCTCTTAGGCCTCCCTCTTTTGAAATATGATGATGATAGAGTTACTAATATCATAGGTTTCAAATGTAGTTTAGTGTAGGAAGCACTTCCATAGGTATTTCCTGCCCTGATTCCCTTGATCATTCTCTAAGTTACTCCAAAGAGCTTAAATGAGATAATAAAAATATTGAAGTAAATAGGAATAAGTTGAAAACACAAATGGTCCTTATAAAAGTCTATGTTCTCAGTTTCACTGTAAGCAGTTTGAATACCTTCTGTATATTTGCTTCATATTTTCTCTCCCAGTGGAAATTTCTCATCTTTTCTATGCATTTTGCCTCAACAGGTACACATTCCCCCAGTTCCATAGTATCTTCCCATTTGGCACTCCAAAAATGCTAATTGTAATTTCTCTCCTCTATTTTATAATTCTCACACTCAATATTACTAATATTCAACTCCTCTTTCCCACTCCCCCACTTGGGCCAGCAGATTCCACCATTCCCATGTTAGCAGGTATTCAGAATCTCCTGAGCAGCTGCTCTTTGGTAGGCTGGCTGTAGGATCATACTCTTCTAGAAGAAGAGATGGACAGGTAGGAGCATGGAAGCCAGGGAAATTTTTAAGACACTTCTAGAACATCAAATCATATGACTTCATATCTTAATTGCTCTTTAATGCTCCTTAGCAATGCCAGAAATCAGATCTAGTCTTTTTTTTTTTTAATTAATGCACATTGAACATACCTAATTTATTTATTTATTTATTTTTTAAAGAGAGAGTGAGAGAGGAGAGAGAGAGAGAGAGAGAGAGAGAGAGAGAGAGAGAGAGAGAGAATTTTTAATATTTATTTTTTAGTTCTCGGCAGACACAACATCTTTGTTGGTATGTGGTGCTGAGGATCGAACCCGGGCCGCACGCATGCCAGGCGAGCACGCTACCGCTTGAGCCACATCCCCAGCCCAGATCTAGTCTTTTAAAATTAAATAGGGATTGTTAATTTTTACAAATTGGTAGTTGACTAAAACTTCAAATAAACAGCTTCTGTCTTTTTGTTTAATTAAAATAAGAACACAACTAAATTTAACAGAAAATATCCTTTAAGATTTTCACGAAATAATTTCCTGCTAAATTACTCCCCAGAAACATGGAATACTGTGGTTAAAAATCCCCCAGTAAAACTCAGTAGGCTTATTTAAGAGTATTGTTTTAATGAATGGTTATAATGCACTCTTGGGGGATAAGCATGAATTAAGTACAATTAATTTAACAGCATTTTACAGCAAATACAACAGATGTAGTCTACTCAGATATTAAACCTCCATTTATGTAAGTTTATATTCCTTGTACCTTTATATTTCCAACAGAGTTTGGATGTCATGGTTGAAAAATAATAAAGTTAAAAAAGAAAAACAACTCTAAGCAATAACTATGAATGAAAAAGCATTAAACAACTGAAAGAACCCTAGATGGATTAAGCCAGATGACTGCCTCCGGAAGTAGCAACAGTACAGGGCAGAGGGAAGGGAATAGCAAGCCCCCTATTCCCCAAGCCTAGAAGAGTTCAAGAGGTAAATGTCATTACCCTTAAACCTGTTAAGATGTTGTCCAGTCCCTGGAAGCTGACTCAATACAGCGACCTATTAACTTGAATGAGGAAGGGAGGAAATCACTGGGACCATTTAACAAATGCTCATATGTGAGGCTCTGGAGGAAGCTTGGAGAAAGCTTTTTAGATATCTGTTAGGCAAGCACAGTTGTCTGTATAAATAGTCCCAGCTACTCAAGGGACAGAATCAAGAGGATCACTTAAGGCTAGGAATTTGAGACCAACCTGGTCAACATAGTGAGAAGAGTCTCAAAATTAAATTAAATTAAATTATTAAATTAAAAAGGAGTCAAGATTACTTTTTCATCAACTTGTAGCCCAGTTCACTGAAACTAATGAAATTGAAACTCACTGAAATTAATTTGCTATATGCAAGAAAATATATACTGAGGTTAAGCTCTCAAATTCAACTATTCATCACATAAAAGCTTATGTGATCCCTTAAAATCATTCATAGATATCCTTTATTTTCATATCACATTTCAAAACAACAACAAAAAAAACAATCCAAGGTCCTTGCTTAGCTTCCTAAAAATAATTAAATATATAATCTACATTAATTATTGAGGATTATGGCAGATATTTCAAGGAACTGAGAGAGCAGGCTGACAAAAACAATCACAGAAAATGTGAACAAAAGTGCTCACATTTATGTTAATAACGTGAAACACTGCATCTAACAACTGCAGAACATATATTCTTTTCAATTCCACATGTAACACTTATAAAAACTGCATAAAATAGGCATAGTGTATGTTTTCGCAAGTTTTGAAAGATTTCAAATGTGTAGTATGGTATATCAAAATATAATATGCAGTTAAAGCCATTCTTAGAGGAAAATGTATAGTCTTGAAATTATATATCAGAAAAGGAGAAAGGTTGAAAATTAGTTTTTTGTTAACTATTTAAAGAAGAACAGTAAATTAATTATCAATCAGGTTCAAGGAAGGAAATAGAGAAAAATGATTAGGCCTGTGTTGGGTAATCCTGACTTCAGAAGACTATCTATTACATATTTGGGTAAAACTTATTGTTAGTCATTCCTTTTCAAATTCTACATGCAAATTGTTTGCCTTCATCGATTCCAGATCTACTTCTGGAACTACTTCCCTTCTTCCTGGCAATATTTCAAATATATGGATATCGCTATATATTCCTTCACTCTTATTCAGGCTACACAGAGATTTTTCTAATGTCTTTAGGTGGTGATTGTTAGCCTTAATAATCTTGATTTTTCTCAGTGACACTCAATTGATAATATAATGGCTCTTCTTATAGCTTAATTGATAACTTTCACAGAACTGCTTATGTTATAAATACACAAATAAATCCTGCAGGATCCATTGAAACTCTAATTTACAAACTAAGTCTATTGGCACTCAGCCAATAGACTTGTCATTTATAAATGACAAGGATACATGATTGACTGATTCATGAGGTGGAAAGACTTTTATTTCATGGAACAACAAATCTATATTCTTTTGAAATGGGTAATGAATTTGATAAAAGCATAATTTCTTTTCACAACCCTGAAAAATGGGTATGAATATATGGAGATCCAAAGAAGAGATTTTCCACATATGAAAATTAAGTTCACTTCAAGAAGGACACTGATTGATGTAAATGATACAAAAAATTGTGAGAAGCTTCAGGAATTTGTAACTGATACATATGATTCTCTTTCCCTACCTTCTCCAACATATTGTTGTCCAAACTCTAACTAAGGACAATTCAAGTAATAATCAGGAGATCCAAATCAACATTGCTTTCCATGAAATGTAGCATGCAAAGTGAAATATACTACAACAATGAAATGTGCTGCATCAAATGAGCTTTTAATAATATAGAGTGATAAGAAAATACTATCATTCCTCAGATGAACAATTTACTTGCATTAATGGGAACTAAGTTTTCATTCAATATTTGGTAGTTATTTGTACTCTCATCTTGAGCTTGAGACCAGTTAAAATCCTTATATCTTTATCACTCAAACTATTGCTGAACTAGATAATCTACATATTACTCATACATTAGTTTAATCAAACTAAAATGTAATATGTTTTTGCACATTACTTAAAAACCCATGTCTTTGATTAACCCATTTCCCCAGAAGTAGAGATAATTTTGAACCTTGAGTTCATCATCTCACATCATGGCTACCCTTCTCATTTTGAATCTTTTGATGATGATAAGACACATTATCAAAGCAATATTTAATAGAACGATGCAGGAATGGTATCAATTTTGTGTAATGGGGAAACACTTTTCAGCCCTAACTCCAAACATGAAATAATTTTCTTCTGCCAAAAAGACTATAAAGCCACCTCCCCCATTTCCAAGAACACTGAGACTGCAAATAATGGCAAGAATAACCCAGAGGATGGCAAGGACAGGGATTCTGCATTCAGGTTAGATAGAGAAACAAAGTGCCTCACCCTGACAGGGATTTTCATTATCTGGTGAAGCCAGCAACCAGCATTTTGCAGAGCATATTGTAGATAAGAAAGCCATTGACAGAAATCCACTCTGATAAAGATGCCATTCTAAGGGAAGAGAAGCATATGTGAAAAGTCTTAAAACAAAGTACTCAGGGATCTCAAACTAAGAAGTAGTGAGATCAGCTGGGATATGTCCAGTGAGATACACTGATGCAGCTCCCCAGAATGTGCTCTTGGGGCACTGGGTCCGGTCAGGAGAAATCTGGAACTTCAGACTGGTCCTATATACATTCTGTATTCCTTTTATTCCATCATGTAAATATGGCAGAAAATGTTACCAATTTCTTCCTAAGAGCATGATGTTTAACACAGCCCCCACTTTTTTTTTTTTTTTTGCTAGTAACATTACTTAGCTATTACAATCAAAATTCCAATACGCAGATTGGGGAAAATCAGAAAACATCACTTTTCACAAAGTGAATTTTTACTTAGGTGAATTTCTGACCTAGAGTTTATAGAATTTCATTCTCACTGAAGCCTTAATACCTCCAACATATGTAGGCCCATGCTGGCTTTTAGTAACCACCTCTCTGTCCTAAGTGATCACAAAGCATCTAATTAACAGTTTGTTCTGAAATTTAAGATATCTTTATTTAATGTTGGTGATTAAAATCTGGATGTCTTCTTTACTTCCTTTTTCAAATTCAAGAACTATTTTCTTATCTTTAGTATCCTGGTACTTCTTCTTTTTTCCATATGTTCTCAAAAATTGGGGAATCAATTTTGTAATCTCAATTGTTTCCGTAGTACATTGGGGTATAATTTCTCTTGACACCAGGGTTTATTTACAGCAGATAGTTAATTTCTTATAGCATCTTTATGTAATTATCTGGGTTTTAGTTTATTCCTACGCATTCTTTATATCTTCATGTTTTCTTTTTGTTTCTTTGTTTCTTCTCTCTCTCTCTCTCTCTCTCTCTCTCTCTCTCTCTTTGTCTTTCTCTCTCCCCCTCTCTCTTTCTTTTTCTTCCTGTCTTTCCTTCTTCCATTCATTGTCCAGCGTTTTCCACCATGCTCAACATGTAAATGATTCTCAATAAATACTTAATAGTTTGTCTTGTCACTCACAACATTATAAAAGCCGCTGTCTTGGAGATGTTGGAGAAATGTCAGATATCTTTGGCTTGTCATCTCACCATCTGTTCTTCACTTTAGATTCTTTTTTGAAACTTTGCCTAGGCACATAGATGATTCACTTTCTCTCTATAGTGTTGATGACATTTCTCCAAGTGTTAAACCTCATGCTCATGGTTAATCAATTCTTGGATCATATCATCATTCCGGCTTGACAATTCTTGCCATGAAATCCATGTGTGTTTTGTGGGGACTATGGGTTGTGGTCTTCAGAGTATTTAAAAAAACCTCTGACATTGGCTCAGTGCAAGGGATTAGAATTTGCCAGTTTTCCTATGGAAGTGAGAGGTCCTTCTTAATCAGAACACTTGCCTTTTATCTTTTATTGAGCTAACCAACTGTTGTCAGGACCTCTTTAATAGTTAACTCTTTTTCAAGGATTTATGTGACTTTTGAGAAAAGTAGACTAATGTTATGCTGAGCACACAGAAGGCCAAAATACCCAAATAGCTTTCATCAACAAGTCATTCATTCTGAAAATTCTGATGAATGGAAAACTCTAGAGAACATTCAACACCATCTGAATGAAATAATTAAATGCTGGAGTTGGAAGGGAACTTAGAAATAATTTAGCACATCCCCTCCATTTCACTTCTGGGAAAAAAAATGAGACCAGAGAGACTAAGTGATATGCCCCAGGAAGTTCTGTAAGTAAGTCGTCAAATGAGAACTAGCAGCCAACCCTTCTGACAGCAAGTGTAGACAGGGCTCCTCAGTGGAACTCTACCAACCATCCAGGCTCTCCTTTAACCAAATGGTTCATAAAAGTTGAAGAGCTACAGTAGAAAAGAGTGTAGAACTAACGTGAGGGTTTTGGCTGCAAGATGGACTTTCCTAAGTGAAGTGCCTTATGGACTCAGCAAAGGAGATTTTCCACATTCCTTGTACATGGTGAAACCAGAGTTTGCTCAGTTTTCTGAAGCCAGTGATTGATGTGGTGGATTATAACAAAGATGGAAGGAATGGAAAATGGCGAAGAGATACTGCAGGAAAAATAGGACAGAGTTCTGAGTGGATAGGGTGGAGGTTAGGAAATCCATCCTTCCATCCCTAAGAAAGTGTACTTTCATCTTCCAACTGCAATGAATTTATAGCCATGGTGTTTCAAAGAACATCTTCTGTGACCATACCATCTTTTCTCAAATTTGTAATAATTGTACTCATCATCTCTGGATCCTAAATTGAATCAGATATGGTTTATTCAATTCGTGCTTCCCATATTTCCATGTTCCTACTTGGCAGATGAAGGCCTGGGCAGTGATTCCTTTTTCTTATCCATCTCTGCTTCTCAAAGCCTATCTCATGGAGAAGTGATGACACTGATACTGTATTGTGCAATGTTGGATCATTTCATATTAGCTTTGTTTTTGTGCAGGTTTGCTAGATTGTGCACCCTTTTCCATCTATGTCACTTGTCACACCTGCTATAATTTCATTTTTTCTCCAGCAACTCAGAAATGTGCCCTCCTGTTTTGTGTACCTTATACTGCAGAAACGCAGGGGCCTCCGAGCAGCATGCCGCAACTTTAGAAGTGCAGTTCTTCCTTGAACATGCATAACGAGTCAGCAGCTTTCAAAGACTGTGCTTTGAAAAAAAAAGATTACTTTTAATGAAAAGAACTCCACATTTACCATCTATTACAAAAATGCAGGCACACAGAGCTTGGAGCAAAAAAGGCCGGACAGAATAAACCAGCATTGTGTTGAATCATAAAAATGTTAGGAGTACAAAAGATACAAAAGATGTTATATTGAAGAAGGATATAAGGTCACAGTGGAAGGAAAAAAGTGAACTACAGTGATAAGAGGAGGTGAAATGTAATTGTGTGTGTACCTGAGGGTAGGCACCACAGAGGCCTAAAACTCGAAATTGCTAACAATCGGCTCTTGGAGAAGAACATTGATACTTCAGTGTATCACACCAGAAATCAGAAGATCAGAGAAACATAAGGGGACTAAATTTGTAAAGCTGAATATCTTCTGAATAATTATATACATTCTGTTATAAAAGGAACCATTTTGTAACTCAGAAAATGTACAGTTTTGGAATGAATAAATCAGATAGGAAGACATATTTTGGAAAAAATATTGAAAAGAGATAAAAGAAAATAAAATTATTATTATCTATGCTAGTGGTTGTCTGGTTTTTTCCTTGTGCCATTTGAACAGCAAGGACTGCTTTTTATTTTTGGAATTAATCCATATTAAGTCCTTTAATTGCTGACTTATTCATAGATTCTGTGGGAACCATTTCACAACAATATTTAGAGGAGCTCAGACTCTCAGACTATTAGAGGTAGTAGATCTGGTCCTTTTTAATTTTTTATTTTCTCAGTGATTTGAACTAATTCCTTCATAGAACACTGAAGGCTGACATAATCAAAGGTCATATGTGTAAATTGTGGTATGTTCATAGCCAAGCCCTGGTCCCTCATGGACGTTACAGTTTTGTGAGGAGCTTAGAGGTAAAGGAAGAAACAAATAAGAGAAATACGATATTTAGGTTCAGGTTTTCTTGTGGGCAATGTGTGACAGAATTCCATATTCTGTGGTATTTATAGCATCTTCCAAATGCCTTCTAACCCCACCTCCACTCTGAGATTATATTTGTGACACTCGCCTCCTAGCCAAGTGCTGAGTAGGAGATATTAGAGCATATGCCTAAGTATCCCCCTCCCAATGTCATCAGAAAAAAAAAATGATGCAAATGAAAGGAAATATTAGATAACAAACCCTGAACTTGACCCTGCTTTCTCTCTCTCTGATTTCCTAGGTGACTGAGGAGAGTCAGCTCTTTTCAAAGACTGCAGTTGTAGAACTTACTCAACCTCCCAACCCGTGGCAAACTTCTGCATGAATTAAATGTGAAGAAAAACTGTGTCTCTGTAGGTAGATAGATTTGCCTGTTTCCTATCATGGGAAAAAATGTCTATCCAGATTCATTTCACTTTCTACTTCTCTTGACAGAAGTCATAATCCTCAATGCCTTAACCAAGCAGAGGATTCCAATCTGCTCAAGACAGGTGTCTGAAAAGCATCTATTCCTTCTGCTTTCTTCAGATGGTATATGTTCTAGTTGATCACCAAACACATGTTCATCCGTTAGTAGTTACAATTACATAATTATGGATAGTGAAGTTCAAGTGTAAATATTTTTCCACCATAAATAGAATGTTCCTGAAGACAAGTCCATCTTTTGTGTGGGCACGGCCTCTAGGTACTGCAATTTATCAGGGTTTGTTATCTACTTCCTTTCATTTGCATCATATTGTTTTTTCCTGATGACTTTTTGTTTGTTTGTTTGTTTGAGCATGCCCGTATGCTCTAATATCTCCTATATATAAAACAAACAAGCAATCCAAACTTTTTACCAGCTCATCTTCTCCTCTAAAGACTGTGTTTTCTTTCTGTGTCTTTATGGAAGCATTTTCTTCTCAGTCTGCTCCAGCGGGGCTTCTCCCTCACTGCCCTACTCAGACTGCTTATTAAGGGCCACCCTTCTACTATGAAATCCCAGGGTCACATTTTTCCTCTTTGCTGTTCAACACCTCATCAGCACACGAAAGTTGATAATACCCTCTTTGTTGAAACACTTTCTTGACTTGACTTCTATCACACCACATTTTGTTGAATTTCCTTCTGTTTTTTTTTTTTTAATCTTTCATAGTGCTAGGGATGGAAACAAGGGCCTTTTCTAAAATTCTTATTTTTAGAGTGAGTTTTATTGAGGCAGAATTCATATACCTAAACTCATCCTCTTTTGGTATCCAGTTTGGTGGTTTTGACAAACACTAACATGTG
The DNA here is from genome assembly GCF_964194105.1 of Spermophilus citellus. NCBI lineage: Eukaryota > Metazoa > Chordata > Mammalia > Rodentia > Sciuridae > Spermophilus > Spermophilus citellus. The sequence continues at coordinate 41,193,863 of NC_138194.1, read as the reverse complement.
TAACCTTTGCCAAAACTCAGATTATAGAATACTTCCACCATCCCCAAGGTTTCCCTCATGCTTTTTTGGAAGTCATCTCACCTCCTTCAGTCCCTGCCAACCACTGACTTGCTGTTTCTCCCTATGGTTCTACCTTTTCCAGAATTTTTTTTATCAACAGATTACATCAGAAGATGTAGCGTCTTGTGTTTCCATTATTCTTTCTTTCAGCATAATGCTTTGGAGATTCAGCCATGTTGTCATAACTCTTGGTAGTTCATCACTATTTATTACTGAAAAAAGAAAAGTCCATTGTACACTGCATTTTTATCTTTTATGATTCATGTCCTTTTGCATTCCATTAAGAAAACTTTGCCTGACCCAGGATCATAAGGATTTTCTTAAGCACGTTTTTACAGAAGTTTTAAATTTGTGTGTGATCTACTTCAAATGAATTTGCTGTATTCAGTGTGAGGTAAGAATTGAGACCTCCCCTTCCTTCCTCTCTCCCTCCCTCTGTCCCTTTGTTCCTCTCTCCCTCCCTCTGTCCCTTCCCTCCCTCCTCTTCTTCTTTCTCTTTCTGTACCTTCATATTTCTCTTTCTCATTCTCTCCCTTCTTTCTTTCCTTCTTTCTCTTCTTTCTTCTTTCCTTGGTCTCTCTTCCTTCTTCCTCTTCTGCTGCTCTGCAGATGCCTACTGTCTTCCTTTATCTGGGATGTGTGAACTCATCAAGCTTCCCTGTCCTCTGTCGCTAATTGCTTCCCTTCTACCTTTCTTAGAGTTTTTTCTTTTCCTTGAAGGAAACTGTATTTGAGAGGTAACATCGACTTACGTTCTGCATGTCTCAGGGGGTTATTTTCATATTTGAAAAACTCGATGTTGACCTCATACCCACTGTTCTCTTTTGGTAGAACTTATTTATTTGTTCTGTAGACCTATGTTATTAATTCTATTGCCAATTGTTGCAAATTTAATGATTTTGCACATAAAATGGTACCTTATAGGTTTCATTTTAAATTAAAATTTCAGTGAAATTTCATTTTATGTATTCATTGCTAGTTTTTAGAAATGCACTTGATGTGTTCACATTAATATGAATTCTTGCAACACTGCTACACTATTTTTTCTAGTAGCTTTTTGAGTACATTCTCTGTTCTGATTTAATGATCAAGCAGTTTAAAAGTACATACATTGTTATTATGTCTTCTGTTCATATTTTGAAGACTTTTCTTTTTCTTTTTCTTTTTTGTTTCACTCGATTTCTCTGGAGTAGAACCTGAATTAAAATGTTGAATAGAAAGGGTGACAGTGGACTTGCCTCTGTTGTTCCCAGTCTTAGGAGGAAAACATTCACCGTTTCCTATGATATCAACTTTAGGCCCTTTACAGATTTCCTTTGTCAAGAAAGGATCTTTTCTTCTATTTTTACACTACAGAGATCAATAATAATAATAATAAGTGAAGGTTGACTTTTGAAAAGATTTTTTTTTCTGTAAGTGTTGTGGTAATAATATAATTTTCCCTTTGAGTTTGTTGAATTTGAATAATTACATTTATTGATTTCCAAAAGTTGAACCCATATGCATACCTAGGATAAACTTTAGTTGCTCATTATAATTTATATATATTGCTAGAATAAAATTGTTAATATTTTGCTCAGAATTTTTGCATCTATGTTCATCAGTAATATTGTCTTAGATTTTCTTTTTCTTTTTGGTAATGTCTGTCTGATTTGGGAAATATCTGGGATATGTTTTTGTTACCAATTTCCAGTATAATTTTATTGTGACCACAACCTAAACTTTGTATACTTTTAATCTTTGTATAAATTAATATTTTATATGGTCTGTCTTGGTGACTGTTTTCATGTACAACTGAAAATAACACATATTCTGTTGTTATAGGGTAAAAGGTCTATTAATACCTTTGAGATTACATTGGTTGATTTTGTTGTTGTCGTTATTCATCTCTTTTATATCAATTTTCTCTATAATTGTTTCATGGTTGTCTGAGAAAGAGAATCAAAATCTACAATTATAACTGAGGTTTTGGTCTATATCTTCTTTCATTTCTATTAGATTCTCTATCATGAACTTTTAGGGTCTTTGTTAGAGAAATACATACGTAAGATTATTTTGTATTCTTCTAACTCAATGCATCCATTTCATCCTTCCTAAAACATATTCTTGATCTAGAATTCTCTGTTGGGTTAAACATTGTCCTTACCCATTTAGTTCCCTAAATCAGAAACTCTGCAGTAAATCTCTATCCCTTAACACTACAGTTAATCACCCAATCTTATTAATTTATGTCCTAATATAGTCTTTATTCTCCCCTCATTTCATGCACAGTTAGAGCAGAGGTAAATTAGAGCAATTAGGTGAATAAAAGTATGGGCACTGGAATGAGCCAAAGCAAATATAATAGTTTTAACTCTTCAACCTTGGGCAATTACTCAGCCTTTTTACATGTTAGCAAGCTCAAATATCAGATTGGACTTGATAACAGTACCAACTATATAAGGTTATCGTAAGTGTTAAATTAGGTGAAGTATCTGAAAACCGTAGCACAGACACAAATACATACTAAGTGTTCAATGAATGTTTGTTGATATTCTTCTTATTATTATTATTATGAATACATCTATACCTGTGTCTTTCAGATTTGCATGGTTTGATGGCTGTTATTTCCATTTTTTTAAGTGAGGAAATTGAAAGTTCATAAGATATTAAAATATTTTTCAATTTATTACACAAATAGCAAGTTCAAACTGAATACTATCCATTTCAAAACTCTAGGTTCAGCTGTTGTAAAGTTAAAATTTAATTCATAAGAAAATAAGTGGCTATATTTTAGGGGTCAAAGGAAGGTACGATCAATTATATGACTTTCACTATGAGATGTGTTCTTTAGGTGGAACATAGCTTTTCCTGATACTGAATTGTATAAGAAATTTCTCATGGTGGACTTTGGGAATTACTAAGTTTTTCAGTAGACAAAGTTCTTAATATCATCTTTACAGAAAGAATACTAATGAATTTATATGACTATTTATACTTTATAAATAGAAAGTGAAAACATTTAAAAACAAACCTCTTAATTTAAATCTGCAAATGAGTGCAGTGATTTTTTTTTTAGTCCTGACTACCAAAGCAACACAAGATGTTTAGTAATTGTGGTATTTAATAGTCCAACAGAATCAAAGACAATGAATGATTTCTGCAGTATGAACAGCTCAACTACTTTTGCTCCCATAGAAGTATTTTCTCAGTTTGTCTTCCTTGTTTCTGACATTTGATTTCCCTTTCCTTTCTGCTCTTCTCAGTTGTATCCTGTCTTATAGGAGAGTCATTTACTCATAATTAGCTGAAATTATGGACTTGCTTAGAAGGCGCAAAATGGATTTCCTTTGGAGGATGAACTTAGTCAGTTATGAGTCTCTTCGATGTTGAATCCTTAGCCCCACTCAACCTATTCTTATTTCTTTTAGTGGTGATAGGTCTAGTGCAGATACATTTTCTTATTTTGGGATTTTCCATTCATCAATGTATTTATCTTGCTAGCTTAGAAATCACCTCTATTTCTCTCCTATTATATTCTATAAAATGCACTATTTGGTTTGCTTCAACTGAATTCCAATTAATTGATCTAAATTTTGGTCTTCCATTTGGCTTTCCATTTTATTAAGCCAGGATTTAGGATTTCTTGAAAAGGAGGTAGCTTACATAGCTTTCAAATAAATTTTCCTAAATTGCAACTCTCTTTGCCTTTGATAGAATTCAGACTAAACTGACTAAAACAATTTATTGCTTTTACACTGGTAAAGTGCAATCATAAGGCCAAAAGGAAAAAATCCTATACATACAGCAAAGGGCATTATGATACTTCAAGAAAGCAATTTAGGAAGTATAGTTACAAGTTGTGGGGCACTAAAATGATGTCAATTTATAAATTCATAATATGAAAAAGCACTTCAACACTCTTCAATCTACTTATGGAATTTCTCCATAGTAAGATGATGCTTCTGGATTTAAAAAAATAAATAAATAAAGCTAGCTAGCTAATCTGGCTCATAAAATTGGCTTAGACTAGACCAGATTTTTTTTTTCCAACAAGTGTTTTCACAAGGGCTCATTGGCTTCTGATAAGGTCTTGCTGTGAAACTGTTCCGTGAACCATTTTGTTGAGCCAGATTACAAATGGAATCTATTTTCTGTGAGCATCATGGCTATGAAACCTCCTCAAGCTAATCTTCCAGTTAAATGCTCCAAATTACTACTTAATTGCTGTAGCTTGATGCAACTGGCTTATGCATCTTCCAGATACCAAATCAGAAGGAAATCGTGCAGATAACTGCAAGTTATCCAGTGGATTCTGAGCCATTCATATAGCTGATCAAATATTAGGCCTTTTCAGAACTTCCTCCCATGCACCTGAATTGAGGAAACTCACGTCCACAGTATAACATAATATTTTCTCCTTAAGCAGCATATATAGTGATTAATAAATCTAAATTATGAAGTTAATATTTTAATTGCTAATATACCTAGATGCTTCTGAAAAAATTTGGTTTTAATCAATTTATTTTGCATAACATAATGTATTTCACCAAGGGAACACACCTGTGTCATCAATTATAAAAGACATATGCATGCATATCAAAGTAGAGACAATTGGTGTGGATCACTGGTAGCCAAATAATTATGGAGTCTTGAAAGGACTCCTACCATAACAATAATATCTTTATTCTAATCATTAGGGCATATTAAAAAATGTCTTTAAGTGCTGTAGCCAGAGTTGGAAATGAATTCAAAACTGCCTTATTAAATAACAATATAACTATATAGCTTTAATGAAATAAAAAAATAAAGACTTTTGAATTACAATAGACCAGTCATGCAGAATAATTCATGCACAATACTGGATTCCAATTGGGGACTGATGTAATACTGATGTTAATGAAGTGCCAAGAAGAAAGTGAGTAATAGGGTGAAATTCCTTTGTAGACATTTCCAGAGAGGGATTTTTTTTTTTTTTGTAATAGAACTTTCTTAGAAATTTCAATTGGTACAATTTCTTCTGGGTGGCAGGGTTTGATTAAAAAGAGAGAGAAGAAAAGATGAAGAGAAATAAGGGTAAGTAAGGGGGGAAACTTATTATCATTCTTTGTGAAATAAAAATTTGCTCATTTAGTATAAAATGAAACTGATTAAATGAAAAATTAAATGAACCCACCTTGTACAATTTTCAAGCTGAACAAAATGCAAACAATGGAAAACAGTAGAGAGTAAGGATATTTTGTAAATTTGTCAAGTGTTAATGATCTTGTGTTCTTTGATATGTTCTTAAAAAAATACAACACCTAATGCAATGACTTTGATACATCATAAAACTGAAATCATAAGTAAAATAAAAATGAATTTTATCACTACAGTTAAGGATATTATTTTCCAAAAGGATTATAATAACAAGAAAAAATTATCTCAAGGGATTGAACTAATCCAGTGGAAGTAGTTGTTCTAATTTTATGACCATTTTATTTTAGAAAATTGTCTGTAAGATTTTACATGTGAGTCCTTACTTATTCTGGAAAGAACACTGAATTATTTGAAAAGGTTGTCTTCTTCTTGCCATTGTACACTGTTTCCCAATTTGCTAACTATGGAACAAAGAACAGAAAAAGTCCCAAAGCAGAGGCTGGAAGGTTTAGTATGGCCTAGTTTTCAGTTATTTCAGAAAATATTAAGCTTACTACTAAAATCTTCTGGCTGCTGAAGGAGTTGAGAGAGGAACAGGGGTTACCTCTCACCTTCTTATCCCAGGTCTAAGTCTAATCAGAAACACCATTCTTCTGTCATTAGTTTGGGATGTGGCTCTCAGTGCCTGACTGAGGATATTATGTTAATAACTCATTTCAAGAATATAAAAGGATATGACATTGAAAATTAATCTTTCAAAAATAAAAATGTTGCTTCTGTTTCTATGAAGTTTTGTCAGGGCTTACCCCTCTCAGGCATCCCCTTACATCTGCCCATATTAGCATGTATAAATTATCACTTTACTAATGAGGCCACTCTCCTGGGAAATCTTCAGCAGCTCCACCCTGCCTACTGAATAAGTTTAGACACATTACTTTGGCAAACCATGTCCTCCGAAATCTGCTCCTTTGCCTCAACTAGCCACTAATTTTCTACCTAGAAATGCCACTCTGACCACACTTTTTTTTCTGTTTTAAATATTTTTATTGAAATGACAATGAAGTAAAAAAACTTCTTTATTCCTCCTTATGTAAAACAAAACAAAATGAAAACTTTTCTGTTACTTATCTTACTCATGCAGCTCTACACAGACTTCTCATCTTCTGTGGAGATTCTACTTGGTTCTACAGGTTTAGAACAAATGTCATTCTTCCTTAGAGTCCTTTCTAATTTCCACTTGAGAAACAACAACTTTCTCCTCTGAAATCCTACAATAATACTTGCATCCTTCAAACTATAGCAATCAGTATGATGTATTCACCTCTAAACTTGGAATAGTCATGCATGGACCTGAATTATCATACTGAACTGAAGCATTTGGTCAGAGTAGGGAAGAAAATGGACACAGGTCAGGCTGCCTGTGCTTAGATTTAGATATCAGTTTTTCTGATATCCAAAAAATGAAAGAGTTGATGTGTCTGAAACATATAGAATAGTATTTTTCATGTAGTTCTGGCTATACAAGTATTTACTATTTTGTCATTTTATACATTTCCTAGCCATTATTGTTGAGTTTCCAGAGGCGAGGCAATAAGTTATTTATTCTTGTGTATAAACAATATCGTCTCAAATAATATTTGCTGCCTAAATGTATGAATCCTAAATGGTAAAAGAATTTTGGAGGTTTGAATTTTCCATGAAGTCTCATTTTCTAAGAAGCTAAAATAGCTGAAATTATTTGATTGGTTTATGCTTATTTAGTCATCCATCAAATATTTACTGAGAACTTGTCATATGCAAAATGTAGGGGTAGAATGAGTGGGTGGAAAATTTCACACCTTTTATTCTTAAAATCTTCAAACTTGGTTGATACTGAATAAAGCCATGAAAGCAGAAGGTATAGGATTATATAAAGAATGCCTAATTTTGACCCACAATTGCCTAAATTTCAGTCTTGTTTTTGCAATATCTAAGCTATGATTTGGAATATAATCTAGTGCCTTCTCCCAAATTAAAAAAATAATAACCCTCATAATATTGTATCATAATTTGTAATGTACCTAAAAGGACATAATATGCTTAAGAAGCCCTGTCTTTTTTTTTTTTGGTACCCAATAGCTACTCAACAAACTCTAGTTTTCTTCTTCAAATAGGTATTAAGAGATTTAAAAAATACCAATTAGACAGATGTTAAGATGTTAAGGCAAGTTAACAAGGACATATGTGAAACATTTTTCCTAAGTGTTTATGTTTTCATTCAATCAGGAAATAATGATTGTTTTCTATGAAGTGCAAGATACTACTGCAGGTGCTATGGAGAAACAGAGAGAATAGGATATAGCTCCTACCTCTAAATGGTTCATAACACAATGGTGAGTTGAGACACAGGTAGAGGTAATCATGGAAAACACTGTATATGTGGATGTAGGGCAATTCAAGTAGCATGCTTTCAGGTTCCTGAGGCTTAAGAGCACAATTCTGCTTTCAAGATTTTTGGAAAGCTATGGAACATGGTGCAAGCTGAGCTTACTCAGAATTTTGACTGGTCAGACTGAGAGTTGAATGTTTCAATCAGAAAACAAACAAACAAACAAAAGAAACACCACACATGAGAAAGCATATCAAAAGTTCAGAGAAAAATGAAAAAACATTATTGAAATAAAGGGTACATTTAGGAAACTTGTATGAGACAAATCTAGAATGGAAGTTAGGATTAGTTTATATATATATCAGGGAGTGGAGGTAGGCAAGAGAATCACATGAATTTAACAGAGGAAAGGGAGGCACTAAAGATAGTTGAGGAGGCAAGTAACAGGTGGCATAATCAGAGCTACACTTTGAGAAGTTTAAACAGAAGGACTAGAGTTTAAAATAGGAATCTCTGGTGATGTTACATGACCAGAGGTGATTTGGACAAATAAATTCTGAATTAGGATGAGGGTTTTGGAATTAAGAAGAAGATCAACTGGAGATGATTGGCAACTATCCATGTTGTGTGAAGGACCAATGTCTACAAAAAATAAATCAGAACAATGGAACTGGAAGTTTATGAGCACCTACTTATTGGGCATGGATAGTACTGGGCGCTAATATACTGATCTTTAATCTTTACCGTATTGTCTAGATCAAGATAGATTATATTGTCAGGCGACTAAGTAACTATCTCAGAGTTTATACAGTTTATTAGTAGAGGAACTAGAATTTGATGGTTCAAACTCCTTTCATCACAACTACTACATCACAGTGAAAGGGCTATCAATCACTACTTCTAACATGAAAACGACAGTATGCCTATTGAGATTTTGTTTATAATTGAATAGATGTTGAAATACTAACAAAAATTTAGTCTAGTTATTTAAATAATAAAGCTAAAATTCAATACTTGCTACATTGAAATGAGTGTTTTTATTTCAAAATAAAACATACTTCCACCATGAGCCATAAGAACTAGCATCAATAAGTAAACAAATATGCATAAATGCATAACAGAAGACAGAATGATAGAGAAGATACCGATACATTTTTGAAGGCTGGAGATGTCAGACTGATGAGACAGGTCAAGAGAACACCCAACCTACATGGAGGATCTACATCCGTGGAGTGAGACTGTATTCTCTACAAAATCCTTGGAACTTGGTCTTGAACTCAAAAATGATAATTCTAATAGAATGTAAAAAATATGGTGGGACTTAAAACTGTATTTTTTGGAATTTGAAAGCAGAAAAAGCTTTCTTTTACATACTTTTTAAATTATGTACCTAACTAAATTATCAGTAGTAGTATTAAGGTAAACCTTTTCATACTGTCAATATTCATAAATTTTGCCTCCCACAAATCTTTTCTTAAGAGGTTATTTAAAGGTATTCCTCAGTAAAATGAAGGGGGAAACAGAGAAAGCCATTGGATTTAGGAAACAGTAACTAAGTAGAGCTGTAGGTTAAAACCTTGTTTCCATAAAGACTGGAGTAAGACTAGGCAATCTGTAGTCATAATTATTTAAGAAAGTTGGAGAACTCTCTTAGGGAGAGATGTACAAGGATGTCAGTATTGTAACTGAGATGGAGAGAACCTTTTTAAAAAATTGTCATGATAATGATAAAAAGTGTTCAGTAGTATTAAGTACAGAATAATGAAAAGGAAGGGCAACAATATGACTAATATATATGAAGAAAAATGATTATTGAAGATAGCTAGGTATTTGGGGTAGAGGAGGTCAGACTAAGAAGAGAGCCTAGGTAGTTAGATAAGGAGAAGAAACAAGAAGCAAAGTTGAGCTTGTGTATACAACAATAATGCAAGTACTTTGAAATTACTATGGAATACATTTGCCCAAACAGAAATATTTTATTAAAGTGTGTGCTTGCTAAGTTTTATAAATTATTAAGTAATCAATGAATAATTGTGTCTTCTTTCCTTGCACTTGTACTGATGTAAGTAGAACAGGTATTTTAATAGTTAAAAGGGTGAAAACTTTATGAGAAAAAGGCTGTATGTCTTGTCCCACTATTTCTATCATTCTTTAGGATATATCAGTATGTAGTATTTGAATAAAGGGGTTGACTTAGACAAACAAAAATCCCTATACAAATCTTAGCCCACACTCAGAAGTTGCAAAATTTAGTAGGCTAACTAATTTGTTCTAAATAAGAGTTTAGTTAATGCAATCTAATGTACATATTAAAATTAATTCATTTATGTCCTTTCCCTGGTAATCTCCATGATATAATTGTATGGGAAACAAAATTTCTTCCCTACCCACTTAGGGTCTCCAGTTGTGCCTAACAATTAAACTGATATGAGATGTAATGAAGATTCAAAGAATCAGTTAAGACAAAAAGATTGTATAAATTATATAAAAAGATTATATAAATAAAGAATAATAAATTTTGGAAGCATGACGAAACAAAGGAATTTGGGCTAAAGCAGGTAATTGTGGAATAGCAACTAGGAAAAGAAGGTTGGCTTAGCAAGGTTGGTACATATTTCTCTTGGCCTCAGCTCTTCATCTCTGATGATATGAATCATGGATTACATTTAAACTTGTATCGGTGTGGAACTGAGAACTCAATCCAGAGGAAATAACTTTCCTGTGGGAATTTCAGCTTCTGCTTTCAGAACAAAGGAAGGTCAGAGTGTTCTTGCATCTACTGTTTTTCAAGAGCCTTTAACTCAACATAATCAATATGCCAAAGAGGTATATATCGGAATAGCATGTCTTGAATGTTGGCACAATCGCCCTGGTAAGTTTAGTAAAATTAACCAGATCCAGACAGGTAAACATACCCACCTCCACCATTTTAATAGCAATAGTTACTAGTAGTTTTTTCCTTATACCATATGTAATGAGGAGTTCCTTCAAATTAGAGATACTCTATGGTAGATTCTCTTCTATCAGGAAAACTACTTGATCATTTACCAAACTTAATTGTTTATTTGTGATTGCTACTATGCAACTGTGCAAATGTAAAATGGTCTTTTACTGTTTGGCATTGTAAGCTCTTCCATACTGCAAGAAATCAAAGATTGAGAGTACGTCTAGAATTATCAAACCTTTATTTCTACAAAATATATTTCCAAAAGGATTAAAGATGCTACATTACTTCTTATGTTCTTACTTCTAAGCATCCATTTATTTTGGGGGACACTTGTTTTGTAAAGAACACCCAGGGAACTCAGCATGGTGGTGCGTGCTTGTAATCCAAGTGACTTGGGAGGCTTGAACAGGAAGATTGCAAGCTCAAGTTCTGTTTGGACAATTAAGCAAAGCTCTGTCTCAAAAACAAATGGGATGCATGTAACTTAGTGGTGGAGGGTCCCTGGGTTCAATCCCTAGTAACACACACACACACACACACACACACACACACACACACACTACCCAGGGAATGTTCTAGGGAACATGAATGATTTGTATTCAAGTATGTGAAAGACTTGAAGGAAATATTCACTATTTAATTTGTAGGTGTGACTTACGTCCTATGGACTGATGTGGTTTTGTTGCTGTAGATTTTGTATTTGGGGTGGGTGGCAGAGAATGGAAAGTGGTATGGATAGAAAGAAGAGAGATTTTGATATGTTTTGTTCTGAGTTAGTGAGTATTTGTGAACACTGATGGAATTTGGCTGTCTTCTTCACTTTTAGCATTGCCATTTCTCTACCCAGGCCAAAAGAAACTTAGACAACCCATTCATCATCTTTTGGTCTAGTATGTACATTACACATAAGGGACCAATACACCAAGGAGCAGGGATTTTGCATATTAGTGAAAACAATATCTTTGAAGTCTAAGAGGGAATTTTACTCAAATCATGGGACTATTATGCATCAGAACAGTATTTATGTGATTCAATGCTTCCAATGATATTTCTCAATGATCCCAACCTCGGACTCTCCCTGTGTTTGTGTAACACTCCTCCTTGAAAGTGGCCAGGAATTAGTGACTTGATCTAAATGAATAGAAGATGACAAAAGTAATAGGATATCACTTCCATAATTGTGTTACAGAAGCCCATGACACATCTTTCTTGCCTCTCTCTAGTGCTTTTCTTGGATTGCATTCTTTAATAAAGCAAAATGTCATTTATAAAGACCCAAGTAGCATGGAGCTTCTGGACAACAGCCAGTGAAGAACAGAGGCCTCAGTTCAACAGCTCCTGAGCACTGAATCCTGTCAATGACCATGTGGGTAAAGTTTGGAAGTTTATCCTTCATTTGAGCTTTCAGATGAAACATGTTTACAACCAATACCTTCACTGCAGTTATGAGAAAGAGGACCCATATAAATCATGCCCCGATTCCTGTCTGTCAGAAACAGATCTGACTCAGACATAGGCTACAACTAAGCAGCTTTGGCCCTAAACAAAGAAAAGTCAACTCACCAGGACCCAACCAGTGGCACTGGAAAAAGGCACCATGGGAAGCCTAGAGACAGTCCCCAGGATCACAACACAACAACACCATATCAGAGAAAAGCTGCCTGATTGTCCCATAACATATAGACCCAGCAGGAAATTGCAAGAGGCTGCACAGCAGAAAGGGGCTGATACCAGCTTTAATTGGTGCCCAGCCTGAACCATGATTGTAACTGGAAAATGGCTGAGCACTGTTTGGATACTTAGGATCTTACACCAGACTTACTAAGCAGAGGGAATCAACTCCACCATGCACAACCTGGGATAGTAGAAACTAGAGTCCAGGTAAACCACCAGAGACCTTTGCTACAGCACCTCAGAGAGCAGAGGCAGCAGGCAGAATACTACTGTACCAGAAGACTCCTCTGGAAAACCCACAACCAGTGTTTCAGTTCACACAGACAACTAACAGGATCTCCACTGCCTTGAAAGGAATTTAGCAGAGGGCAACAGGTACACCAGAGACCCATAGCAAACACAGAAACAATGAGGTAATAAATGTGCTTTATTTTAAGGTGCTAATTTTGGGAGAAACATGTTACAAGGCAACAGATAACTAATACAGTATATATTTAATTCATATCCTGAAATTCCAAAAACATTAGTCTCCTTCTCTAGTATCATATTCAAATAGAGTACAAACTTATAGGTTTTCTCTCCTTTGGATTCCAGGCCCCTTAATATATTACCTTTTGCTGATTCCTTCTGGAAATGTCTCCATTCATTCTCTTCAAATATTTAACTTCCTCTTTAAGTATATGCTTGCCAAAGATTCTTATTGGATTTTTTTTTCCAAATTCAGTAAGCAACTCCAAGCTGGCATCAATTAGGATAGTCTTGTGAATATAATTATTATATGTAAATATTACATTACATCTGAGCATAGGTGTGGAACAGAGTGAAAAATACACTACAGACATCATAAAAGAATTTGGTAAAAATATCAAAGATATTAGTGTGTGTGTGTGTGTGTGTGTGTGTGTGCGCGCGCGCGCATGTGCACATGCGCTTGAATGCATGGTATTTTGTTGACTTATGTATTTATTTATTTTCTTGAATATCCATATTTGAATTTTGGAAAGGAAAGGATGGGGTTACAGAAGGGATACTTGCATCATTTAGAATGGGCTTGAGACCAACAGATCAAGTTTCATTTTCAAAGAAAAAAATTGAAAAGTAAAGATCGATCAGTTTTTAAAATTCTTTCACTCCCTTAATTTTCTAAGACTCCACTTTGTTCTTGTATATAATAATTATTTTTTTAAAAGGTCACTTAGAAAACAAACATCTTTCTCTAGAATGTCACTGTAATGTAAGGCAGCTCCATGATTTTCTTCTCTACTAAGTAAAGCCATCTGCAGGACTATTGGGCCCTTTCCAATCTCAGCCTTAACAGTCTTCATGATGTGGACTTTTCCTCCAGCAACTCGGAGAACACTCTGTACCAGAAATGTTGTATTCACTTGGGAAGCATCCTTCTGACTATGTTCTTTTAAGTGGGGACAAGTTTGGTCTACTCAGTATTCATCCCACATGCACTTGGAGTCTGAAAATCACCCATGTGTTTAGAGGAGGAGAGTTGTGTTTCTTCCCTCACAGCACAATATCATTGTTTCTTGCAAGAGGTGTTCAGGTTATAAGTTCAGCAAAATTTCATGTGTCTGATCTATTTTCAAAGTCCTTTACATATTCATCTCATGTTAAAAAAGAGGGATTTTAATGTGTAACTTGCAGCTTTGGACATAGTTAAGTATAATTGTTTTTCTAAAAAGCATTGCTTTTGAAATTTACAGTATGAAATTTAAAAGCACCATAAATCTCTGTAGATCGGTACAAGTATACAAGTGACAAACCCAGAATGAGAATCAGAGAATGTGGTTATCTCTTTTTCTCCCTACAGTACATTGGGACCTTCATTGGTCTCATAGCCAACAGGAACCTGGTTATTAAACATAAAATAGACATAATATCACTTAGAATAATGCTTATTCCATAATAGGATACATATGAAAATCTGATTTCTACAGGAAGGTGTCCATGTTTAATCGGTGACAATTTTGGAAGAACAGTTCTTGACAAACAAGCAAATATGGTCATAGCATTAAATCTTTGCTGTCCAACCTCAATAAATATGCTTTAGCACTCAATTGGCACCTCATTAACAAATAATTAAAGCCTCAAAGAATATAAATTTACATTTAGTTGCATTAAGTAACTTGGTGCTTTTAATATTTTGCTCTTAGTATCCTTCTACATAGAAATTTTACTACAATTATTCCTCTTGCCAAGTAAAATGTCAGGACGCTAAGAGTTATTAGAGCATTCTAATTGAAATTTAAAAACTAATTAGAATGTGTGTTCCTATTTAGGAGCTGCTGAACTAAAAACTCAGAAGCAAAAATAAATCACTATATTTACACTGTAACTGTCATATATTCTTAAAATTAAATCCAAACGTGAGACTTTTGATTTACAACATCACCAAAAATATATACCAAAGCACTTTAAACTTCTTCAAAAAGTTGTGAAGATATTTTCAAAACTAAATAGAAATAAAATCTGCTTTTCCTGGGATAAACTAACAAGTAAAATAGCAAGTAGTAGAATTTTAACAACATTATATGGAAAATATGGCGACACTGGCCAATATCAGCAGTTTCATTCACAGAAATTGCATGGGATTAAACTTTTGCAAAGAAAAACTTGGCAGGAAAAGTTGTCAAACTCTTTCCAGAAATCAACTGACAAAGAAAACACACACATGCACACACATGCACATACACACACATGCATTCGTGTGCACACATAGTGTCAAGAAAATTCTGGTGTCCCCAAATCTTAATTACGAAGACACATGAGCCAAAAGACACTATGTGAGATTCTGAGACTATCTGAGCATATGTTAAAAATATCTAAAAAAAACACACACAACAATAATGCTTATATTTTTAATATAGTTATCCTCTAAGGGCTGTGTATGTTTAAGATGCTCGACATTTGAATATCATAGGAAAAAAATCCACAAATATAAGAGATCACTGCATTCTTTTTATACATAATGTCTAAAGTCACTTAGTAAAGGACTGAGCCTCTTTTTTCAAGCCATTGCTATTCTCCATCTACTGAAAAAGCCACAGGGTGTACTCATCATTTTCTCTGCCCAAGTTGTGTGAAGTATTCATCCAACCCAGTTAAGAAGTATTTATTTATTGCATGTGTTCTGTGTTTCAGGGACTATTCAGTGCATCAAATTCACAGAATTCCCTGACTTTCTGGAGGTTATATTCTAGTTGAGATTTGGTGGTGGTGGTAGTAGTGGTGGGGGAGGTAAGAGCAGTATCTGAAAAACTAAATTACAGTTTACATTAATCCTCAATTTTCCAAACTGGCTTTTCAGGTAGTTAGCCATTCACCAAGCAAATGCCAGACATTGTAGCTATAGTGGGGGAGCTCTCTAAGTGGAGGGATTGACAATAAAATAAAAATGGATATAAGCCATAAAAGAGGTGATATTTTTACTCCCCAAATGGTACAATCCCAGAGATTTTTGCTTAAGATATGTGAAGGGCAGGAATCAGCCTGTCCAGGGCTGGTGAGGGAAACCTGGAGGTACAGCCACATAGGGGTATCCTGTTCTCCTACAGTGCTGTAGCAAAGTGTTTGCTTCCTGCCTGGAGTGTGAGCAGACCTAGGCACAGAAGCTGAAAGGGTCCACAAGATGTCCCAGGAGTGAGGAAAGTAAATTATCTCTAGCCAGAGAATGTCAAGTCAGAGTTCCTAGGGATAGGAGGGTGCTGAAGAACCCAGACAATGATCAAGACTCACAGCAGTCAGAGGTAGCCCTGCAACTTTCATATCAGAACTGGTTTGCAATGTCCCCCATACTCCCACCCTACCTAGCAGGAGTGATAGAGAGGAGAAAGGAGGGAAAGCGTTTCTACGTGAGAGAAAAGAGAGGACTACATTTACTGGAACACTAACTTTCCATCTGGAAGAAGCCCAAACTCTGAGCAGAGAAGGATAGGTGTATATGTTTAGGCTTCAAGGTTAAATCAAGTTCAAAGTTTGATGTGTACCAAGCACTAACCATTTTAATTAATAACCAAAGTAACTTGATTTAAACATTTTGAATGTGTCTTGTCTTTTTCATTATCCTGAATATGTATCCACTCAGAGCACAGATGGATTTTCTGACTCTCTTCTCGATACAAAAGTAACAGTCAGATTATCTCGGTACAGAAGTTTCTCAAGGAAAGTAACAGCAATTGCATTTGGCCAAATGATGCCCAAGTGGCTTGAAATGGTGACTGTGCCTTCCCAAATACCCAGTATCTACTCTGGAAGCATCTGGTTGGTGATGGCTATGTATGCATGTGATTAGGAAGTAAACTGCTGACACATTAACTCTGTTTTCATGATCAATACTGATCACTTCAGCAAATCGGATCATATGTTAAATAGTACCGAGTTTAAAGACCATGTGAACCATAGTATAGCTCTGAGTTTCAGTCATTTTTCATGCAGAGACGTAGCCAAAATCTATAGAGCTCAAAATAGGTCAGGATGTATTTTCAGATAATAGATCTTACCTACAAACATTTTAATAAGCATCTTAATTTTCTATATATTTGGTATTTACATAAGTCAAAGGGACAGAGCAAAACAGAACAAATAGTATGATCTTTTTAAAGCTGTGCTCTTGATGGTGAGACATCTGTAAGAACACCCCATTAGCTGTTGTATAGAACCCCATAAGATGAATGTGGAAATACCACTTAGAGAGAACTGCTAGGAAACTTCACCCACAGATTCCTGCATCCTCTGGCACAGTGCTGCACAACTTTGAGCTGACCTTGAAATTTATGGTCTGGTACAAATAGTCATTAAACTGGGAACAGCTTGTGCAATGGATTGATAGCAAATGGTACCCAGTAATGTGCTAGCAGTCGGAAGAAATAAAAATATCCAATTTAGTTTTAATTCTGGAGTAGAGAATGGACTGTGATTTTGAGAAGTTGTCACAAAGTTGAATGCCAGTTCTCAGGGAAAAGGACAATGTTTGTGATCTGCTAGGTGTATTTAAACTGGAGACTAGAAGCAGTCTGTTTTGATTGACCTGTGAACAGCTGGTAGGCATGAAAGCAGTATACTGACCTTCATCAGGTATGCTGTCATAAATTTATGAATCGATCCCTTTTCTTAAACTCTGTGGAGCAAAAGGAAGCAAATTATGCCTATCTTTTATCTACTGAAACACCACACCCTCTTAGTGGAAGCATATCTGAGCTTTGAAGCAGTTTATACCCTTATTACACAAATAATCATAAAATTTAAATTGGACCCAAGCTGGCACAAGTTAATATTTATCTCTTGAAGTCCTTAAAAATGTCTATACTATTAAACAGTTTTGCATGTGATTAATATGGATTTTTCCATAATATCTCATAATGCATATGAAAATCTGGCATATTCCTCAGCTTTGTATTACTGTAATGACATACTTTGAGGTTATTCACTTGTAAAGAGAGCAGGTTCATTCAGCTCATCCTTCTGGAAGTTCTAGTCCACGATGGAGTGGCCCCATTGCTTTGGGTATCTGGTGAGGGCCCTGGATGAGGATGGTGAAAAAGTACATGTCAGAGCAAACTGCTGATGTCATGAGCCAGGAGGAAGAGAGACAGGTCCAGTGGGGTCCCACAGTTGCTTTTGAGGATAATCTTTAATGACTTAAGGAACTTCCACTAGGTCCCACCTCTGACAGATTCTATCACCTCCCAATGATACCACTCTGGGAACCAGAACCTTTAATATGCAGATCTTTGGGAGACACTCATCCAAACCACGGTATTTGGTAACTAAATGGTCTATGCCACAAACAATAATGGAACCTTAACTTTGTCTATGGGACATGAACAATACTAATATACTAAAATGAAAATGTAAGTGGATTATTAACCACCTCTGAGACGGATCTGCAAGCAATGCCTGCCTCACCTTAGTCTTGGCGGAAGGACAGTCCTGGTTTATTATCGACATGAGTACAGCCATTTATTGTTAGCATGTTGTACACAATTTGGGGGCAGGACAGCTATATTTGATGGAGGGTTCTGCAATGAATATTGGTTGGGATCAAGCAGATTTCCTTCTTCTGACATTTTTGATGAAACTATTGAATGCCAAAACTAGGTGATAGTTTGGGACAGGCAGAGTTATGAGTGGGGAGATCGCAGTAAAGTCAATGGCGGAAATCTAGGGTGGAAATCCATGAATTGAGGCCACACAGGTCTTTAAAGTCAGGTTAGTCTAGAAATTCCTTCTACTTCCAACTTCCTTGTGGCTCAGCTCTTATCCATGAGTTTTTAAAAGACATTTCAAAAAATCTTGGAGGAATTAGTAGCAGAGAACATTCAACACAAAAGTAAGAGAAGAATATCAAAGGAAAAATACTTTGATTTTTATCCTTTTCACTGTTTTATGGAATGGCAGTTCTCTATAAAGGAACATAAGACTTGATCTGATTCAACATTTCCAAAACTTAGGACCATTAGTCTGTCTTCCCAAGAATCAGTCTACAAATTATAAGACAGATTTCCAGAACTCACCTTCTTAAACTAAACACCTCTTGGGTGTTTCCTAGTACTATCATTTTAGAGATATCAAACACTTTTAAAGTCACTCACCAGCCATGTTTCTGTCAGGTATCCCATTTTGCAGATAAGAAGACCGAGACATAGTGTTTTCAAATGTCCAGCCCTAACTGCACAATTAATATGTGGAAGAACCTGAAAGAAACTAGTCTCCCCTTGTATCAAGTTATTTTTGCAACTGACTAATTTTTTGTTCTTACAAGTGCTTAGTATTCTCATTAGCAGAATAGGACTTGCTATTTTTTAAGGACTGTATTATACCATCATTACACTTTTGTTCTATTACTCTACCTTTTATCAAAAGAGAAAATAAATATAAAGTGTCAAGAGTTACACACTCTCAAAGAAATGCCTATAATAAATTTCCATTTCCCTCAGTTAAGTTTGTTTATGATGCCAGGTAAACATAGAGAAGGTTCTAGAAAAAATCATCAATAATGTATGTGCCACATATTTATTTAGAGTTTTGATTTATAAAGAAATCATAACTTTCAGTTTTTTGAAAAGAATGTTACCGACTGGATTTAAAACTACTATAAATCAATGCTATTTTACAATTGGACTGAATATAAAGTGGAGCTATTTTTTAAGACATAGTAACACATAATGGGTATATTCTTTAAATAAGTACTTAGTAATTTTTCTTTCAAGATATTTCTGTAACTACCTTACTCCAAAGATACTTTGACTTTTTTAAAGAGTTAGTCATCATAGTTGTTTGGCTTATATGCTCTTTTAAAAAAATCAATCTTTTGGTATGTTGTATAAATTTTGTTCTGCCAACTGGATTTAAATAATTCAATAGATGCAACCTGGTCTCTAATTTCCAGGTAACTTTGCTATAAGCTTATTGAAGTATATGAAAGAATGAAAATATAAATATAATTTTAAAAGTTTAAGATTGGGAAAGGAAGAAGCTAGTGTATTGATGTGTCTGTTGAAAGCCTCTGTTGTTTAGCTCATCAAAGAATTTTTGCATATTCTTTTGAAATAATTGAAAGTAAAGCAACTGGAGACAAAAATAAGTGCAACAAAATAGAAACATATTAAAATGAGTATTCACTTTTTCTAGGAAAGGAAAATTAGTAGTCTTACCCCATATTTTCCAAAGACTGTGTACTTGTTCACACTTTCTCATGAACGTGGTATGTCAATGAGAACGTTTAAGTGTTCTTTCCATCCCTCATGTCTCTTTCTCCTCGATGGCAAAGGAATCTGATTGGCCAGTGCTTGGTATTTATTGGACAGTTTTTACAGTGGGTAAGTCATTATATCAAAGCAAAATGAAGGTGTGATACTCCTTGGTTGCACAGAACCGTACTTATTAGAGTAACTCTTATCTGAAATGTTGTGAGACAAAATGAAGTAACCGAAGCTTTCTAAAGTGGAGTCTGGAGGTAAGGGGACAACAGCACTCCCATCTCCTGAAGGTCAAACCACAGAATGTTCCAACAGACGTGAACAAGCATCTGAAGTCAGCATCTGCTTCAACACTTCTCCACTGGGAGTGGCCTCATCAACCTATTGGAACAGGTTTTGCAGTTGAGAATTTCTGCCCATCCAATGAAACACCTTTGAAAACAACTATTGTTGGAAATTCCCTATAAAAACCTTCTACTTGCCTTCATGTCCATATATATGTATTATTATATATTATTAATATATATATGTTAATAATGTTCACTATAGCAAGTATCAAGCTTTTGTATATGTGCACATACATGACCCATGTCTGACACTTGCCCAAGAGGACAGGAAGGTAACCAGGTTCAGAAAAGTACAAACTAGGTAATGTTCTGGGCAATCTTCTAAAAGTTTTACAAGATGTATTAAAAATAAATGCCTTACAAATATAAAATCAATTAATCCTCCCAAAATCCAATGAGGTTAATATGATTAGTATTTATATTTCACAGATAAAGGAACTGAGTCAGGATGACTCTTTGAAGGCTTGAGTGTTAAAGGGCTACAAACTGGGTTTAAGAGCATTTATTCATCAAATTTGATGGAACTCTATGAAAACATTGAGAAATTCAGCATTATTCCTGGGCTGCACCCAATTCCCTGGTTCCAGTTCTGGGTCATAGATCTAGGGGGGCTCTGAAGGTGTTCTAAGCAGTGTCCCAGCTTCCAGCCCCTCCTTGGTTTGGAAAGTCCAGGCAGGTCATCTGGGGACGAATGCAGTCCTTCATTACCCCAGAGATGTGTGTACTGTTTTTGGTGTATTTGCTGCCTGTCAACATTCTCAGATCCTATCTACCCGATCTTGCAGCTGCAGAAGACCTATACCAAACATTCCTCTTCTTGCATAATAATACAGAGTTTCTGCTGAAAAAATAGCAGTATCCTGCCCTGCCAAGTTTAACTATTGGTAATTCTGGCATTTAAATAAAGTACATTTCAATCATACTTGGATTGAATTAGCTTCTTTATGGTATGCCCAGTGCCATTCAATCCACCAAGTATGCCTTTGAAATTACTCCCTGTGGCCTATCTTACTTGTTAAAATCATGAGGGAAGATCACATTTATTGACTTCTTATCCTAACACTGAGTACATTCCTTATTTTAATATTAAATCACCATTAAAGCTTTCAGACCAAGACAAATGAAATAATTATATATTAATGCACACAAGTAGGCAAGAGCTTCATAAAATGAAACAAGAAGAGGAAATACTGGTTAGGCTTAAGGTATTCAGTTTTGTTTCAAACTGAGTGCAGTAGTTTGAATTAAAAACCGTGGTTGTGCCATCTGATAGAGAAAGAACTGATCTTTATGATCTATTAAGGTTTTACCTGGTCTATAGTATAATCACTGTGGAATTGGGAAGGAATTATATGCTTGTTTTTATTGATGCATATTTTATTTAATGGCTGTATGTTTTCTCAGCTAGTTCCAGAAATTTTTCCCAGTTACTTATAAATGTAGGTGAACTGTCAGTCACAAATTTTTTCATGTCACAATTAATAGATACTTTTAAACAGGAATAAAATGCTCACATGGTTAAATACATACATTTATCATATTTTTAAAAAATTCTTAACTTAGATGTTAAGAAACACACACACACACATAGAACCTACAGCTCAGTCTATTTAAGGCTAAAATATTTGTAATTCTAAAGTCACTAACATTTTGCTTAATGGGCCTTTGTAATTAGATGTGAAAGCAAATAAATGGAAGCACAACTGATTTAGGATTGACCTGAATGGCATAAGAAAGGGCATATGGCCTTCAGCTTGCTTGGACATAATAGAAGCCATTTTGCAGACAGAGGTTAGCTGGTAAAATATGATTGGTGGGATTTATAAAGAGGAGTTAGTGATACATGGAGTGGGTATTTGTAACTAGAAGATAACCAAATAATTTTTAACTTAAAACAAAAGTAACTGGGATGTTATAAAATAGTTTGGCAGCTCCCCAAAACTCAAACAGAGTTACTGTATGATCCAATGATTCTGCTCCTAGCTTCTGGGTATCTACTCAAGAGAATTGAAAGTAAGTGTTTAATAGTGTTAGTATACATGGAGAGAGGTTTCAAGGAAAATGACAGAATATTAAGCACTAGGAATCTGCATCCCTGCAAAGACAACAACTGTAAAAACATAATCTTTACATATCTCTATTTTGAAATTCCGAAGTCTATTGAGGGCTTGAAATTTTTAGGGAAAGACTTGGATGGTGTATTACATTTAGTTTCAATGAATTTCAGCAATTAGTACAATAACAGCTCTCTATCTCCTATGGCAGACAGCTTTGCTCATGTTTCTTATAAACCTGTACACAGTTTTGGGACCACTGTGAGCAAAAGGACTCTTGTCATTCAAATATTCTGTGCTTGTATTATTTACTGATGCTTGTGATCATGTAGATACAAAGAGACAAGCCGCCATTATCATTATACTTTTCTGCATTGGTGCAAGCCCTTACCATTCCAGTTGAAGGGACTCTCAGATTACTTAGAGGACTAGCACCCTTCCACCCCTCATTTCTCTCTTTTCTCCTCTTGAAAATTAGACATTAAAGACTAGGATATTCAAAAGCAAATCCATTAAAATTAGAAAATTAGAAATTATTGTGCATGCCTGGGAAAAGCACAGGTTTGGAGATGATTTGAGAAAACCCCAAGTTTATACATCAGGCTGATGTTTCACACAAAGTTAGCCTACAACAATAAAAAGGAAAATAATAAGCAAATCTTTAATAGAAAATAATCAAACTCCTTGGAAGAGGGAAAAATCTCATTTTAAATGTATTATTTTATTACATTCCAGTTTTCAACACCAACAAGAAAATCACAAGGAATGTAAAGACACAGGGAAATGCGGCCCCTTCAAAATAAATAAAAACCTATAGAAAATGCCCTTGGAAAGGCCTGATGGCAGATCTGCTAGACAAAAATACTTAAAGAATTATCTTAAAGGTGCCCAAAGAGCTTAAGAAAGACATCAAGAAAGTTGAGGAAATAATGTATGAACAAAATGGAAAGATAAAACAAGAGATCAAAAAGCTAAAAAGAACAAAAGGAAATTCTGGAACTTAATGGCACAATTGCTGAAATGAAAAATTCATTATAAAGATTCAAAGGCAGGTTTTTAACAACCAGTAGAAAGAATTAGTGAAGTTAAAGACGGAATAATGGAGATGATCAACTCTGAGGAACAGAATGCAAAGAAACTAAGGAAAAGTGCATAGTGCCTAAGGGACCTGAGAGGCATCATCAAATGACACAGTATGTGCTTTGTAGGAGGTTATGGATGAGGCAGAGAGAAAGACAAGAGCAGGGAGCATATTTGAAGAACTGATTATTGAAATTTCCTCAAATATGATGAAAGACATGAATGCAACACCCAAGAAGCTCAACAAACTCCAACAATGAGGAATTCAGAGACCTAAACCAGGGCACATAGCATACTTTTTAAAGACAAAGAAAAACATCTTAAAGGCAGCAAGAAAGAAGTAATTAATCCCAGAAGTGGTCTTCAAGATCGTCAATAAGATCATTATCAGATTTCTCATCAGAAAATTCTGGAGGCTACGAGGTTTTTATCAAATACAATAAAAATGCACGACCAGAAACGTCTATCTAGTAAAATTTCCAATGAAAAACGAGGGAGAAATTAATAACATCCACATGTAAAAAAAAATTAAACCAAGGAGATTTGTTACCTGATCTGCCCTGGTGGTCAATACAGTCTTGCAGGATGAAATGAAGGGACAGTAGACAGTAACTTGAAACCATATGAAGAAATAAAGGTCTCAATAAAGGTAAAAACACGGGAAAATAAACAAATAAGTATTATTATTAAAAAAAGGTCTGTAACTGCACTTTGTTGTTGTTGTCAACCTGATTTGAGACACATACTAGACATATTTCCATTGCTGTGACCAAAATACCTGACAAGGACATCTTAGATGAAGTTCATGTTGGCTTGGTTTCAGAGATTTAGACCATGGTTGACTGAGTCCATTGCTGTGTGCCCAAGGTGAGGCAGAACGTCATAGTGGTAGAGCAAGGCACAGGGAAGCTGATCCATTCATACCAGTCACCAAACACAGAGAGAGGGGATGGGGCTTCAGGGAAGATGAACCTTTCCAGGGCATGCCCCCAGTAACAGACCTCCTTTAGCCATGCCCTCCTACCTACAGTTACCACCCAGTTAGCCCATGCAAACCAGGATGGACTGATTAGTTTACCTTTCTCATAATCTAATCATTTCACCTCTTTCATTACCACAGGAACTTTTGGGAGACACCTCATATTAAAAACATACCAAGATAGTAAGATAGTTTTAAAAATTATTGATTATCTTTATTTTGCTTATTTATTTTTATGTGGTGCTGAGGATAGAACCGGTGCCTCACAAGTGCAAGGCAAGTGCTCTGGCATTTAGTATAAAAGCAAATATTATTGTAACTTTAGTTTGCAAAATTACATTTAGTTTTCTACATATTTTGAGAGATTAATGCATTTCAAGATTTTTGTTATTTCCTGAATATACAATCTATAAAATGTAATTTTGTTACATAAATATCCAAAAAGTTTAGGTGCCAAGGTATTAAAGGAAGAGAGTTTTTAATGTTATTGAAGTTGGGATAAGTCTGTTATAAATTTAGAAATTGAAATTAATTCCATGGTAACCACCAAGAAAACAGATATATAATAAATACAAAGGGAAATGAGAAAAAAATTTAAGCCTTTTCTTAGAAATAATAAACAATCCAAGACCAAAAAAAAAAAAAAAAAGACAGGGTACAGGAATCAAGGATCAAAAAGCTATAAGACATAGAAAATAAATAGCAAAAATGGCAGAAATCCTTTCTTAGCAGTAATTATTTTATTTTATTCATTTATTATTTTTAATTTTTTTAATTATACATAGGCACAATATTTTTAGTCTATTTATTTATTTTTATGTGGTGCTGAGGATAGAACCAGAGTCTCACAAGTGCAAGGCAAGTGTTTTGACACTGAGCCACAACCCCAGTCCAACAGTAATTATTTTAAATGTAAAAGTAGATAATACTTTCCAATTGAAAGAGAAAAATAAGAAACGAATTCTGACTATATACTATCTTTGAGAGACTCACTGTAGATAAAAAGATGCAAATAGGTTGTAAGTTAAAGGATGGAAAATTATATTCCATGTGAATAGTAGCCAAAAGAGAGTAGATGTTGCTATGTTAATAATTAGATAAACAGAGGTAAAATCAGAAAATACAATGAGTAAAAAATGACATTGCATACTTATGGCTCAGATGTAAGGTGTACCCCAGAAGCTCATGTGTGAGACAATGTGGGAGGGTTAAGAGGGAAAATGATTCGGTTATGAGATCCTTAACCCAATCAGTGAATTAATCACCTGACAGGATTGAGTGGGTAATTAAAGGCAGGTGGGGTGTGGCTGGAGGAGGTGGGGCATTGGGTACGTGGCTTTGGGGTATATTTATATTTGACAAGTGGAGATTTAAATTTCTTCTTTCTGATCATCATGTGAGCTGCTTCCCTCTGCTAAACTCTTCTGTCATGTTGTTCTGCTTCATCTCAAGCCCTGAGGAATGGAGCTAGCTGTCTGTGCATTTCGACCTTTGAAACCATGAGCCCCCAAATAAACTTTTCCTCCTCTAAAATTATTCTGGTTGGGTCTTTTAGTCTCAGCAGTGAAAAAGTTGACTATAAAACTAGTAAACAGTCAATATGTAAGAAAACATAACAATTATAAACATTTACACATCTAATAACTGACCATAAAAATACTTGAAGCATAACAGATGGAATGGAGGGAAACAATAATTCTACAATAACAGGTAATAATAACACTGTTAATAATGTACAGAACATCCAGATTGAAGATGAGTAAGGAAATAGAGGAGTAAAATCAATAAACCACCTGGATTGGATATGTACAGAACATCCCATTCCAGATTGCATACATATTCGCAAGTGCACATGGAACATTTTGCAGGATGGACTATGTTAGGTCACAAATTGACTTTCATTTGATAAGTATCAATATAAGGGACCTTCTCTAATCACAACAGGATAAAGTTAGAAGTGAGTACTAGAAGTAAAAGTGGAAAATTCACAAAAATATGTAAATAAACAAAACATTTTGAACAATTAGTTGATCAAAGAAGCTATAGGAGAAATAAGAAAATATTTACAAATAAAAGAAAAAAGAAAGCCAGGCATGATGGTGCACATCTGCAATCCCAGTGGCTCAGGATGGATCTCGAGTTCAAAGCCAGCCTCAGCAATGGCAAGGTTGGGGCTAAGTCATTCAGTGAGACCTTCTCTCTAAATGAAATTCAAAAATAGGGCTGGGGTATGGCTCAGTGGTTGAGTGCCTCTGAGTTCAATCCACAGTACCCCCCCCCCCAAAAAAAAAAGCAGTGTTAAGGAGGAAATTTATATTTATAAATTCTAACATTGGAAAGATAAGAAAGATGTCAAATTGACAATGTATTTTTATATTTTAAGGAATTAAATAAAGAAAAAAATTTAAAAAACCCTAAACCCAAAGCTAGTAATAGGAAGTAAATCATGGATAAATGAAATAGAGAAAAGAAAATTAATAGAGAAAATCAATGAGACCAAAAGTTGATTCTCTGAAAAGATTAACGTAATTGACAAAACTTCCAGTAGATAGAGTAACAAATATGGAGAGAATGTTCTAATTACTACAATTAGGAATAAAAGTGGGAACATTATTATTGATTTTTTGGAAATAAAAAGGATTATAAGAGAATACTATAACCATGTATGTGCCAACCAAAAAAAAAAAAAATCGAAGAGGAGGGAACACTTGTCTCCCTCTATGAGCCCTACATTAATCGGATACCAAATTCAATACAAGAAAAAGGGAACTGCAGATAAACATTCTTTATGGACGTTAATGTGAAATCTTCAGCAAAAATAGTATCAAGCTAAATTCAATAGCACATTAAAAGAATCACACAACATGACCAAGTGGAATTTATTCCTGGTAGGCAACAATGATTCAACAACAGTATAATATACCACATTAACAGAATGAAGGGAAAAATAAGATCATTTCAACTGATTCAGAAAAAGCACTTTACAAACATCAACACACTTCCATGATAAAAATTCTAAAAGCCTAGAAATAAAAGAAAACTACTCAAGATAGGAGCCATATATATCACAAACATCCACAATTACCATCATACTTAATGGTAAAAGGCTGAAAGTTTTTCCTCTATGATCAAGAATAAGGAAAAATAAAATAAAATAAAAATATCTTCTCTCATCATTTAAACTCAACAAAGGACTGGAAGTTCTAGCCTGAGCAATGAGATAAGCAGAGAGAAATAAAAGACATCTACATTGGAAAGGAAGATGTATAATTATCCCTGTTTGTAGATAATATAATCTTATATATAAAATCCATAAATAGCCCATGAAAAATTAACACAATAAATAAATTCACACAAAGCACAAAATAAAAAGTAAAAAAAAATCATGATATGTCATCTCACAATAGATCAAGCCATTTGTATTTCTATTCATTAACAATGGGAAATCTGATGAAATTATGACAACAATTCTATTTATGATGACATCAGAGAGAGTAGAATACTTAGGGATTAGCTTAACCAAGAAAGTGAAGGATTTGTATAAAGAAAACCACAAAACATTGCTATAAGGAATTGAGACATAAATAAGTGACAAAATATCTCATTTCGTGGGTGGGAAGACTTAAAATTGTGAAGATGTGAATAACAACAAAATGATGTATCGAGTTAATATAATCTCTATTGGTATGGTTTCAATGTGTCCCCCAAATTTCATATATTAAAAATTTAGACCAGGGGCTGGGGTTGTGGCTCAGTAGTAGAGCACTTGCTTCACACGTGTGAGGGAGGCACTTGTGCAATCTTTAGAACTGCATAAAAATAAATAAACAAAATAAAGCTATTGTGTCCATCTACAAATATATATAATTGGAGCCACAATGCAATAGTGTTGAGAAGTGGAAGCTTTGTGAAGTGAACAGGTAATGAAATTTCTGCTCCTATGAATGGATTAATTTATTCACTAAGTACTGGATTAGAGGATTAATGTTTTATATAAGGGAGTAGAGTTGTTATAATTGAGTGCCCTTAGGCAAGGTTGCTGTGTTTCCCCATGCACTGCTCTCTATCCTACCAGATACTACACATGCTCTTGGAGTCTCAGTCTCTGAATGTGAGCTAAATAAACCTCTATTCTTTTTAAGTTAATAGTTTATGCTATTCCTCTAGCAACAGAAAACAGACTGAGATACTTAAGAACATCTCAATGACATTTTTTGCAGAAGTAGAAAAATCCATCCTGTAATTCATATGGAATCACAAGGGATCTAGAATAATAAAACAATACTGAAAAAGAAGAATAAAGCAGGAGGGTTCATGATATAATTGTATCTTGAATGTCCTCAAAAGCCCATGATAATATAAGGCCTTTGGTCTCCAGAGTGGTGCTATTGGGAAGTGGTAGAATCTTTAAGAGGTGTGACCTAGTGCAAAGTTCTTAGGTCATGAAAGGTGTACCCTTGAAGGAGGACTGTGGATTTTGGGCCTTTTTTGTTCCTTTTTTGCTTGTTGGTTCATGATATAAGTTGTTTTTCGTAAAGTATATATTCCCATCATGATGTGTCGCCTCACAACAGATCAAAAGTTTTGGGGACAATTCATGATGAACTGAAATTTCCAAAAGTGTTTGCCAAAATAAATGTTTTATATTTGTAAGTTGGATATCTCAAAAGAGTTTCATTATAGTAATGAATACCTAATTAATAAGGCTTACACTTCCTAATTTCAAAACTTAGTAGAAAGCTACAATACTCAAAATGGTGTGGTACTTTATACGAGACAGGTGTATAGAGTATTTTAGTCAGTGCTTTTTGCTGCTGTGACTAAAGGATCTGACCAGAACAATTTTAGGGGAGGATAAGTTCACATAAGGGCTCTTGGTTTCAGAGGTCTCAGTCCACAGGCCGCCAGTTCCATTCTGTGGGGCCTGAAACAAGGCTGTACATCATGGAGAAGGAGTGTGGTAGAGGGAAGCAGCTCACATAGTGATCAGAAAGCAGAGAGAGGAGGCAGCAGGGGACTCCACTGGCCAGATACAAATATATATGCTCCAAGCCATACCCCAATTCCCCTCTCGTCCAACCACATCCTACCACTTTAGTCACCATTCAGTTAATTCCTATCAGGGAATCAATTCACTAACTGGGTTAAGACTCTTACAACCCAATCATATCTCCTTCAAACCTTCTTGCATTGTCTCACATGTGAACTTTGGGGGGACACTTTACATCCAAATCATAACATAAAACAATGCAATTGAATAGAAAGCCCAGCATTAGACGCTCAAATAAATTATCAAATAATTTTCAACAAGTTTGCCAAGACCATTCTATAGAAAAGAAAATTCTTTTCAAATGATGCTGAGAAAACTGATTATCGACATGAAGAAGAATGGAGTTGGAATCTTGTATGATATAACATACAAAAACAACAACAATGGTATATCAGTCAAAATGATCAAAGAACTAAATGTGAGACTTAATGCTACAAAATTCTTAGGAGAAAACACAGGACAAAAGCTTTAGAATACTAGAATTAGCAGTGACTTTTTGCATGTAACACCAAGCTATAGACAAAAAAGAAAAACAGACACATTGTAGGGTCTCCTAAAAATTTTAAATACTTTGTAGCAATAGATAATAAAAAAGGACAATCAATAGAATGTGAAATATACTTGGGGATATTGTATCTGGTAAGGGGTAAATATCTAAAATATATAGAGAGAACTCCTATAGCTCCTTAGTAAACAAAAAAAATCAAACAATCAAATTCAAAATGTACAAAGGACTTGAATATACATTTCTACAAAGTAGATGGATAAATTGTAATACCTTTCCTTCATACTGTTGGTGAAAAAGTAATAGCTACAGAACAAAATAGTGTGATATCTCCTGAAAAATTTGAAAACAGAATTATCATTTGAGACATTTTGAAGAACTGCCAGACTGTGCTACCAACCAGCTGCACTATCTAGCAATGTAGGAGGGTCCCAAATTCTCTACAACCTTCTTCTTATTGTTTTCTGTCAGTTTTTATTACAGCCATAAGAAAAGATATGAAATGGTGACCCATTGCAGTTTTGATGTACATTTCCCTAAGCACATTTTTATGTGCTCATTGGCCACTTGTACAGACTCTTTGGAGAAATGTCTGTTCAGATTCCTTGCGCATATTAATATTTTGATTGTGTAATATTGAATTGTAGAGACGTATGGATGTGCGCATGCCACAAATCCTTTATAAAATATATCTTCTTCAAATGTTTTTCCCATTATGTGAATTGTATTATCCACCTTGACATATCCATGTACAAAAAGCTTAATTTTGCTGAAGTCCAACTTATGCATCTTCTTTCATGCATTTTTTCTTTTATGCTTTTGATAAAAGCAAGCCTAGTTTTGTTTTCCATGTATTTATTGAGTTGTTTCAGCACAAGTGTTTGAAAAAGATAATCTTTCTCTATTGAATTGTTGTGGTGTTTTTGTTGAAAATTAATTGACCTTAATTGTTAAGGTCAAAAATTAGAATAAGGGGCTGGAGTTGTAGCTCAGAGGTAGAGTGCTTGCCTCATTTGTGTGAAGCACTGCATTTGATTCCCAGCACCACATATAAATAAGCAAATAAAATAAAGGTCCATCAACAACTAACAACTAAAAAAAATAGAATAAGATCTTCTTGTTTTTCTAATAGATGGTTATAAGCATACATTTCCTTCTAAACACTGCTATAGTTGCATGACATGCATTTTATAATGTTCAGTTTTTATTTATTTTATAATTTCCCTTATGATATGTTTTTTTAAATCTATTATTTGTTTAGAACCATGTTGTTTAATTTCCACACATTGGTGTCCTAAATGCTTTCTGTTTTTGATTGTTAATTTAATTGCATTATGGTTATAGAACATATGATTGTAATCCTTTACATTTATTGAGGCTTACTAATGACCTGACAAATTACATATTCCAAGGAATGTCCCAGGTGCACTTGAGAAGATAGGTATTCTGGAGTTGAGTGGAATATTCTAATCTAGTATGCAATGTCTACTCAGATCATAGCATTGTTCAAAAGCATGGAACTCAGTGGTACAGTATTTGCCTAGCATGCATGAGACCCTGGTTTAATCTTTGGTACTGTAAAATAAACAAACACATACTCAAAAGCTACTCTTATAGTGTTGTTCAAGTCTTCTGTTTCCTTTCAGATCTTCTGCTAGTTGTTTTATTCATTTTGGAAAATGTTCCATCTCTAATGACATTTTAATTTTAATTTTTTTTGGTCTGGTATTATTATAGTCACTAAAGCTTTTTCATGATTGCTATTTGCAAGATATAGCTTGTCTTCCCTTTTAATTCCAACTTTTTTGTGTCTCTATGTCTAAAGTATATCCCCTATAGGGAGCGTATTTCAATTTTGTTAGTTTAAATCTGACAACCTCTGCCTTTTGATCAAATGGTTTAATCCATTCAGGTTTAAGTGCTATCATTAATGTGTTTTGTATATGCTACTTAATTTTTCATATATAAATATATATTATGTTTTTTTGCTTCTTTGTTCCTCTTTTACTGCCTCACTTTACATTTAGTTAATATTTTCACGTAACATTTTAATTCTACTAGTTATTTTTAATTTTACTAAATTATTTGGCCCTCTTTCTCATTTCTCTGTAAGCTTCTAGCTGCTCTGCTCCTATTAAAATCACACTTGGCTGTGATTCTCCACTAATTGGTAGATGATTGCTCTGTTTTCTTTAACACCTTTGAGTACAAGTTACTACATAACCTGATTCAGTTAAAGTAAGGCCTTTTTTTTTTTTTTTGAGGGATGGGATATTGCTAGTCTCTGATCCCAGGAGGACTCTTCTTTACTCTTTTATTTCTGTTTAATTCTGTTAAGCCTCATTAATGGCCTTTGGTATGGACTTCTCCAGTTATTTCAAATAAAGCTAATCCACTTAAAGAGTCCTGTGAAACTCTTACTTATGGCCTGGATGTTCCTTTGGGCAGAATCTGTACGAAATACTGCAAAAAAAAAAAAAAATGGAGAGAGCAGACTGTTGATCTTGAAGTGAAGTGCCTACTCCATGAATGGAGAGCATTGAGTGGCGATGGTAGCTCCTGCTCTTCTTGGCTTCCCCTCTCCAAGAGGAGCTTATGTTCTGTGATCAACCTGGGATGAGGAATATTGTGGCACCATACTTTTGGCCTTTCATGCCTGGGATGGAGAATCTACCATACAAGGGAGCACCAGTCCCTCTGTCATATCTGCTTGGAATAGAGCTTCTGCAACATGGAGCCACTCGGGATGAACAATGCCTGCTGCAACTTGAAACTGTAGCCCCATTCTATAAGCTGAAGGCAGTGGGAGTCCCACCTATGGTCATTCCTACTCAGAGTACATTTTCATTTTACTGACCTCAGGGATGAAGTCAGGAGCAAGTTGTAATTCAAATGACACAAATAGCCTCTGTTTCCCATTTGCTGTATGTTCTCAGGGCAACATTGTCCAAAGACTAAATGGTTCTTTTTGCATAATTTTCACCAGTTAAAATGGTTGTTCTTCTGTGAAGCTCTTGACAACACCATTTTGGAAATCATACTTTGTCTCTAATCTGAAGGAACAAAAATAAATAGCAAACAGTTACAAAGAGGTTTAAAGCACTAAGTATTTCCACTCTTGAAGTGATGTCAAATCAATCTTTTAGAAACGAGCAAATGTACATTTGTTACTTAATTGAAATAAAAGTTCAGTGACCAATTATTCTTCCCCGTTTTTACTAAAGTAGACAAAATATTACATCTATTAAAACATGACAAGTATCTTGAGAACTTCAGACATAAAAAGAAATTTAACAAAAACTTTTCAAAATACATAACAGTTCCTGGCGATGTTTTGTGTTGCAAAATGTTTCAGTTTTCCCCCAAATTAAACTGTAACCTTACACAATATGAAAGCGTGATTTCAAGGACTGTAATAGGCTAATTCTAAAATCTATCTAGAAATAAAATATGTGAGAATAGTCATTACACTATCAAAAAGCAAAAGAGCAAATGAAGGAAGCTTTGTTCTATCACATAGAAAAGTATATTGAGAAGCTGTAGAATTAAAGCAAAATAAATGAATAAGTATCAAACGCAATGCATATGAATAAAAATGATAGAGATAAAATTTTTAAAGATCAGGGAAAGAAGGAACAATTTCATAAGTAATGATGAGAGAACTGATTATCCATATGAGAACAAAAAGTGGGAACTTTATTATGTACCAAATATTAAATGAAGTCTAAATACAAAACCAAATAAATGTAAATACCTCAAATTATAAACATATTGGAAAAAAACTGAGAATATTTTATAACCTCAGGGAAAGTGAATAACAAAATAACAAAACATAAATGCAAGATCATAAATAAAATACTGTTATGGTTGACTGCATATACATTAAATTTTTCTGTGTGACAAAATCTAACATGAAAAATCTATAAAGCAAAGTGACAGAAAACAATGAGAAAATATTTTCTACTTAGAAAAACACACAAAGACTATATAAAGAAAACTTACATATCAATAAAAAACCAAACTAAGTAATAAGGAAAAAGGCAAAAATGTGATGGGAATCAATGAAAGAGGAAATATTCTAATAAGTGGTAGAAGCAGAAATTTTCTAGTTTGTGTGGGAGACTATTCTCCCCTACTAATCAGAGAATAGGAAAATAAAAAAAATATTAACTTTTATTTAAACAAAAGCAAAAAGACATTTAATTCACAATAACAAAGTGGGGTATCTATACTCCAATCTTAGCTGACCTGTCACTTCTTTGGAAAAAAATTCCTTCTAAAGAACTTCCTCTGCACTCTGTAAACACTCCATAATGTGCTATGCCTTTAAATTGCATTATTTCTCATGATACATTGTATTCATATAGTTATTTGTTCAGAGTCACTTTCCTGCCTAAACAATAAAATCCAGGAGGTCAGAATCTCTGCTTTGTTCTCCATTAATACCAAACACAGTGCCTAGTACTAGGCAAACATGAACACTGTTTGAATGAATGAGTAACTGAATAAATGATTGCATCAATGCTGATAAACAAACACAGATAGCTTCATGTGATAAATGCATGAAAATTTATGTGTTGAAGTTTTAGATCCTCCACTAAAGACTTTAATTCATTCTTCTTCTAGAAGATTTTCTAGACTAAGGCAATATTTTATCCAGCTGAAATTGAGAGATCAATAATAAAATTTGTTTAGAGTATTTTCTTTATACTTTTATCATGATACATTTGCAATACTAGTACAGGTGCAGGAAATATATTTGGTGTTATTTAATTGCATCCTAAACCCACCCTCACCCCAAAGAAGTTGTTATTATCTCTGTACAATCTTTAGCTATTACATTTTTTTCCTCAATTTCACAATTGAGGTTATCTCTCCCCAATTATATAATTAATAGAAATGTGATTTTTATGTAGATTTCCCACTACCTCTTCCCTCCTTTATAGGTCTTCCCAATACACATGTACACTTGGATACTATCACTAGGTAACCTAGGTCCAACCATGAATGCCAAAATTTAATTATATTTATATAGCACATTTTTTTAGCATTTGTAAATAGCCCAGCACTCCTGACAGAGCAGGTTCTAATAGATGCTCCATTTTCTTAGTGGCCATAAAGTGGTCTGTATATCCACATGTAGATTGATATTGGTGTTGTTTCAAAATTTCCAGCTGCTTATAACAACAGGTGGTGGTCGATGTGCTTAACTATAGCATGGGCATCAGCCACTCTTGTTTCCATCTCTTACTTCAGTCAGTGCTGCAGCGGCCAATTTCTGCATGGTTATTGTTACTATATTATTGCTATCTTTATCATTATTATCATTCACAGCTACTCACAGATATTATTGTTCAAACCCCTTATCCCACTCTCCTCAGGGGTTTTTCTAACACAAAGGTTGTGGCACATATAGGATCCCCTGACCTCTTAAGCCTGGGCATCCAAGGAGTGTGTCTCTTGACTGCTAAGCTGTTGGACAAGGACTTCCAGTTTTGGTAACTCAGAAAGCACTTCTGTGACATGGTTACACCATTAAAAGGTCCCTGTGGAATTGAACACCAGTGGTCCCCAGCCAAGGCCAACAAAGTATGTATTTCTTTATTGCCTTTCATTTATTCATATTTTATTCAGTCTTGCTCCCTGGGATCATTCCCTAATAGAGTATTTTCATGAAAGCCTTTGTTCTAGATTCTGAAATCAAAATATGGTAGTGGGGAAAAGGTTTGGGGACACTTTTTAGCTTTTTGAAAGGAAGCTTGAATAAGTATAAAAATGCTATTACATTGACCTTGGCATATAATTTCATGATATGTCCCCTCAAAATGGGCTTAGGGTTGATTTTTATTGCTTTTGAATTTTAGCTCTTATTTAGAAATACATATGATTTTCTTACTTGGATAGTTCTAAACTTTTTATTTCTGCTTTATTTGTATTATTAGTCCCATATACAAATAATCTCTGGAGATAAGCCCATGGAAGATAGCTAAGTGCAAGATTCTAGCTGCTAAATATCTGAGCGACCTAAATACCATCATAAAGGAGGGCGAAATTCATCCCTAGGTAATAAGAAGACAGCAAACGTCTTTTAGAAGTAAATTGTTCATAGCTGTATTTAACTAAATTAACCTGCTGGTGATACTGAAGGTGAGTTGATTTCATGACATGGTCTTGTCCAGATATCACCTAATTTGAAGAAGGATTGGGTCTTCTAATTTCTGTTTCATTTTCTTATATGATTGTAGCTAATATAAAATCTAACATCATTAACCAATTTCAAGATACCATAAATATTTACCTAAATGTCCCATTTTGTTTATGTTGATGTACATTTTTTCTATCTTTTGTTTTATTTAATATGCATATTTTTAGTTATGCTCACGGATTTATTTTTAATAAAATTAGCCTTACCATACAGTGATTCTCTGTGTATAATATCTAATTGGTAATCTTGTACAGAATGACCAGCTATCAACATTTGTAATAAAATTATTGTTTTGTGATCATAATGATGTTTCAATGTATAATGGTTACTTTCCACATTTAGGATTGGTGCCTAAAATTCAAAAGCCAAATCATATTAGGAACTTAATAAACTAACATTATTCTATCATAATTTTTAAATAGATCCTTTCATTTTCTCAGACTTAAGAGCTAGAATACTAAGCCTGCTATGCTAAATATTGTATTCTGTACTCCATTTAGACTTTGATTTGGATTTAAAATTCAAAATCACTTCCATCATTTCTATCCTTGTGAGTGTGTGCCTGTGGGGATATTAAAATAGAGAAAGAGCTACTTGGAGAGATGAAATGATTGAATTTGATGCCTAAGGCCAGAAACCTCATTTTGCTTATGTTAATATGTGGAACTTTCTGCACTCCAATCCATGGCTAGTAAATGCTTTTTCTTGATTTTGTAAAATTCAGCATTGTACATTCTGGTTGAGAACCTTATTTCTTTTGTTGCAAATAGTGCTAGCAACCAATCTCAATCTTGGTTCTATTAACATAGCCCAATTATAAAACAGTTACACATGATTACAGAAAATCAAAACCTATGGGTTGCTTTCTCTTTTTTTCTCTTTTTTCTTTTCATGCTGCTGGGGATTAAACCCAGGATCTTGCACATGTGTGTTGCTTTCTTTAATGCCACTTTATTTAAGATTGAAGCTATTGTAATTTTAGGTAAATCAGTAATTAACTTAGCACAGAGATAGAATGAAGAGATAAAATTATAGGACCTAGGAGGCATTTTCAAAGAAGAATTTTAATAAATAACTGGAAGGATATATAATCCATTCCAAAGAAGTACAGATATCCTCTGTGTCCCACTTGCAGGGTGACATTAGGAAGACAATATCTGTCTCTATTATGTTTAAATTAATTAGCTAATTCATCCAATTTCAAGATATATTTATTCTACACCAATGTCTTGGCAGTCTAAGATAAAAAATATATAGTTTCTCAGACCCAAGAGAGAGTTCAGAGCATAATTTGGGATGGGAAGGGAGAAAAGAAATGTACAAATATATATTTGTCATTCAAAGTAATGAATGTGCTGATGAATATACTTACAAATGACTGGGAACATACAGAGGACAGAATGAATTCCTAGATTGAGCATATTTTTTTTCAAAGACAGAGGACACATCTGAAGTATTTCTTAGACTAGCAGAGGAGTTCAGCAGCAAAGAATTGGAATCAGGACCTAGTAGAGAGAAAGACAATAGTTTGTGTATAGGGCAAGATTCTTAACTGAGTGCGTCACCTGTTAGCAGTCTAAGCGGAGGGCAAGGTGGTGAAGACAGGGGTAACGGTTGACACATGGGCCAGATATGTGTTATGTAGGGCAATTGTATATCCTGCAAAATATTTGGACTTTTCAGTAGAGACACATTTAATGAAATTTGTGCTTTATGTATTTTGGATTAGACAAAGGGGAGTGAAAGGAAGAGAAGGGGAATGGGAATAGAAAAAATGGTAGAATGAATTGAACATTACTATACTATGTGCATATATGTTTACATGATCAATGTAATTCTATATCATGTATAATCAGGAAATGAGACATTATACTCCATATATGTATAATATGTCAAAATATATTCTGCTATCATGTATAACTAATCAGAACAACAACAGCAACAAAAACAACCAATGGGACAATGTAGAGAAGCAACAGGTAAGTTTCAATGGGATGTAATTGTAATGTGCCACTCATCAAATTCTATACTTAAAAGCACCCTGCCCTCAGAGGATTTTTAAACTAGAAGTAATCTTGGTCATTGACTAGTCCAAGATTTCACTTAGGAATGTAAAGGTTCATATAGGTCAAGAATCATGTTCCAAATCATATTGCTAATTACTCAAACAGCTCAGTCAAATAGTCAGAACTGCAATTTCCTTTAAGAATTTTTATTATATTTTTAATCAAACATATAAGCTTTGTCAAGAACTTCAGTGGACTCTTCTGCCCCCACCATAATATTTATTTATTCCTAATTGGGATCAAATACATAATACAAAATTAATCATAATACAAAATTATGATCAATCATAATACAAAATTAAGCATTTTGAAGGAAGTGGACTTTTACATTTTCTTGATTTGGAATAACCTCCAGTGCATTTGGTCATCGTCTGCTCTACTCATGGTACAGTTGTGAAGTGGGTGAAGCCTCTTCTGACCTTCCATGGAGATCTATTAAACCTACCCTCTTGTGGGTATCCTACTCCTCTGGGACTTGTAGAACAAAATTTGTTGTCCCAAACAGTATATGGATAGTACTTCAAGATCAATATAGTCCATGCAGTGATCTTTTCCCTATCCTATCATTTGGGATGATCTTATCTCTTCTTTGAAAATATTTATCTAATTCCTCAGTTTCATGTTAGCAAGGTTAGAGAATAACCAGTCCATATAAAAGTATACCAGGGAGTCTAGAGCACATGGTGCCTGATTCCCTTCTCTTTAATCCTACCCTTTCCTATGAAACCATAAGTACTAATTTTAGTATTGGTGATAGATTAAAGATCTGTAGATCTTGGCTAATTCTGAAATACTGTCTTATACAATGCATTCAAGAGGTAGAACCTATGTGTAGACTGCACACTTTCCTACCTACTTTTTCTTTGGTTCTTTGTTTTAGATACAAGATTTAACATAGTTCAGCATGGGTACCGTTTTTACACTCTGCAAAATCTGAAGTGCTTGTTTGTCTTCTTCCAAGGCAGTCTAAAAATCAAAGAGATTTTGATTTGGAGGTATGGGTGAGTACCTACCACTTGACTTTGGCCACCAACTGAATTGGATCTGAGCAGATGAGCACGTGACCTGTTGAACTATTGAAAGAGGAGAACTAAAGTTATTCTTCTCAAGAGAAAAGGTCAGGAGAGGCTCCCTACTTATTAATCCAATGGAAATCTGGACCTCACTTTAAGAAAGTTGGAAAATTCGTCAAATGGAAAATAAATACATCTCTCTAATCTTTACATTCATGTCATTCTCATTTGTTCTAACTCACATTGAGCTATCAAATTTTGTGGCAAGCTATAAACTTGTTGAGTCATTAGCCTGCCTGGTTAATGGAGGAAAACTAAATTTCTGTTCCTGCATAATGACACTTATTCACTGTAGACATTTGCATCACTGGGAAACGATAAAACCTTATCCTTCATAATGAAGTTCTGGGCTGACAAAGAGGAAAATATAGTGTTGTGGGACAACTATGAATATAAAACAAGCTTAATAAAGAAATAGTGACAAATTATATTATGCAAAATGTAATGCAATAAAAATGTTACTAACTCATTGGAAATGTCATAAATAATCTAAATAGTTTTTGACTGACAAGGGCTTGAAAAATATATTCTTTTAAAAATGAGGCATAGAAGAGATGTCAATTTAATTGCCATCATATTTTGATATGCTTGGAGATTCCTATATTTGGCTTATTTGCTAAATTTAGATATTTGTTCATGATGAAATGAAGGGAGGAGCATAATTAGCCAGTTCTGCACTTTTATTGTTTATCTGGTGGGAAAGCTGTCAGCATTCTGAAGCTACAGGATTGTTGTTTTGGTTTTAGATCAGTGGTCGAATGATGTTTTAATCAGTTTAGACAAGTGTATCCTTATGAAGTAGGCAAAGTTTCATATTTTGTATTTGAGCACTGAGAAAAGACAATGGTCAAATTTGTGATATTACTAAATTTTAAGTTGTAGTTTTTGGAAAAACCATAGACAGACCTTCCCAGTCAATCTGACTGAGACTCTTACTTAGAGTTGAGGGGCTTAAACACTAGAAAACAATTGTTTTTTTTTTTTTTTCTTTTCATTGAGTATTTGTCACATAATTGTCTACTCTTGTCACCATTTGATACTTTATAAGTGTCTTTATTCTGTCTTGGCATGGAAAGTTTCTTAGTCATGCAGCCATTCTACATAGTTTTCCTTTATCTTTTTGTTTGTTCATCTTCTGTGTTCTGACGACTCTTGTCTGGTACCTAGAGAAGCAGCCTCAGAAGTGAAGAGATGACTTCAATATCAATGATATTTTGCAAATAATTTTCATTTTGTTAATGGATCCTCAGGACAGGAAGTATTCTCTAATTCGTATTCCTGCTTGGTTCTGCCATAATGGGTGGGCTCTACAGCAAGAGTGACAATTTGACCTGTCTTTTATGTCAATCATATGACAGAATATAGAGCATTCCAGAGCAAAGATTTCACTGCTCACCTAGAGTAGCTTCCTTTCGCACTGAGCCTTCTGAGCATTACCCTCCCTGAAGCTTCTATGAAATGTTACAGTTGGGATGTGAGGTGTCCCCCAAAAGCTCATGTGTGAAACAATACAAGGTTTGAGGAGGAATGATTGAGTTATGAGAGGTCAACCCAATCAGTAAGTGATGGGATTAACTGGGTGGTAACTGGAGACAGGAAGAAGTGGCTCATGTGGGGCATGGCTATGGGGTATATCTTTTTTATCTGGAGAGTGGAGTGTCTCTCTCTCTCTCTCTCTCTCTCTCTCTCTCTCTCTCTCTCTCTGTCTCTCTCTCTGCTTCCTGATCACCATGTGAGCTGCTTCCCTATGCCACACTCTTTTACCACAATGTTCTTCCTTACCTCTAGCTCCATGGAATGGAGCCAGCTATCTATGAGCTGAAACTTCTAAAACTGTGAGCTCCATATTAACTTTTCCTCCTCTACAAGTGTTCTTGTCAGGTTTTTAGTCCCAGATGTGAAAAAGTTGACTAAAATACCAAGCTCTTGGTGGTGGCAACCAACTTGTCATTTGGTCACAAAGGGCAGGTTGTAATCCCAAATCACATATAATCTTTGATCCCCTATGAAACTCATGGATTTGTATATGGCCATACATTTCACAGTGAGACTTGGTCAATGGTAGACTACATATACAATGGTGGTTCCTTAAAATTGCATCATCTAGTGACATCAGAGGTATCAGAATTTGCACAAATATCAGGATTCTAACATTTGCATGCCAAACAAATCACCTAATAACACCATTCTCAGAACATGTCTCTATTGTTAAGTGACACATGTATATGTATATACATACACATACAAAAATGTATATGATCTAATGTATTATCTAAAAGGATGCATAAAGATGTATCCTATTTTGTTTTTTGGTGAAAATTGATATATATTTACCAAGGAATAATTTAAATTTTTGTTGTACCTCTCACATTTGTCTTTAGTTCCCTTAAAAATTATTTCCAGAATTATTTCTCATATATTCATGTAACTTTTATGGACCACTGTTAATGACAGTTCTGTCTTTAAAACCACTATCCTAATAAACTCCCCAAATTGTCTGGGTCAACTTGGTATTTTAGAAAAATTGATACATCATTTTTCTTGATGCTATGATTATTATTTTCCAATGTGAAAACTTTAAATTAAATGTTTTTAAGAAACACTGTTAAAAGAATGAATATGATAGACTAGTAGAAAATATTTACAAAACACTCATCTGATAAAAGATTTTATATTCACAATTATCTTAAAACTCAACATCAAGAAGACAAAATAATATTTGAAAAATGGGCAGAAGAGCTGAACACACATTGCATTTTGTATATGTTATACACACACAAATAACAAAAATATGAAAAAAATCATGAATATAACTTTTCATCAGGGAATGGCAAATGTAATGACAAATTTGAATGAGATTCAAGATGGTGGATTAGAGGTATACTGTATCTCTAGGAGCACTATGGCTGAGGATTCAACCAGTTAGAGTATTGTTTCTTAGTAAGGTGGATGAAAGGGAATTCATTGACAATATCAGACAGTCAGAATCTCTTACAGAAATTCAGGTATATTAAACAAAGAGCAAGAAAGAATACAATGAAGTCAAGCCAGTTGTGGCAGCAGCACTGGGTCACCATAGAGGGAAGGGATACCTCTAACAAAGGGATAAATTTGGCAAGAAAAACATGTGGGTCACAAAAGTAGCCTGAACTCTATTGATTCAGAGGCTGCACAGTGAACTTTTTTTTTTTTTTTTTTTTTTTTTTTTTTTTTTTTTTTTTTTTGCAAACTGCCTTGTTTGTGAACTGGCAAGTGGAAAGCTGAGACTGAGAGCCATCTTGAGGAAGCCACACTGCAGCTTGATGCAGCAGGACCCTGAGATTATATCAAATATTGTTATGCTATACTGGAAAGTACCTACCATAAGTCCTAGGGTGAATCTAATAGATCATGAGTGAAGCAGGCACAGAGAAGATTCAACCCAGGGAGATTCAAGTCAGAAATACAGAAAGGAGTGCAACATTTCAGTCTTTTGAGTTTGCAAGTTCATGTGAACAGCTGAAGAGGGTCAGTAAGCTGAAGAGGCAGGCATGAATACCCTTCAAGGACTAAGCCTGGGAAGACTGTATTCATAGGCAATGAAGTGTATGAGATCCATAGAGAGTTGGCTCCCCCGCGCCACAAGTAGAATTCTTGGGAGGCTCCTGAGATCCAGACTCCTAGCAGTGATCAACATCTGCTTGCCATAGGGTGTGTTGATCTAATCCCTTCTAAACAGAGCCCACCCATCAAAGTCCCTAAAGCCTGATTAGAGCTAATCCCCAGCCACTGGAACTCCTCTGTTAGAACTCTGCAACAGCTTTCCACTGGGAGTCCATTGATCTGGTCTGTCAGGAAAAAACCCAATTGACAGTACTTCCCATTTCTACCTGATACTGGTAAGAAGGAAAGTTGAAAGCTATTTCAACCAGCTTCTGTTTTAGACCACCCCTGTTGGCAGCTTGGTGAGTGACACAGAAAGAGGAAGTGGTTTAGAAACCTCAAACTTTGCACATGTCTCCCCTCTCTCTATCTTTCCCCCTTCCTCCTCCTCCTCCTCCTCCTCCTCCTCCTCCTCCTCCTTCTTCTTCTTATTATCTATCTATCTCTATCTATCTATCTATCTATCTATCTATCTATCTATCTATCTATCTATCTATCATCACAAGAAGAAATGGAAAAGGACAGTTTGTCATAGGCAGTGACCATCCATCCTCATTGGCCATTTTCATCACTACAGTGGAAACAATTCTTCCACTTTTTTCATTAAGAATCTCCCCCCGTTTTTTTGTTTGTTTCTCTTGTTTTTCTTTCTATTCCTTTTTCTCCCTCTAACAGCCAAATTCGTATATTTCCTCCTATTCTCTCCCTTCACTTTGTTTTTTTAGTTTATTTTTTCTTTTTCTTCTTTATAGCCAGCACTTGTTACATCTCTTTTGTTTTCTCTCTGTTCACATTTTCAACATTTTAAACTTTATTTTACCTTCTTATAGAATGTTTTTTTCTATTAATGAACTGTATTTTTACCATCTTTAGAAGTATTTGTTTTATACAACACCTACTCCACCATTCATGTTGTAATTATTAGTGCTATGGATAACATAGTTGACACCTGCTGTTTACTTTAATGCCAGATCTAATT
The DNA here is from genome assembly GCF_964194105.1 of Spermophilus citellus. Classification (NCBI taxonomy): domain Eukaryota; kingdom Metazoa; phylum Chordata; class Mammalia; order Rodentia; family Sciuridae; genus Spermophilus; species Spermophilus citellus. Next base: position 41,150,007 of record NC_138194.1, on the reverse strand, counting down.
TATAGCTATTTATTATTTTTTTCTGTTTATAATTGCTGATATACCCATTTCTATTTCTGTGGTAATTAGTGTTGTAGATGTCATAGTAGGCACTGGGTATTTATTTAAATGCTATATGTATTTTACTTTAATTTTTTCTATTGTTTTTTCATCCTTTTCTGTGAATAGCTTGGAATCTACAGGGATGGTACAAGTTCACAGGGTACAGACTGTTACTGAGCTGAGTCCAGCCAAGAGACAGTGCTCCTTGCCCCACAAACCAATTAACCACACTTAAATTTCAGCAATACTTTCATACAAAGAATAGAAATCACACACACACTCACACACACACACACACAAACACACAAACTAACGAACAAATCAGCTAGAGGACTTCTGAGATCACATACATTCACATTCATTTCTATAGCCAAGACAGAGAAAACTAACACAAAGGCTGTGGGTACCATATGTATGAAAGATTTCTATCTAGGTCACTCCAGGACACATCAGCAAGAAAAGGCTGTGCCTTAAGAAGTCCCACACATAAGAGTAGAAGAGAAATTCACCTCCAAAATACATAAAACCCAGCATGGGAAAACAAGAAAAATTAAAAAAAAAATCTTAAAGTTCATAATTCATCATTATAATTCACCAGAAACTGACTCTAAAGCTATGGAAGTGAATGAAATGCTGGATAAAGAATTTAAAAATTATTATAATAAAGATCAATGAATTTCAAAAGAATACAGAAATATAGTTATTGGATTAAGGAAATCGGTACAGTATATAAAAGAGAAATTCAGTAAGGAGGATGGAGATATAAAAAGAACCATAGAGAAAACTTGGAAATAAAATATATAATAAATCATATAAGATATTTAGTTGAAAGTCTAATGAGTAGATCTTGCTAAAGACAGAATCTCAGAATTGGAAGCCTTGAATGTGCAGACAGTACTAAAATAAATAGTAATCATGAAGAGAATACAAAAAAAAAAAAGCTGAGACCTTAAGAGAACAAATTTAAGAATCATTGGAATTGAAGTGGGTTATAAGATTCAGGCTAATGGAATGAATAACTTCTTCAGGGAAATAATAATAGAAAAAAATTCAAATATTGAGAATGAGATGTACATCCAGGTACAGGAGGCATTCTGAACCCTAAATAGACAAAATTTAAAAAGAATTTCTCCATGATACCTTATAATTAAAATGCCTACCATACAGAACAAAGACAGAAATTTAAAAGTCTCAAGTGAAAAATATCAGGTCACATTTGATGGCAAGCCATTCAGAATTACTTATGATTTCTGAGCACAAATCTAAAATCCAGGAAGTCTTGGAGCACAAAATTATTGTCAACCAAGATTGCTATATGCAGCAAAGCTATCCTTCAGAATCAAAGAAATAAAAATTTTCCAAGATAAACAGAAGCTAAATGTGTTTATGAAAACTTAGTTGGCACTACAGAATATGCTCAAAGAAATACTACACACAGAAAAACTCAAAAACAAACTCTAAGGCTCACAAACAGACAATCACAATTGAAAAATAGCTAAGCAAGTGATAAACAACCAAATCAATCACATGCAAAGAATTAATGCATCTCCCTGTATAATAACATTGAATATAAATGTTTTCAACTCTCTAATTAAAAGAGATAGACTGGCAGAATGGATTTATAAACAAGGCACAATTATATGTTTTCAAGATACTAACAGGCAAAGACAGTGAGGGGCAGAAAGTAAAAGGGTGGAAATAGACATGCCATGCAAATAGAATCCCCAAATAAGAGTAGCTACCTTCTTATCCAATTTCAAGAAGACTTAAAGGCAAAATTAATCAGAAGAGAAAAAGAAGGTCACTTCTTACTGGTAAAGGGATAAATCCCCAAAGAGAATATAACAATAGTAAATATTTGTGCCCAAATACTGATGCTCCTAATTACATAAAATAGACAGTATTTTAATTAAATCCCCAGATAGACTCTAGTACAATAACACTGGGTGATTTTAACACACCTCTCCCACCAGTAGATAGGTCATAAATTCAGTAAATACTCTTTGAACCTAAAAAGATATTAAAAATCAAATGGACTTAGCAAACATCTATAGAATATTTCACCCAACAACTTCCAATTACACTATCTTCTAAGCTGCTCATGGGAGCTTCTCTAAAATAAACCATATTTTAGGTCACAAAACAATTCTTAAAAAAAATTATATATGTATGTGTGTGTATGTACACACACACACCATATATATATATATATCTATATCTATATCTATCTATCTATATATATATATATATACATATATATATATATAAATTATTTGTATTTTATCTGACATAATGGAATGAAATTAGAAAACAACACCAAGAAAGCAAATAGAATCTAAGTAAATAAATGCAGAAGAAACAATACATCCTCCTTTTCTTTCAATCCTCCCTACTCCCATTCTCTCTCTTCTCCTCTTTTGATCTTTGTTTTACTCTTTTATTTATTTTTTTGGTATTTTCTACATATATATGCAGATGAAATTCTTTTTGGTACATTTATATATTAAATAGTAACATTTTTAATGATGAATGATTCATAGAAGAAATAAGGCAATACATTAAAAGGTTTTTTTAAAATTTTTTATTTTTTTTTTTAGTCATACATGACAGTAGAATGCATTTTGATATATAATACATACATGGAATGTACATACATCAATCATATTGTCTATTCTATTCTGCTGCCCTTCCTATCCTCCCTACTCCTCCCCTCCTCTCCCATCCTTTCTCTCTATCCAATCTAATGTGACACACTTTTTTTCTTTTTCTCATTACAACATCATACATGTATTCTGTATAACAATGAGGTTCTCCTTCCATCTTCTGTGCAACTCCCCTTCTCCCTCTTTTCCCCTCCCACCTCTCTTCCCTATTTAGTGGTAGTCTTCTTCTCATGCTCTTCTTCCATATCCCATTTTGAGTCACCCCCCTTATATCAGAGAAGACATTCAGCATTTGTTTTTTAGGGATTGCCTAACTTCACTTAGCATGATAGTGATACAACATACCAGAACCTCCGGGACACTATGAACACAGTATTGAGAGGAATGTTTATAGCTATGAGTGCCTACATAAGAAAATCCCAAATACACAACATAATAATGCATTTTAAGGTCCTGAAAAACAAAAATAGATCAATTCCAAAACCCATAGAAGGAATGAAAAGATTAAGAGTAAAAATAATGACAGAGAATTTTTAAAAGTCAACACAAAATAACAGTGAAACAGAGGAAAAAAAGCAGGAATCACCACAGATATCACAGTAATCCAGAGGATCATTAAGGACTATTTTGAGAATTTACATCTCAATAAATTGGGAAGCCTAAAATACATGGATACATTACCAGACACATATGAACTGCCAAAACTGAATAACAGGATATACAAAATCTAAACAGATTAATATCTAGCAATGAGATAGAAGCAGTAATGCAAAGCCTCCTAACAACAACAACAACAACAAAGCTCAGGATGAGATGGATTCTACCAGACTGAAAAAAGAACTAATACCCGTGCTCCTTAAATTATTTAATGAAATAAAAAAGAGGGAACACTTCCAACTTTATTCTATTAAGTCAGTATCACCCTCATATCAAAACCAGAAAAGGCTATATCAAAGAAGAGAACTACAGACCAATATCCCTGATAAACTTAGATGCAAAAATCCTTAATAAAATATTAGAAAATTGTATTCAGTAACATAATAAGAAGATTGTAAATCATAACTAAGTTGGTTTTATCCCACGGGTTTTTTTTGATATATGCAAAACAATAAATGTAATTCACCACATAAAAACCATTAAGAATAAAAATCACATATTTATCTTGATAGATGTAAGTAAGGAAAGCATTTGACAAAGTTCAGCATACATCATGATAAAAACACTAAAGAAACTAAGGATAGAAGGAACCTGCCTCAACATCACATAGTTCATATATGACAAACTCAAAGCCAACCTTATAGTGAATAGGGAAAAACTGAAAGCTAGTCTTTGAAAACCCAGAATAAGACAAAGATAATCACTCTCAACACTCATATTCAATGCAGCACTAGAAATTTTAGCCAATGCAATCTGGGAAGAGAAAGAAACAAAGGGGATAAAAATAGAAAAAGGAGAAGTCTAATTATCACTGTTGGCAGATTATTTTCTCCTATACTTAGAAGATCCAAAAAACTCCAACAGAAGACTGTTACAACTAATAAAAAAATTCAGCAAAGTAACAGGTAACAAAATCAACCTAAGAATTGTAATGCATTCCTCTGTCATTTATTTTTTTAAATCAATTTAAAAAAAAAAAGGTCAGGAGCTTTCCTATAAACCAATAGTGATCAATAATGAATCTGACGAGGAAGAAATCAGGAAAATAATCCTATTTACAATAGCATCAAAAATACATAAAAACAAATCTAACCAAGAATATGAAAGATTTCTACAATGGATAAAGAAATTAAAGAAAACACAAGAAAAGACCCTTTCTTGTTCATGGAGAGGCAGACTTAACATTGTTAAAATGGCCATACTACCAAAAGCAATATATAGATTCAATGCAATCTCCATCAAGATGCCAGAAAGCATTCTTTACAGATCCAGAAAAAAAAAAAACAGTACTAAAATTTATTTAGAGGAATAAAAGACACAGGTAACAAAACCAATTCTAAGCCTAAAAATCAATGCTGGAGACATCACAATATCTGACTTTAACTTGTAGTACAGAGCTATAGTAACAAAACCCACATGGTACTGATATAAAAACAGATGTGTAGACCAATGGTACAGAATAGAAGACAGAGACAAACCCACACATCTTTAGTCATCTGATCCTTGACAAAGTTACCAAAAACATACATTGGAGAAAAGACATTTTTAACAAAAGATGCAGTGAAAACTGGTTTTCCATATATAGAAGACTGAAACTAGATCCTTGTCTTTCACCCTTCACAAAAGTCAATTTATAAAGGGTCAAAGATCTAGGAATTAGATCAGAAACTATGCAACTCCTAGAAGAAAACATGGGGTCTACACTCCAACATAGAAGTGCAGGCAGCAACTCCTCCTAAAGCTCAGGAAATAATACCAAGAATTAATAAACAGAATGGCATCAAATTAAAATGCTTTTGTATAGCAAAGGAAACAATTAAAATTGTGAAGAAAGAACCTACAGAATGGGGGAAAAATCTTTACTAGCTACTCTTCTGACAGAGGATTAATATCCAGAGTATATGAAGAACTCAAACTTACCACTAAAAAACAAAAAAAATGCCAATAACCCATTTAATAAATGGGCAAATGAAATAAACAGACACTTCCCAAAAGAAGAAATACTAATGACCCACAAAATATGAAAAAATGTTTAGCATCTTTAGCAATTAGCAAAAAGCAATTTAAAACTACACTGAGATTTCATCTCCTGTTAGAATGGCAGTTATCAAGAATGCAAACAATGATAAATGCTGGAGAGGATGTAGAGGAGAAAAACACAATTACACTGTTGGGATTTCAAATTAGCGTAACACTATGGTAGTTCCTGAAAACACTACAAATGGAACAGATATATGATGCAGCTATGCCAGTCCTCAGTGGTTATAGTAAAGAATTAAAGTCATCACATTTTAGTGACACATGCATACCCATCTTAATAGCAGCACAGTATACAATAGCCCTAACTATGGCATCAGCCTAGATATCTGTCAATGCATAAACAGATAAAGAAAATGTGGTTTATATACACAATGAAGTTCTATTCAGGCATAAAGAAGAATGAAATCATGCCATTTGAAGGAAAATGGATGGAATTAAAAACATCCTGTGTTAAGCAAAATAAGCCAAACTCAGAAAGGCAATAGTCATGCATTTTCTCTCATGTGTGGAAGCTAGAGAAGAAAGAGGGGGAAGAAAGTATAAAGAAAGACTTTAGTTAATGAAATATACAATATTTATTCATCAATTGTAACAAATTACCATACTCATGAAAAATGTTGATATTTGTAGAAATTGTGTGTAGGTAGGTGGAGAGACGTCCCGTATGGAAATACTGCTTTTTGCACATTTTATTTGTAAACTTAAAATTTCCCTGAAAATAAATCTAATAAAAATAAAGTATATGTGTATGGGGGAAATCTCATGAAAATTAAAGGGAGAGCAGCAGAGTATAGGAAATGGACCAGAGGTTTGGGGGAGGGGAGGAAAACAGAAAATACTGGGAATGATATCTTCCAAATTATATTGTTATATTGTATGCATGTCTGAATATATAACAATGAATCCCACCATTACATACAACTATAACGCTCTTATAAAATACGCAAAGAATAAAAGAATGTATCCACTGCATACGCATTAGGACAGCCAAAATCCAAAACACGTACATTGCCAAATTTTGGCGAGAATGTGGAATAACAGGAACACTTATTCATTCCTGGTGGGAATACAAATGGTGCAGCCACATTGGAAGGCAATTTGGCAGTCTCTTGAGAAGTTAAACATAGTCTTAGCATATGATTCAGCAATTGCATTCCTAGGTATTTACCCAAATGTGTTGAAAATTTATGTCCACACAAAGACCTACACATGAATATTTATAGAAGTTTTATTCATAGTTGCCAGAATGTGGAAGCAATCAAGATGTCCTTCAATAGGTGATCAGATAAACAAACTATGGTACATCCATAAAAGGCACATTATTCAGTGCTAAAAGAAACGAGCTATCAAACCACAAAAGACATGGAGGAACGTTAAATACACATTACTAAGTGCAAGCAGCCAATCTGCAAAGGTGATATGCCCTATGATTTTAACAAAATAATATTTTGGAAAAGGAAGAACTCTAGAGACAGTGAAAGCTTCAGTGGTTGCCAAGGTTTTTAGGGGAGGAAGAGAGGAATGAATAGGTGGCACTCAGGGGATGTTTTAAAGGGCAGTTAAATTGTTCTATATAACACTGTGAAGGTTGTTACGTGACATTATCCATTTGTTAAAACCCATAGAACTGTACAAAGCAAAGAATGGGCCCTAATGCAATCCAGAGACTTCAGCTAATGATAACATAGAATATTTATTCATCAATTGTAACAAATTACCATACTCATGAAAAATGTTGATATTTGTAGGAATTGTGTGTAGGTAGGTGGAGAGAGGTCCCATAGAGGAATACTGCTTTTTGCACATTTTATTTGTAAACTTAAAATTTCCCTGAAAATAAATGTAATAAAAATAACAACAAAAACTGAAATAATTTTTAATTTTTTTTGATTCTAGGATTAGTACTTCGCTATTTCTCCAAAGCAGTCAATTTTGTTTTCATTTGCACAGTACATTCTGACTTATTTTTAAGCTGTAAACTTGTGTACACAGAAACATATGTTTTTAGTGTGGCTAAATACTTTTATGTATCATGTACTCTAGGCTCTAACAACTTTAATTTTAATCACTTGTAGTTTCACATATGCAGTGCACAACTGTGACAATATGGCTTAAGTAGATAAAATATTTATAAAGAATATGCAAGCAGAAAATATCAAGCAACTGCAGCTGACTTCACCTTTTAGCTTATTATCAAGTTAAGAATTGTCCTAACATTGATGCAAAGTGATATGTAATCATGAATGATTGACTGGCAATCATTAGTGTGGAAAGGTATGCTAGATAACTACCAACCCAACCAAAATGGAGTGTGAAGAGGAAAGTAATAGTTTGCTTTGCTTTTGGTATACAATGTTTGACCCTCAAGATGCTCATAAAAATCATTATTCCACTTGCTATGAATGAGTGGTAGAATCATTATTCACTACTAATAGCTCATATTTAAGTACCTGATAAACATGGGGCATTGACAGAGGGTTCAGTAGGTACAAACCATTTAATCTCCACAAGAGCTGTATGTGATAGGTACTTTTGTTATTTCCATTTCACAGATGACAAAACTGAGTCACAGGAGCTAAGTAAGCTTGCCCAAACTTTCACAGTTAAATGAAGGGCTGAACATGGATTTGAACTTGGTCAGATGGACTCTGGCATACATGTTCTTCAAAACAATAGAGAGTTTGAGACTAGATAGTAAAATTGATTTAAAACATGCCTAGTACAGTTTGTCTTTCACTTTGGACATTCAATATTCAAAGCACTTGGTTTTGTGTTTCTGTATACCTCTGTGCACAAGCCTCATGTGAGAAAAGCTCCTTTTTGAGACCCTTTACCATATTTCTGGGAAGAAAAATGATATCAAAAGATTTCTGAGAAAAGCCAGCAAGATTGCCAAGTAGCTAGACAAACATGAGGAATCCGTGATTATTAAAAAAAAAATGCAAAACAATCTATTTATTGCTCAAAGCTACCAGTTTTGGTTAACGCTTTTAAAAACAATGCATGGTGAATTTTAGTTTTTCAGGTTCATTCTTTGCAAACTGGTATATATTCTAAAGTTTTTCCAGATTGCTAGTTATATATCAAACAAACATATCTGGCAGAGACCTTTTCATAAGACTGAAGAGATTGAAATTCTTTTTTATGATAAATTGAAAGAAACTGAAAAACAACTGGGAACAAATACCACAACTTTTTTATTGTCTAAAGTTTGCAGAATTCTAAATGTAATCTTCTCACCACTCTTGCAGCATACAAAACATAACTGAAACGTGAGGGAGGTGGCCATTATGAAAAAGAATTAAAGAGCCTGTGAAAATGAAGGAACCACACAGTCTTTGTGCAATTATTTTCATCTTTCTTGTCTTGCAATTGTAATGAGGTAAAGTTATATATATATGCATATATACACACATATATATATAAAGTTTTATATATATAAATAAACTCCCTGCAATTTAATTGAATTGAGTTACAAAAACTTTAAATGGCAAAAGAAATACACAGTTGCAAAGACATCAAGCTATTTTACAGAAGATGACCATTATCATAAATTTGAAAACTCATGATCACACACCATTAAGAATAAATTCAGAAGGAAAGACCACAGGAATGTCTCTCCTCTTTTGAGGGTGAAGGGATGAGAACACTTTGAATATTAAAGAGGTGTTTAGAATGCTAAGTGAGGAGACTGAGATTAAAGCAAGTTAGTGGGTGAAGAATGGACAACCTAGTCTAAGACTATTTTTCACCTACCATACTAGATCCATTCCAGTCTTGTCTTGACTGTACTTTTTATTAAGTTAATCATTCTTAATAGTCCTAGTATAAAAGACTATGTTAATACACTTAATATAATGAGCGTGCTTATGTTTTAGATATTAAGTGTCCCTAAAAGCTCACATATAAGATAGTGCCAAAAAGTTTAGAGGTGAAATGATTGGGTTGTAAGACCCTTAACCTAATCAGTGCATTAATTCAACAATAGGGATTTAAATGGGTAGTAATTGCCAGCAAGTAGTTGTAGCTGGAGGAGGTGGGTCATATTGGTATATATTTTGTATGTGGTGAGGGGAGTCTTTCTCTTTGTGTTTCCTGGTGCCATGTCCCGAGCTGCTTTCCTCCACCACACTTTTCTTCCATGATGTTCTGCCACATCTTAGACCCAGAGCAATGGAGCCAGTGGTGTGTGAACTGAGACCTCTGAAACTGTGAGCCCCCAAATAAACTTTTCCTCCTCCAAAATTGTTCTTATTAGGTCTTCTGGTCACAGCAGTGAAAAACCTGACTAAAATAGACTCTCATAATGAATGTTATATAAAATTATCTGGGGGAGAAAGAGAAAAATTGCTTTGAGCATGATAACATATAGAAAGGCGAAAGCTTATTATTCAGATCCTAAATTGATGTTGAGAACAGTGAGAATATTTCTTTTACACTTTACACAGGAACAGACTAGGATTCTAAAAACATAAGGAATTTGACCCACATGAGTCATTAGGACTGAAACTGAGTCTACTATGGGTAGTAAATTTAGACAGATTTCAAGTGGTATATCCTAAAAACAAATTGGAAGACAAAAACAAGATTAAAACCTGCATAAAATAAATAAAATAATTCCAAAAGTATAATACTGCTTGTACTGTTAGAATTTCACAAATATACTGAAAAATTACATTCCCTAGAAGCTCTCCATTGCTAATAAAGTTACATGGAATTAGACATAATATGCATTTGTTTAAATACACACATATATTCTCACTGGACTCATGAATAAAATTTAAGAAATAGATGCAAACAATGAAATTCTGGACTATAATTGGAAGAGGGATAAACAAAATTAGCAGGTCACATATGCAAAGCTTATACTGTATTTGTTTAATATTGACATTCTGTAGCTTCAAAATGCTTTTCCATTTTATTTGCCAAAAATTAGAACCTGGGAAACCTGTGATTTGGTTTGATATTTTCCTATAAACTGAATTTTAGTTAAAACAATTTGTAATGGTTTAATCAGTGCATTACAATTATATGTAGTAGTGGGGTCCACTGTACATTTTAATATATGGACATAACTTAATTTCCTCTAATGTATTTCCCATTACTTCCATTCATTCTCTTTCCCCTGCCTCCTCTATGTTTTCCCTTCCTTTACTCTTCTGGTCGGTCTTCCTTCTATGTATTTACACATATGTTTTCCACTGGTGCATTAAAACAAATTATGCTATATGCATGTATGAATATATTGCACTGAATGCCACTTTGGTATTGTCAAGATTTAGTGCCGGCAACTGCCCCTGCTCTCTTTCCCTGGAGCACGGGAGTTGCATGAAAGATTTCTGAGTGGATACTGAACCTACCACAGCTTACTAAATACAGGTCTAAGTTCTCCTTAGTGGCCACTGGTTTAGTTCAAGAGATTCTAGTACCTCCAGCTTTTCACAACCTGAAGTTTTGAACTTCCACGTGGCATACTAAAATATCAGAGTTTGTAGTCGGTCATTGCCATTTGAATGCTGACCATGCCTCTATGCAGAACATTTGAGCATCACTCGTTCTCCTGGTGGAATGATTGTCCAAGTGGAAGATGTCAAGAGAAAGCAGAGCTCAGCCTGGTAGAGATAGCTCACGTCCGCTTTCATTACTTTTTATTTCCAATTTTAAGCTACTTTTCAAATCTTTCTTCAGGGAAGACTAAATAGAGTCAGGTTTGTGCTCCATCAAGCAACCATGTTCATTATACTGTGAAAAGAACTAAAAACACTAATTCAGATTCTATGCAATGCAAATGTCATCTGAATGAGCCAAAGTGGTACAAGGATGCAGGTTGTCTTGCGAGATGAGCACGGATAAATAAATAAAACACCTCTCTCTTGTTTCTTTATTTCGTTTTAGTTATCAAAATTATTAAATCATATATATGCCCTAGACTTCTAATATCCTTTCACCTGGCTCAAACACTGCAGTAATGGATTGTACATTTTTACCTATTTTGACATGAGTTTTCTGCACGCTCTCAGGGAGACAATGCAGTATGAAAATTCATCCTGTATGACAAGGTGTCCTATGAAATGATTATTGAAACAACTCTCTGACTGCTGATAATGTTCACATTCTACCCCATGTTTAAAAAAAAAAGAGGGGGGAAGGAAAGTACTAGAGATTTTTGCTATGATTTTAGAGCCCCTGGCAATTTGGAATACCTAAGTTGACTGTCACCTTTACTTTTTTTTTCCCCTCTTCCAAAATGTATTCTCACTGGGTTCTGTTGTGACATGTGCAATATCACCTTAATCTCTACATCACCACTTCTAGCATGAAAACTTTGCTCTTCAAAGAAAAATAACTACATTGTTATTGGAAACAAAATTACATTAGCTCAGAAAACTGAGCCTCATGAGCCTGCCCTGGTTTATCAACTTTAGAGAAAAATCAGATATTGGTCATTCTGATTTGGAATAAGATTGTTTTGGTAGAGAAAGAAGATTTCAAGACAGGCCAGTGGAAAAAACGTGCTTCTTCTTAATAATTCCCTTGTTTTGTAGAACAACTTCTACTATGAAAAATATAAAACATTATAACTTTGTGTATCTTAATGTAATATTGTGATGAGTTGAAATGTAGTTATTGTTTTATCATAAAGATTAGAAGGTACACAGACATCAAAATATGGTCATGGGGTGGTATCATCCTCTCTTTGTGCTCTAATGCCTCCATACAATGTATGTTCTATAATATAATTTTATTAAATCTTTCTTTCATTTGCAATGTTGGGTATCAAACCCAGGACCTCATGTATACTGAACCATATTTTACATACCCTTATTATATCTTTACTCAGTGACTGCAAATATTTCCCTTTTCACTATTTTGCACATGTGGATTCATCTCCTCAAGGATCCTTTTCTGATGTTTCCAGAGTTTACATGTAGTAAATTCCTTTTCAACAGTTTATCTACATAGTCTGCCCTAAATCCAGTCCCTATTGTGATTCTCTCTATATTGCCTCTACCACCTACAAGTTTCTATGGTGGCACTTGCTTTTATCTGCTTGTTCCTGAACATATGTGAGGTCCTACAGTGCACCGGGTGTCACATTGTTTTTTGAGTGCCTGATGCTGGGGATACAATGCAAGGAGGTATTTTTGCACCTCTTGATTAGTTCCAAGACCACTGGGGTTCAATAAAGGTTCCGTATTTGGCCAGGAACCACAGGATAGGCCGAGAAATCCTCTGAGGCTGTAGTTATTTGTGATGATATATAACATGATAAGAAATGGAAAAAAAAATTTCTGAGGTTGAAGAACTGGAAACTTTCTATCTCCTGTGTTCTGCTTCCCTCAGTAGAAAGAGAAAACTGCTCATGGCTTCACATGTGGCAATTAACAAAAATCACCAGGGATTTCTGAGTAAGTGGATTCTGCAAATAGACTAAATACCACAGTTAATAGTCCACGAAGGCAGGTGTGTCTGCAAAGTCTGGGATAGCTTCCTCTCATCTTGGATTCCCTGTGGTATGAAACAATTGTTCTCTAAAACCACTAATTCCCCCAAATTTGTCAAAATAAATTGTTTTCTAGGTTTAAAAATAAAAAGCTGACAATGTTCTCCATATTTTGATAGCAAATCTATGCCACATGAAATAACTTATTAATGTATCACATTAACACTTCATAATATATTCATGCTTGCAAGTGGGATGTTTAATTGTATCAATGCCTGTCTATGCAACCTCTGTTTATACTTCGACTAAAATGAGAACTGTGATCACAAACAATGAGCTCATGCAGTACTATTTTTTTTAAAACAGATACAACACTTTTTAAAACCTTTGTTTTATTTATTCATTTTTATGTGGTGTCAAGGATGGAACCCAGTGCCTTGCATATGCAAGGCAAGCGCTCTACCATTGAGCCACAACCATAGCCCCTTTGCAGTACTATTAATATAGCCATTTTGATTATTATATTATTTATTGAGCTCTGGGGATGTTGAGAAAGGTTAAAGTGTGATATTATGCAGAAACAGGAAAAATCAGCTAGTATTCTAATCTCTTCCTTCTACACTATTGAAGCCCCCAGAATTAAAATCTATTTTGATAATATATTGAGGGAAAAGAATAACTCTGTGACAAACTCAGGGTGGTGATAGGGGAAGAAATGGTAATTACCTTCCTCCCTGCTCCACTCCCCACTCTATCCAGTCTCTATTTTTTAATTTTTTTGTCAAGGCCAGATGTAATTTTTAAGTTTTATAGGATATATATTCTATGAAAAATATGTATATATCATATACATAGGAAAGATCCTACCATTAAGCTACATACCCAGTCCATGTAGGGTGTTAAATTTTGCAGTCTGGGGATCTACTGTTGTTTGCATCTGGAATGATCTCCCATCGGTCCATATACTGAAGGCTTGGTCCCTAGAAGAGTGCTACTGGAAGGTGGTGACACCAGGAGGTGGGGTCAATGGGACAAAGTTAGGGAGGATGTCACCAGGGGCATGCCTTTGAAGGTGAGAGAGATCCCAGCCTCTTCTGATCTCTCTTTGCTTCCTGGTTGCTGTGAGGAGTAAGTAGGTTGCTTCTTCATACATCTCAGCCATGATGTGCTGCCTCACCAAAGACAAAAGGCAACCAACCAGCCACAGCAACAATATTAAGCTAATAGCAAAATGATTACATAACATTGTCAAAGTTAATTTATAGGTTAAATCCCTATAAACCTCTAAAACTGTTAGCCAAAAAATAAACCTTTCCACTTATTGATTACCTCAGGCAGTTTCTTGTAATTATGAAACACTTTATTAAAGGATTCCCTTTAAGAAAGCAAATATGACATTAATCTGGAAGGGTTTCCATAGCAAAGTATCCTATTCTCAGTGGCTTACATATCAGATATTGATTTCCTCACTCTTCTGAAGGCTTGAAGGCTGAGACCAAAGTGTCTATTGGCTTCTGGTGAGGTTTTTCTTCCTGGATTTTACACATCATCTTCTCTCTAGCCATTCCTCTGTGCACATGCAGACAAGAAATCAATGTGAACTCTCTTCTGTCTCTTCCTCTTCTTATATGGACATTAGTCCTAGTGGATCTGAACATAATCACCCTTATGACCTCATTCCCCTTTAGTTACCTCCCTAAAAATTTTGTCTCCAAATGCCACATTGGAAGATAGAACTTGAACATATGATGTTTTGGGGGTTGGGGCACAATTCAGCTCACTATAAATATAAATTATTGAACACGAGTAAGTACTAAAACAGACACTTATTTTAAATGAGAAAATAAATCACAATGGGTTGCTAGAAATTTGGAAATTCAATGCCTTTCTTCCAAAAAGCTTCCTATTCAGTTTACCAGGAGCACCTATTGAGAAATGCTGCCTGAATGCAGTCTACCTTCCCACCTAGAAACTCTGAAACAATAGTAGCCAGAGGGAGTCCCCAAGCTCAAACTTCAAACTGTGAAGTTTTTGGTAAATTCCTTTCTGCCTGCTAAAGATGAACTAGTCTCTAATTTCATTTTGGAGGCAAACAGTGGAAGGAAAAAAAAAAAAAACTTAAGGGAAAAGAGTCAGGAAATGTGAGATTGGAGGTTTTTATCTGTTTCTTAGCTATGGCAGCCATGCACTACATAAGGTTTGGGTCAACATGGACCACACATTCAACGGCATTGCCATAAGATAATAATGGAGGTAAAACATCCTATCACCTAGTGATGTTCTATCTGTCACAGTGTCATAGCACAGCACATTGGTGATGTTGGTGCCAATAAACCTACTGTGCTGTCAGTTATTTAAAAGTATCACACAATTTTGTACAGTACATGATAGTGAGGAAGAACAACTAAGCTACTTGTCTATGTATGTTTGCTATACATTTTATAATTAGTCTAAAGTGTCCTCTTCTACATATAAAAAGTTCATTGTAAAATAGCATGCTGTGTTATGCAGACAGCAGCCTTATACAGCTCGAGTTGACTGCATCTCTTGATTGCTTCATTTCTCTCATGCTTGATTTCATCTCATGTGTCTTTGTTTGTTATGGTCCCAGGTGCAATAGGCTAGAGATGCATGTTGTTATAGTTTGAATCTGAAACATCTCTCAAAGTTCATGTGTTGAAAACATGGTCCCCAAAGCCACAAGTTTCAGGGGTGGGACGTTTAGGCAATTAGATTGTAAGGGCTTTGACCTCATCAGTGGATTAATCCAGTTGATAGCAGAATGGACTACCGGGAGGTGGGATCTAGTTGGGGTGTGTCCTGGCAGGGTTTATCTTCTCTCTGGTTTCCTTCTCTCTCTCTCTCTTTCTCTCCCTCCGCCCCCTCTCTCTTTTTCTCTGCCCCTCTCCCTCTTCCTCTCTCTCCTTCATTGTTACCATGAGTTGAGTAGCTTTCCTCTGCCATACCCTTCTGCCATGAAGTACTACCTCACTTTGGGTCTAGAGAAATGGAGTCAGCTGACAATGGAATGAGAACTCCAAAACCTTGAGCCCAAATAATCTTTTCCTCCTCTAAGGTGATCTTGTAAGATGTTTTGGACAGAATGATTAAAAAAAAATAAGTTGAACATAATCTAGGTGTGTGCGAGGCTAAGCCATCTGAATTGGCAAAAGTTCACTTTTCCATTTTCCCAGTGACGCACTTCTCAGAATGTGTCCCTGTTGTTAGGTGGCTCATGACTGAACTATTTTCTCTAGCTTCTTCTGCCTCCTTGCATGTTCTGACTCTGACCCTCGGGAGCATCTAAAAAAGGGTCAATAGCTGCTATTTTCATGTTCTCACTAATAGAGAGATTGGGGCTTAGTTTAGTTGGTACAGGATTAGAGTTTTATTTTTATTCAGTTTTATGTGTGACCAAAGATTCGCATTTAGTGCCAGAATTCTTCAAAGCAGCTAGAGTTTTTTTTTCCATAATTCCAGACACTTCTCATTAGAAACATGTAAAACTGGGACACCACCAAAAAAGTTGGCCTAGAGGCAGATTTTTATTAGAGTCCCAGTAATGAATGACTCTACCATGCTAGATAATTCACACACTTTACTTTTTCCTACAATTATTTTAGATCTTTTTTGTCTCTCTTACCAAATCCCGTGTAAGGGAGCTAATAAAGTATTTCACATAATTTTTGTTGAATTTATTTTTTTCACTAAATTTATGATATGACTGAAATTATCAAACTGTTAAGTGATTTTATAGTCCAACTTTAATATTTGTTTTAATTCAATATAAGTTATTTTGGGTATTATTAGAGACCCAGTTCCACCTGGGCTTAGGTGAAATGAAGGTACATTGATTTCTGTAATCTAAGGCAGTATTGAAGGGTCCTCTGTCATTTCCTTTACCCTTTAGAGAGAGACAGAGCTAAACACTAGGACACAGACTTTGCCAACACTCAAGAGACTCTGTGCCTCTTCTTTTTAATGATCTATGATTTTAAAAAAAATAATCACTCAAATATTAAGTCTTGTGACTTCAGGATAGGGGGGTTCTAAAGAACTGTATATTTCAAAAAGTAACTAGTAAAAAAAAAAATGTAGCCTAATATAAAACTTATGCCTGCTTGTGGACCAATTGGTTATGACACTATGGCTGGAATACTAAGACTATCCTGTTCTTTATGGGGTGCCAACTCTTACTGCTTAGGGTGGGGAATGTGAAGAATATAGCATAAATGTAGTTAGGGTTTGCATGGCAGTATTTTGGAGAGAGGAAGATAAGCCATGGAAACAATAGTAAGGATGCTGGAAAAATAATCATGGTGTGTATGTGTGTGTTGCATTTTTCTTGATATTATCATAATATTTTATATTTCCTTTTCCGTTGAACTTACTTTTTAAATACAGTCTTCCCTCTGCATCTATGGGTTCTGTATCTCTGGATTCAACCAATCAAAATATTTAAGGAAAACACAATTACATCTGTACTGAGCATGTAAAGAATTTTTTCCTGCCAATATTCCCTAAACAACATAGTAGAATGGATATTTGCACAATATTTGCAATGTATTAAGTATTATAAGTAGTCTAGAAATAATTTAAAGTATACAGAAGGATTCAATAAATTACATGCAAACATCAAGCCTTTTGATATAAGGGACTTGAGCATCTGCAGATTTGGGTAGCCACAGGTGTTCTTGGAAACATCATCCATTGGGTACTAATGGGTACCTCTACTTTATTGCCATTTTATTTCAGAAAAATGCATTTTAGTTTCAAAATGTATTTTCAAACAAGCTTAGATAAATCTCAGTAAAATCTTTTAAAGACAAGAATTTTTCTTGGCTGATAAAGAATAATTAATACTACATTCATTAAAATGGTGATGATACAACTTTCAAGTTATCCTATCTCATTCCAAAGAGTAAGCCCCTTTTCCATATTGTTTTCAGATTATTTTTTGTTCCAATTTTCTGACTCACTAGATGAATAAAAGGGAATTTAGATTGCTATAGTTTGGACAATGAATGATCCCCAAAGGACCATGGATTAAAGGATTGGTCCAAGCTTGCTGCTTGTGGGAGGTGGTAAAATCTTTATGAAGTGTGGCCTCATGCAGGGTCCATAGGTCACTGGATGCATGCCCTTGAAAAGGATTATGGGACCCCAGCTCATTCTTCTCTCTTTTGCTTTCTGGTGATAAGGTGAATAGTTCCATTTCACCACAATCTCTCTCCGTGATTCACTGCCTTACTCTAGCCCCAAAGCAATTGAACCAATGAATCATGGGCTGGAACCCCAAATCTCTGATCCAAAATAAACCTTTTCTCTTCATGAGTTAATTATCTCAGGTGTTTTTGTTATAGTGATGAAAAGTTGAATAACATAATTATATAAACACCTTATTTTCTATTACTAAAAAGAAAAGTTTCTATATGATTTTCTTATTATCACACACTTTGAGTCTTAGAGGAAAAGAATGAAGATTTATTATGGGATCTTGTGGAATTTGAAATCAACTTAATTCCTGTATAGAATACAGCATGTACAAAGCATATGGATAATATCCAGGCGAATTAAGACATATCAGCAATGCTTTTATCTGGTAAAAAAAATGTGTATATTTCTCCTGAACTTAAACTCATGTCTAAAAACATATGTTAAGTTTAAACATGTATAACTAAATATGCCAATTTGGAGATTACTTTTAATTTGGCCAATATATCCTCCAACCTTATCAAAAGAAACTAAAGGTAATTGAGGACTATAATAGCCCAATTTCCAAAGAAAATATATATTGTCCTCTGATGGATGAAAATTCATCAAGAATTGCCCCACTCTTCCCTTTATTTTCCTTTTTCTCCTTCTCTCCTTCCCTCTCTCCCCTTCTTTCTCTCATATTTTCCTTTCTTGGATGTTCTTAAAAATATTATGGCACACCAATATTATGAGAAAATGGTATTTAACATCAGTTATACCAAAAAATTGAAGTTTTAGACAAGAAAATTTTGAACCTTAATATAAAGCCTTCAGTTTTCCCTGACCTCTAAACAAAGTAAAACATCTCCTTTTCTAGCACTTTAGAAAATATGAACTATCTAGTTTTTAAAGACCTAATTACTTGAGAGATAAGGAAATAACTGTTGAGAAGTAAGTTCATCTACTAATATCTTCAGGTTGCATTCAATCAGTTGAACGTAACCTGAAGATATTAACAGATGTTTGGTTGGTGAAAAGGAATTATTTTAGCCACAAGTGTGATTCCATCAGCAGATAAATGCTTGTAGATTTATAGAAAGGTTCATGCCTATAAGACATAGATTAGGGTCTCTGAATATCACAAATAGTAAAAGTCATTATGATAGATATATGCCTTACAAGAGACAGACTACAACCTCAAATAAACCACAGGATGTTAGTTAATTCACACCTGGTGGTAAAAAATTTTGACAATTTCAAGTCTAGTTCCTGGGAAATGGCAATCTCTGAATTGACAATGTTGCCAGGTATACCTTTTAGAAACTTTTAGACAGATATTAGAATAAAAGAAATAGAAACTTTAATAGAATGGTGTTCCCAGATTCATTTTTTTTCTAATTTACCTCATGTTAATTTAATTGTGCTCACAATTTCTAAATATCAGCGATAACACTTTGGAGTTTTTACTCAAAATTTAAGGCTGCTTTTTTTTCCTTCAAAATTTAAGGCTCTTATATAGTCATATTTTGTCTTCTCCATGGATGATTGAATTCATTTTCCATATGTTTAGGTTTGTGTTATACGTGTGCTTTAATATTAACTTTTAGTTTTAGAATATTTTTCTCAGAAATGTCTATCATAAATTTTGCTTTTGTGTATTTATCAGGAGGAAGCATACTGTCATGATTTCCAAATACAGTTTCGTTTTTTCTTAAAATCTATGAGAACTAAATTTTATCCTTTTTTAGGAAAGATTCAGTGTTCTGCACTGTCAATCATATTGTTTCTGTCTTCTAGTATATCAATTTTGCTAGTTCACATATTATTTTTTATGTCTTCCATCTCCTTTTTCAATCTTTCCTGTGCTTTTTCTTTGACCATGTAATAATATTTCAAAATTATATATTTTCCTATCTATAAATGATCAAAAATTATTTCTATATTACTTTCTAGATTGTGTAATCAGTTATTTTAAAGGTATGCCTTTTTAAGTCTTCTGGATATTGTTTTGTGTCCCCCCCCTTTTTTTTTTACCATAACTCTTTGTAGATGTCAAACTGTCTTTTCTTCTCTGCTCATCCTCAAACAAGGTAAAATTAGAAAAGTTAAGATTGTGATTGGCTTGATCCATCCACCATTGCCTTCTTTGATGGCACATCTATATAGCTAGATGTCAGGTTGATTTGCATCATTCTGGGGTAAAAGTTGACCTAGCACTCTATCTTAGCTCTAGTAGGTCAACATTTCTTCTAGTCCCAGTTCATTTGGATCATGAAGAGCTTTACTCACCAAATACTAGTCCCAAGTCTCTTATTCCCATCAATGATTATTTCTTATAGAACACACTGATAATAACCTGGTCTTCATATTTTCTGTTCAATTATTTTATGCAATTAGCAATCTCTTCATAGATACAGGAAAATGGCAGGTGGGGGTAAAGATGTAGAAAAGTCAAGAAAGTACTTGTTTCCCATTCTATGCTTGAGAAGAACAGAGGCTTGCTACTCAATTTTCTAACCAATGGAATGATACAATACAAAATTAGGGAAAGAAAAGTATAGAAATTATGAAGGATTACTTTGTTTTCCAGTTTCTGAGATATGATATAACAACTGACAGTTTTCCTTTCTCATTCTACTCAGTGTGTGTGTGTGTGTGTGTGTATAATAATTAACATCATCTCTAGATTCTAGATTTACATCCTGTGATAATCTAATTTTCTAGAATATTGTAGCTTCTTTTCTTTCTTGGAAATTTTAGGGAGTAAAAAAGTTTAAATAAGACTGGGGTGGGGGAACCCTATTCATGAGAAGCTATTCTAAGCTACAAATTCTTACTACTGGGGAAATAAAAAAACGTGTGGGGCAAAAAGAACATTGAATTAAATATTTAAATTCTGAATTCCTCAATTAACTAATGACACATGGCATGTTAGTTCACCCATCTGAAAAATAAGAAAGTTAGAGTTTCTAAATTATTCCATGAATGTATAATATGTCAAAATACACTTTTCTGTCATGAATACCTATAAAGAACAACAACAACAACAAAATAATAGAAGTTAGAGTTCAGGATCCCCAAGTAGCACTAAGATTTAATATAAACAGTTTTTAAGCTTTTTTTATGGATCATGTATTGTAGAATAACATTTTCCAGCCATAGACAACACTGAAAGCAAAGAGAAGATATGAAATATATGAAACTTACATATTCCCATTCATGTTTAGTGAGACCACCTCAAACAGCAAACTTAATAGGCAGTTTACCATTTTATTCCATTCAGGCAAAGGAATTGACCTGGTACAAGCCATTTAAACCATTTTTTAGGTCTCTAGGGCACTTTGCTTAGGGATATAAAATAAATATTATAATATATATAAAATATTATCTAATATATTAGAATATATATAATATTCTGTGCTTCTAAAAGAATGTATTTTTAATTTTCTTAATTTATTCGTTTGTTTTTGAGACACATACTGCATAGAACATGGTTTTCTTGAGATCCTCATATCCTTTGATGGAATTTGCCATCCATTCTGGTAATCTCTAATATATAACAGTACAAATGATGTCTTGTTCTGTCTTTGGAATTGAAAGAACCAAATATCAATGTAATGCTGTAGATAGAATATTTTCTTGTCACTTTCAAAGGAAAATATCACAGTGTTTTTTTAATTATTATACATTTGAAGTTTTGTACAATTTGTATTTATAATAGGCTATGTTAAAGGCAGAAATACATTTTTGTAAATAAAATTTGCTAATCAGAAAGAATATGAACATTTAAACACATTCAGCTCTGAGTTTATTTTCCATCTCACACACAATTACAGTATTTTCCTCTGGCTTGGATCAAGGCTGAGAGCAAGCTTTCATCAAAAGTGTTTGAAGTCTTTCTGAAAGTTGATGGCACTAGGTTTTTCTGTTATGATTTTTGGAGAGCAATTATCACTTCAAATCTGAAGTGTTTTTATTATAAATAATCTTCTAACAAGTTCAGGTATTTTTTTTTATTTTAAGTGGTTTTTTCTTCAGGTGAGTTAATATTTTTTTCTATGTTTTTCCAATTTCAATCAAGTCCAAACTTTGTATTTACCTAATAATCATAGAATATATTTATTTTAATTCAAAGAAAGTCATGGAGAGGGACACATTTTCTGTTCCTATGTTGGTAACAATTAGGCAAATTTTGAAACCAAAGAGATGCAAGCCATTAATGGTACACATCAAGCTTGTGTTTAGTTAGCAAAATCAGCCAAAATGTTTAAGCTAAAATCTCTAACATCAGCCTGGTTTACAAGGTCCAAGGCCAAAAATAAAACTTTCAAAAGGACCACATTTATTTATTCCAGACAGTGTTCATAAAGTTTCCATAGTAAGAAGGCATCTCACAGTATTTGTCCAGCCTAGTGTGCACAGTTCAGCACAAAGTTCTTTTATTCTAAATAAGGTCTCAGTTATAGAATCATGTATCTGAATAGGGCTTAAGGAGAAGAGAAAAGGGTCACTGGGGGTTTTTGAAAATGAGACTGATAACATGATGGTGTACCATATCATATTCATGAAGCATGCATCTCCCATTCCATACCCCAAAGTCATCAGCAGTCAGGTCAATAGAAAATTGACAAAACAAACAAATGGCAAGTTTTAAAGTCATTGTGCAAAGTCAACCCAAGTTACCTGAACTGTGGAATTCACAAGGTTGGATATACTCTTTCAGATATTCAAACTGATTTTTCTTTACAGTTCAAAGTCCTTGTGTTTAAACACTGGAGGAGAGCACAAGGTTTCTTGGAATTATAAATGGTAGGTGTAACAGCTAGAGATCACATTTTTATCAGATCCCCTTTCTGATTTTTACTATCCAACTCTCATACCTGATATTACTTTGGATTATAATTTGCTTCATTACTGTGGTTAGGCTGTAATAATAGGGAGCTCTTCAAAGAGGTTAATTACTGAATGTTGACTATACACCAAATAGTGTCTACATTTTTTATAGAAGAAGCAATCTTCATGGTGTTGAAGAAAGGGAATTATTTCTTCATTGCCAGGTGGGAGGATAGAGGATCTGTGAAGTGGTTTGCCCAAGGTCACAAGGCTACCTCACAACACACATTGTATGTGTTAATCATAAATTTAGTCAGTTAATAACATAAAAATAACTATTATCCTGGAAATATGAAATCAAATGTTCTCTTTAAGAAAATAGCTATTCTGAGCAAGACACAGAGGTATACACCTCTAATCCCATTGATTTAGGAGACTGAGGCAGGAGGATTGCAAGTTCAAGGCCAGCCTAGGCAACTTTGCAAGACCCTGTCTTGAAATATAAAAAGGGCGAGGTATATAGAGCATTGGAAGAGTGTCATCTCCATTCAATCCCCAGGAAAGAAAGAAAGAAAGGAAGGAAGGAAGGAAGGAAGGAAGGAAGGAAGGAAGGAAGGAAGGAAGGGAGAGAGAAAGAAAGAAAGAAAGAAAGAAAGAAAGAAAGAAAGAAAGAAAGAAAGAAAGAAAGAAACCCCTCTTTTACAAATACAGAATTTCAAATCTAAAGCCAAAGTAGGAACAAGTACAGTCATGTTTCTAAAGCACTGGAAAGCAACCTCCATCACTGAACCAAATCCTATCTGGTTTCTAATTTCTTTCCTTTTATTGTACTTTGTCATTCTGGTGGAAGTGCTTCGTGAATTATTTTTGTACCTAGGTATGATCCCTTACTTGTATAATTTGAAGTAAACCTTGGCTAAGTCAATTCCTTAAAGCTCTGAGCACAATGACTAAGTTGTCGAGTTGACTTAAGTATTACAATAAATATTATGGTTGGATATGTGACATCCACCAAAAGCTCATGTGTGAAAACATGCAAGAAAATTTAGAGGTGAAAAGATTAGGTTATGAGAGCTTTAACCAAATCAGTGTGTTAATCTTCTTAAATGGATTATTGGGTGGTAACAGTATGCAGGTAGGGTATGCCTGGAGGTGGGAGGTTAGGAGGTGTGCCTTTGGGATTTACATTTTATCTCTGGATAGCAGAGTTATCTCTCTGCTTCCTGGTGAGGAGTTCTGAGCTGCCTTCCTCCACCACACTCTTCCTGTGTAAAGTTCTGCTTAACCTCAGGCCCAGAGCAAAGGGTACAGGCCATCTATGGACCAAGGAACTTGAAACTGTAAGCTCCAAATGAACTTTCCTCCTCTACATTGTTCTTGTCAGGTCTTTTGGTCACAGTGGGAGGGAAATAGCTGATTAAAACAGGAGGGTTCTCTTTGAATTCCAAATGAGTTTATAGTTTTGGTGAGAGCCAAAAACCAAATACACAAACAAAGCATATATAGAGTGCGCTGATTTCTCATAATTTTTTTCAGCTTTTTCATCAACACTGGAACGAGGCCAAAAATCTAAATTAATGAAAATGACATAGGGCAGTTGTACTACAATTGTGAATCTACTGAACTCTAAAAAAATATGCTTATTTTGGGACCAAATTGCATGTTTCCTCCTTTCAGGTAATAAGTAATCAAGATTAATAATATATTGCAAATGATAAGTTTAACATCTGTCCCTTTAAAGCTTATTAGTAGCATTTCATTAAGGTAAAATATATTAGATTGAAAAAGCATTTGAGGTATAATTGCACACTGGAATGGAGATCAAAGTTTAATATAAGCCAGGTGGAATAAAAATTTCATGTTACCTTTAGGTGACTGAATCATTTGAGTATGAGGGATTTGAAAATATTTTTCCTGCATTTTTTCATCCATTTATCCACAAATAGTTGCTGAAATCTGACAATATGCCAGGAACCATCTAGAGACACAAACAATTATCTCGCAAACAAAAATCTTCCTGTATGGATCATTCATCCAGCTGTGCTTCAGATTTTCTTCCTCCCACTTTTGGAGGTATTGATACTCCAGTGCCAGTTTCCTCTTTTCCTTCTCTTTTTATGTTTCTCTATTTGAATATTTATTCCCCATTTTAACATGCTCAAAGCACATCCATCGTACACACATGTGTGCACATGCACAGACATGCACACACAGTCTGCACTTTGACTCCTTCTCCAGCTTCTCTTTTGGCTCTCTCAATGATCTTCCTAAAAAACTTATTTCAGCCTCACCCGTTCCTCACCTCCCATTCATTCCTCATTCCACTCTTCTCTGACTTCCACCCACATGATTTCAACAGAACAGATCTTATTAAAGCCTCTGAGATCTCCATTAATACAAATTCAATGGACATAGCAAGTTCCCATTGTATCTGAATTCTCAGCAGAATTTCACACTGCTGACTGCTCCCTCCTTCTTGAAAGCCGCTTTCTGTGATGTCTTTTCTTTGGAACCCTCCCATGCCATCTTCTGGGTAACCTGCTGTAAACCCATCCTCCTTTATCTGATAGTTAAATGTCAGGTGTCTTAAAGTTTAGTCTTCCATCTTCTCTTTTATCACAGTATTTCCTTTCTTGACAATCTTAAGCAACTCAAAATCGCCATCTATGTGTTATTATTTTTGACATACATTAATCCAAATTCCATGAACATAGCTATATTTTAAGTTATCAGTCTAAGTTTTAATATAGGCACACACTTGTGAAACCATTAACAAATGGAGATAGTAAATATATTCAACCCCAACAAAAGTTTCCCATACCACATTTTAATCTCTTCCAATTGCACCATTCCCAGGCATCCACTGATGTGCTTTATGATACTATAGATTAGTTTGCGTTTTAAGACTTTTATATAAATACAGGCATAAAGCAAGTAAGATTCTCTTGGTTCAGCTTACTTACTTTGAGAATATGTGGCATTCTTTTTATTGCTGAGTAGTATTCTATCGTATGGATATCCTTGAATTGGTTTATGCATTGTCTGATGATAAACCTTTGAATCATTTTCAGGTGTTTTTTTTTTTGATGATTAGTACTGAATTTTTCACGAACATTTGTATGAGTTTTGTATGAACGCTAGCATTCTTTTCTCTTGTGCAAATATTTAAGAGTGGAAGAGCTGGATCTTATGGTGGGCACTTATTTAACTTTTTACTTACTTAATTACTTACACAACTGTCAAACTGTATTTTTAAGTAGTTGTCCATTTTACACAGCACCATAAGTACGTGAGAGTTTTGTCTGTATTTCCATATTTCCATTAACACATGATGTGGTCCATTTTATTATTTAGTAATATAATCAGCATTATGTTTTAAATAAGCACAACTTTTTGGTGCTTATTTGCTAACCATAAATCTTTCTTGGTGAAATGTCAGCTTAAATTTTTAGAGTGTTTGTAAAATTTAGACTCTGCTTTTTTATTCTCAAATTTTAATAGCTCCCCTCCTCATGCCTCTATTAATATGCTGAGTATAAGTCATTTATCAGAAAAGTTCTTTGAAAATATTTTCTCCAACTATATGACTTGCATTTTGAGTTTCCTAACATTATCTTTTGAAGAATAGATGTTCTTAATTTTGAAAAAATCCATTATCACTGTTCTTCTTTTAAGAACTCTGGTTGTATTATTATATGTAGTCACTCAGGGTGGGGGTATGACTCAGTGGTAGAACACTTGCCTAGTACGTACAAGGCCCTGGCTTTGATCTCCACCACTTCAAATAAAAAACGAGCTAAAACCCCACTAGTATGTATAATAACTCTTCACCTAGCTCAAGGTTATGAAGATTTTTCTCCTAGTGTTTCCTTATAGAAGTTTTATAGTTGATATTTAGGTCTATGACCCATTTTGAATTAATTATTGGTTATTATATAGGGTAAAAACTGAAGTTCCTTTTATTTCTATATACATGTACAAGTGTTCCCATATATTTATTGAAAAGTCACTGATTTGCTTTTGCAATTTTCACAAAAATCAGCTGATCATGGATATATGAATCTAATATTTCTGGATATTCTATTTGGTCTTTCTTGATGTGTTTGCATCTCTACTAATATCATATAGTGTAATTACAACTTTATAATTACACTATATGATATTAGTGTTTTTTCTTTATAACAAGTCTCAAAGTGTGGTAGCATAAGCTTTCCTACATTCTTGTCATCTTCATATAAATTATTTCTTAAAAGGCTGGTAGAATTCACTAGTAAAACTATCAAAATCTCAAATT
This sequence comes from Spermophilus citellus, assembly GCF_964194105.1. Lineage (NCBI taxonomy): Eukaryota > Metazoa > Chordata > Mammalia > Rodentia > Sciuridae > Spermophilus > Spermophilus citellus. Next base: position 41,122,838 of record NC_138194.1, on the reverse strand, counting down.
AACTTCAGGGGCATTTTAAAACTGCAACTTCAATGTATGTTAGATACAGGGCTACTCGTTTATGTCTTCCTGGGGTGGCTTGGACGTATGTGTCTCCCAAAGAGATTGTGCATTTCCTCAAAGCCATCCCATTGTTCATGACATCCCTTTAATTACCCTTTTACTGTCTGGAGGTTCTGTAGCAACGTCTGATATCTTCCCAGTTGTTCTCAATATCGTTCATTTGTGTCTTCACTCTGGTTCGTGATCAGTCTGGTTAGAGAGGTGATAACATTACCGATGAATAAAAACAGGTTTCTCTTTCATTTCTTTTCTCTGTTGCTTTTCTGTTTGATATTTCATTAAAGACTAGATGATTCTTTGCTGACTTATTGTTTGGGGGTTTTTTTGGTGTTAAGTTTTTTGTGTTCTTTATATATACTAGAGATTAATGATATACCTGAGGTTCAGGTGGTAAAGATTTTTCTCTTATTCTGTAGGCTCTCTGTTCATGTTCTTGATTGTTTTCTTTGCAGTGAAAAAGCTTTTCAGTTTGATACCTTTCCATTTATGGATTCTTGATTTTACTTCTTGCACTTTAGGAGTCTTATTGAGGAAGCTGGTTCCCAAGCTGACATGATTTGGGCTTACTTTTTCTTCCAATAGGCACAGGGTTTTTGGTCTAATGTTTAGGTCCTTGATCCACTTTGAATTGAGTTTTGTGCAGGGTGAGAGAGAGAGGTTCAATTTCATTCTATTACATAGGGATTTCCAGTTTTCCATTTGTGGAATGGGCTATCTTTTCTTCAATGTACATTTATGGCTCCTTTGTCTAGGATGAGATAACTGTATTTATGTGGGTTTGTCTCTGCATTTTCTGTTCCATTGTTTTTCATGTCTGTTTTTGTGCCAATGCCATACTGTTTTGGTTACTATAGCTCTGTATAATTTAAGGTCTGATATTATGATGCCTGTTGCATCACTTTTCTTCTTGAGGATTTCTTTGGATATTCTGGGCCTCCTGTTTTTCCAAATGAATTACATGATTGCATTTTCTATTTCTTAGAAGAATGTCATTGTTTTTTTTAATACAAATGTATATGTATATGAAATGTCAAATGTATATGAAAAAATGTTCAACATCTCTAGCAATTACAGAAATGCAAATTAAAACTACACTGAGATTCCATCTCACTCCAGTCAGAATGGAAATTATTAAGAATACAAGAAACAATAAATATTGGTGAGGCTGTGAGGATAAAACTACTCTCATACATTGTTTATGGGACCACAAAATGGTACAACCACTGTGGAAAGCAGTATGGAGATTCCTTAGAAAACTTGGAATGGAACCTCCATTTGACCCAGTTATGCCACTCCTCAGTCTATAACCAAAGGACTTAAAATCAGCATATTAAAGTGACACAGCCATATCAAAATATATATATATATATATATATAAATTGAAGGATACCTAGGTTTTTTCCCATAGCTTAGCTATTATGAGCTGAGCTATTATATATATTATATTGTATATATTATATATATATATATATATATATATATACAATATTATATATATAATAGCTCAGCTCATAATAGCTAAGCTATGGGAAAAAACCTAGGTATCCTTCAATTTATAAATGGATAAAGAAATGTGGTACATATACACAATGGAATATTACTCAGCCATAAAGAAGAATGAAATTATGGCATTTGCTGGTAAATGGATGGAACTAGAGAATATCACGCTAAGTGAAATAAGCCAGTCTCCAAAATCCAAAGGCTGAATGTTCTCTCTCATATGTGAATGCTAACCCAAAACAAGGGAGGGTGGCAAGGGGAAGAGTAGAAATCCATTGGATTAAACAAAGAGGAATGAAAGGAAGATGAGGGAGGGAAATAGGAAGGGAAGTAGAATTAATCGGTCATCACTTTCCTAGCCTTGTATTTGAATACATGACTAGGGTAACTCTGCACAACCACAAGAACAGAATCCTAATTAGAATAAGTTATACTCTATTTAGATATAATTTGCCAAAATACATTCTATTGTCATGTATAAAAACAACGAATACACACACACATAAAGATCAGATGTTTTGATTTTTTGCTTATTTTGGACTTAATTTGAACCTCATATGTGCTTTGTGAGAGTGAAAACTAAGTTCTTCTATTTGAAACCTTTCTTCATTTTAAGAATAGACATTCAGAACTTTAAATTCCTCTAATCACTAGTTTAGGAGCATCCTACAAGTCTTTATGTATTTTCTTTTTCTTAAAGCCACTACATTTCATTTTCTTTTGTTACTGGAGACTGAACTCAGTTTTACCACTGAGTCACATCCCCAGTCCTTTTTAAAATTTTTTAAATTTAGGGACAGGGTCTCATTAAGTTGCTTAGGGCCTCACTAAGCTGCTGAGGCTGACCTTGAACTTGCAATCATCCTGCCTCAGCCTCCTGAGTTCCCAGGATTACAGGTGTGTACTGCCACAAGGCAGTATGCTTTCTAATTTCTATTTTTGGTTTATCCTTTGACCCATGAGTAATAACTATAGTACTGGAACTGTATTATTTTGTTCACAGCATTTGGAAAAATTTCTAATGACTTTTTTTCATTGATGTTTAATTACTTCCTTTGTAGTCAAAAGCATAATTTTTATAACTTGAATTCTTTAAAATTTACTGAGATTCTGTCATGGTCAACTTCATGATAAAAATTTCATATGCACTGGAAAATTCTGTGCATTTCGCTATTTTAAGTCAATAAATATCAATTTATCAGATTGGCTGGTAATTGTCAATAAGTGGCCTTGCTGCTTTTTTGTGTATCTAGTGTATCAAATGTAAGAGAGAGGTATTAAAATCTACAAATCTAATTGTGGATTTGGCAAATTCTCCTTAAAGTTCTATCACATTTTTCTTGTACTTTGAATTGCTGTTATAAGACTATAAATCCTTAAGGTTATTATATGATTACTGATTTGATCCTGTTACCAGCATGAAATAAGTTTTTTTTTTCCTGGTTATAGTCTTTCCTCTGACATTTTTTTTTAATCTGATGATATACAGCTATTCCACTTTAGCTCAATTTTACTTTTTACTTTAAACTTATTTTTGTCTTATATTTTGATTACATTTCTTTTTAACCAGTTCAACAATTTCTGTGTTTAATTGGAGTATTTTGTCAATTTACATTTTTAAATATTTTTTTAAGATGTTGATGGACCTTTATTTTATTTATTCTTTATATGTGATTTTGAGAATCGAACCCAGTGCCTCACACATGCTAGGCAAGTGTTCCACCATTAAGCCACAACCCCAGCCTGCATCAATTTACATTTAATATGATTATTAACATGTTTAAATCCATCATCTTGTTTTTGGGTTTTCCATTTCTCATTTATTTTTTATTCTCCCTTAATTCTTTTTTTCTCCACCTATTTTAGATAAATTGAGTGCTTTTATGATTCCCTTTAATTCCTTTGGTTGACACACTAACTTTAAAGGTTTAGAGAATAGAACTTTAACTCAATTCATTCAAACTTCAAGTGCTATCATACTGTCTACATGTAGAACACTATTACCATATACTTTCATTTATTTCAAGTCTTTTATGGTATTTTATTCACTCGAATTATATATAAATTTTAGCCCCGAAATACTTTTATAAATAATTTTGTTTAATAATATATTATCCTTTAGAGATACTAAATAACAAGGAAAAGCCTTTTTCCTTTCTATATGTGTGTATATAAATGTATATACATACATACACATATCCATATTAATATACAAAAATATATACACATATATAAACACCTCATTGTGGTTGCCATCTATATCCATAAATGCATGTGTATATCTAAATTTTGGGGGGTGGGGATACTAGGGATTGAACTCAAGGTCACTTGACCACTGAACCACATCCCCAGCCTTATTTTGTATTTTATTTAGAGACAGGATCTCACTGAGTTTCTTAGTGCCCCTCGCTTTTGCTGAGGCTGACTTTGAACTCTGCCTCCTGCCTCAGCCTCCTGAGCCACTAGGATTCCAGGTGAGCGCCACTGTGCGTGGCTATACATAAATATTTTTTATATATTAGTATATATGTATCTATATACCAATGTAGTTCTTGTCTCTGATGCTCTTCATTGCCTGTGTATATCTACTTTAAAATTTTTTCTTCTGCCCAATAAATTTCCTTAATTTTTTCTGTTCCTATTCTGCACCTCAGATCTGCTGTCAATATATTATTATTTTGGCTTTTATATTTCTGATAAACTCTTTATTGTGTCCCTTTTTAAAATAATATTAATTTTATTTATTTTTATGTGGTGCTGAGGATCAAACTCAGTGCCTCACATGTGCAAGGCAAGTGCTCTACCACTGAGCTATAACCCCAGCCCCATGTGTCTCTTTATTCTAAGAAGATATTTTTAGGGTTAAAAAAAATCCTGCACAAAGATGTTTATTTTCCCTTAGTACTTTAAAGATTTTTGCTTTTCTGTTATCTTGTTTTTATTGTGTCCAATAAGAAATTTGTTGTCCTTTACTTTTTCTTCTTATGTGCAATATTTTAACTGCCTTTAAGATTTTTATCACTATTTTAGAGAATTGTGATTATGATGTATCATGATGCAGTATTCTTTGTCTTATGGTTGGAGTCTGTTAGGCGGATTGGATCAGTGGGTTATAATTTTCATCCAATTTAGAAAAAACTTTGTCATTATTTCTTCAAGTATTTTTCCTTACCCTCTCCTTTAAAAGCAACAGCTACAGATATAGTATGATAACTGAAGTTGCTCCATAAATCACTGATTCTAATTTTGTTTACCTTAATTCTCTTTTTTGTGTGTATTTTATTTTGGAATATCCTAAGCTATATCTTAAATTTCAATAGAAGTTTATTCTTCTGTCTAATTGGCCTTTCATCCTACTCATTTCATCTTATGAACTATAGTTTTCATATCTATAGGTATAATCTGTACCTTTGTGTGTGTGTGTGTGGTTCTGGGAATTGAACCCATGGCCTTGTGCATGCAAGGTAAGCACTCTACCGACCTCACTATATTTGCAGCCCTATTCTGTACCTTTTTAAATCTCCTATGTCTCTACTTGACTTTTTCGACCCCTCAGATACAATAGTAATATTATAATAGTTTTAATGTTCTTGCCTGCTAACTCTGAAATCTGTGCCTGTTCTGAATCAGTTTTTTCAATTTTATTCTTATTTTTTATTTTATTTGCTTATTTATATGTGGTGCTAGGAATCGAATGCAATGTCTCACAAATCCTAGGCAAGTGCTCTACTGCTGAGCTACAACTCCAAGGCGCTCTGAAACGGTTTTGATTAATAAATATATTCTTTTCCTTAAGATTTGTATATTGATTTGCATGATTGCAAGATTTTTCCTAGAATCTTCAATTAAATAGTAGAATTTGAGAATTTTACCTTGTTGGACCTGGATATTGTAACTCTTTGAATAGTCTTCAACATTATTCTGGGATGCAAATAAATTACATAAAAACACTTTGATAATTTTGGGTATTGACTATACAGTGTGTCTAGTAGGGTCATAATATTTTGCATAGGGCTAATTATCTCATACCTAAGCAATCCGCAATTCCTAACCCTTGCTACTCCATCTTGTCAGGAAACAAGGTTGCTGTGAGGTCTCTGCCCAATGCCAGCTGAGTGATGAGGTTTCTCTAAACTTGCCAGTTGGAGCAGACACTATTTTCAGCCCTGTGTGGACTCTGTGCAGCTCTATTTATTTTGGTTTCTCTGGACTTTAGTCTGTACCCTCAACTTAGAGTCTGTTCACCTTTATCTCAGCTCCTTCTACTTGCACCACAGCCTGGAAACTCCCTCAAGATAGTAGGCTGGTATAATCTTAAGGTTCACTTTGTTTTATTCCCTGACTCTTAGATATTTCTCTCCTTTATTACCTGATGTCTAGTGTTCCCCAAACCATTGTTTTCTTTATCTTGTCTGTTTTGTTTGGCTGCTTTAAACAGGAGCAATTCCTAACCCTTGCTACTCCATCTTGTCAGGAAACAGAAATTGCTAGTACATGCATTATAAATTCCAAAGTTTAACATTCAGCCTTGACTGTAAACTCATATATCCAATTGCCAAATTTGCATCTCATTGATTGCTATTATCCATCTCAAAATTAAGTATCTTAACAATGATACTCTTGATAAACTGATGATTTACCCCCCATCTCTGTTTTTGGCTGGATTTCCCATCTTAATTTAAATAAATAAAATGTTCCCATTTATATTCTGATTTTAGCATTGACTTGACCCAAAGGCTTCAGCATATTACTTCATTTTTTCCCCAATAAATAGAAATGAAAAAATAAAAATGGTACCTACATTTTATGCTTGCGATATTTTTCATTGTGTTTGTATTTGTCAATGAATTAATACACATTTTACTTCTGTGTGTATATTCATTCCCAAATATCTAGGCGCCCCCATTGGCTTTCCTTAAACGTGCCCTGAAACTCCAAGTTGGAAAACCTGATGTTCCATACAAATGTACAGATCCTCTCTTACTCTGAATGGGTAGACTACTGCTGTCCTAAAGTCTAAATGAATACTGTCTCCTTGAAGAGGTTTTAGATACCCATGCAAAGAAGTTCATCTCTTCCTAGCCACAGAAGTTATTTTCTAGTAAAATGCAATAGTTCTGCCTTTCCCCAGTAATCACAATTTGTCATCATCTTATGTATCTAATTATTTTTTCTTATGGTATTTTTTTTTTTGTATCAGGGATTGACCCAGGGGTGCTTAACTACTGAGCTACATCCCCAGCCCTTTTTACATTTTATTTTGAGGCTGGCTTTGAATCTGTGATCTTCTGCCTCAGCCTCCTGAGCAGCTGGGATTACAGGTATACACCACCACACCCAGCTTATTTAATGTGTTA